>NW_027507686.1:216186869-216589369 GCF_037356315.1 Lithobates pipiens | reverse complement strand
TTATGCACAGTGGGAGGGGGGGGGGGGGGGGAGTATTTGATTCCCTGCTGATTTTGTATGTTTGCCCAGTAACAAAGAAATGATCAGGCTATAATTTTAATGGTAGGTTTATTTTAACAGTGAGAGACAGAATAACAACAAAAATATCCAGAAAGTTGCTTGCAGAGGGGCCTTATTCACGTAAACGGGTCACACTCTGTGATGCTATGCTTGCAGAAAGTAACATGGGGTATAATTCCTGCCACGGGTAATAATGCCCCTCAACCACTCGTGTGAATCAAATCCTAATTTCAATATAGTTTGTTCATTGGGCTCTGGTGAAACCTATGCAACTTGGGAACATGTGCAATTGTGCATGGATTCGCTCAGAGCATGATGGCATGCTATGTCTTGGCGGGCGCTCTTCAGTGCCATTCATTCTTAATAGCACCCCATATGCACCAGCCAATACATGTGTGCTACATCGCGCCCTGGTATGCATGGTAACTTATTGCCATGCATTATATGTGATTAAAAAGAAAAACAAATGACCACACTTCTTTTGTTGCAAATAGGGCAGATCGTTGAAACAAACGAGTTGCACCAGAGCGCCCACGCATCGTCACACCCGCATAGGTGCGACTGGAGCCGTGACATGTTTCTGCTGATGCGCCAGGTGGGATAGGAATTTGGAGCGTTGGTGAAATTATTATTTTATATAGGTCAGTTTTTATTAAAGAATATTGAACGTTAAAGCAAGCCAAGATCACATTATGCAGGAATACAGAATATTATTATTATTTTTTTGCTGTACTAGATGTGCATGTTCTTGACCTACGTTGTCTTGGTATTCAGTCCAAGAATTCCAGACTTCATAAAACAGAACTACATATCCTGCGAAGATATCTTTTATCTTTTTTTAAATAATAGAACAAGGTTATTTTTTTTTTCTTTATAAAGTCAATAGATTGGGAGGGGGGTCTTGTCCAGAATCTTTTGCCTTGAGGTTTATGTCTCTTAGGAGAAAGGCTGTGCGGTTTTCCAGATTTAGGTCATTCTTTTATAACAAAGGCTCAAACCACATGTGAATATTCTGAGTGTAATACAGGCCAAACAACTGTTTTACTCAACACCCCCCCCCGCCCCCCCTTCCACAGACAAACAGACACACGAGCGCACGCAATCCACAATCCACCCCCAGCTTCATCATCCACTTAGAAATACATTGAAAACAACCGGAAAGACGCGCTCCGTGAGATCTCACTGACATACTGAGATGGTGACATCCATTTCTCAACCCCCTAATGAGGTGATATTTTCAGAGGTGGTCAGAGAGTGAAACAGACAAGGAGAAGGCAAATGTACAGTCTGTTTGTGTGTATGGCATTCAGTCCCCATGCATTCTAGTAAAAATCTTTTATTGAAATCAGCACTTAATACTCCAAAATTGCAGATTTCTTACTATTTGTTTCCTATGGATGTGAGAGGGAAGAGAATATATCAGGTATGAACAATGATTCTCCTTCCTGAGAAGAACTACCATTTCCAGCATGACGGTAGAGGCATGGAGGCATGCTGGCATTTGTTGTTCCATTAGGCTAACACAGCAAAGAATGTTAGATGATAGGCCAGGCTTTCTCAACTTTTTAACCCTAGAGGAACCCCACAAATAATTTTCATGTCTCGAGGAAGCCTTCCTAAAACCAAATCATCAGGGCTCAATAGGAACAATGCTCCTTATATTGGTGGTCAATAGGAACAATGCCCCCCTTAAAGTGGTCTTCAGAATGCCACCCTTAAAGACAGCTTAAAGAGGAAGTAAACCCTGATGGGTTCACTTCCTCTTTCATTCCCTGCAAAGGTAAAGCATAATGGACTACTATGCATCGCATAGTAGTCCATTATGTGTCACTTACCTGACACAGGAGCCAGCGATGTCACCGCTGTTCCCTGTAGTCCGGCGCATCCATCTTCTCGTGGGGTCTTGCAGCTCCGCCGCTGTCATTCAGCGAAGCCGCAATGACGTCACTCCCGCGCAATGCGCACGGGAGCCGAGACGCGCGGCATCTTCGTCATCGACGATGCCACGCTCAGTGCGCCTGCGCACCGCTGTCTACGGCGCAGGCGCCGTAGCCAGCGGTGCCCGTCTTTGGGCAAGTTTCTCCTAAACCGTATAGGTTTGGGAGATATTTCTTGGACCTACAGGTAAGCCTTAATCTAGGCTTACCTGTAGGTCAAAGTGGTTTTTAAGGGTTTACAACCACTTTAAAAGATATTTGGTGTCATACTGCTGACTTTTGCTAAGTGGTGCTGAACCTTGAACTCTGTAGACATCATCAAATAGGTGGTTCATCAGCCACAGCTCAAGGAACCCTTAGCAACCTCTGGAGGAACCCCGGGGTTCCATGGAACCATGGTTGAGAATGGCTGTGATAGACTATGGGACTTTCACTGCAATGAAATCAGTTTAACCATCCCTTGACAATCAGTGTATGGGAAAAGTGATATCCAATTTTAATTAGAGGAATGGACAAGGAAATGTTCCAGTTGGTTTTAGAATGTACCTGCAGACAGGTCCTGCTTTGTTCAGGGCTTTGCACAGAGCAGCTGTCTGTGGTGCTGAATATGAACTGTCCATTATTATTCATGTTCAGCACCGTGGACAGCACACTACCCACAGCAATGTTCATTTTGAATTCATTTCAAGTTTCGATTTGTTTTATGCCGCTTACACACGGTTGGAATTTTCGGCCAGCAAAAGACCGATGAGAGCTTTTCGCCAGAAAATGCAACCGCGTGTATGCTCAATCGGAATTTTGCTGGCGGAATTCCACCAGCAAAAGATTGAGAGCAGGTTCTCAATATTTCAGACGGAAAACGTTTCTATCAGAAATTCCGATCACGTGTATGCAATTCCGACGCGCAAAAACTTACGCATGCTCAGATTCAACTACGAGACGGAAGCTACTGGCTATTGAACTTCCTTTTTCTTGTCGTGTTGTACGTCACCGCGTTCTTGACAGTCAGAATTTGGTGTGACTGTGTGTATGCAAGACAGCTTGAGCGAAATCCTGTTGGAATTCCATCGGGAAAACCATCTGAGCTTTTTCCGACCAAAATTCCTATCGTGTGTATGGGGCATAAGTCGTATTTAAAGCAGAGATCCACCCAAAAGTGGAATTTCCTCTTCAAGTACTTCCTACCCCTGGAGATGGCACATTTGGCATGTCATTTTTTTTGGGGGGGAGCGGGTACCTGGTTTTGACTGCCTAGGCAACTCCTCGTCTCGCCCCAGGTGGCCTCTTCCCTCCCTGCAATCTTCTGGGACACGTCACAGGTCCCAGAAGTTTGCATGGCTATTCACAAAATGCAGAGCGACTCGCGCATGCACAGTGCGTGCCCGGCTGTAAATCTGCAAGCTCTCAGTAGGGTGCCCACAGCAGTAATGCTGCATCGTGGACAGGCGGGGGAGGAGTGAGGCTTTTGGTGCCTACATCACTGGACCGTGGGACAGGTGTGTGTTTATTAAAAGTCAGCAGCTACACTTTTTGTAGCTGCTGACTTTATATAAACATAGAACCGGGTAGAACTCCACTATTAGTCATCTGAATTGTTTTAGTCGTGTTTTAGTCTACTAAAAGATCCAGTACATTTAAGTTGACTAAAATCCTAACAGGCTTTGTTAAATTGTAATGCAATATTTAAAGCGGGGTTCCACCCTAAAGTGGAACCTCCGCTGATCAGATCCCTCCCCCCCTCCGGTGTCACAATTGGCACCTTTCAGGGGGGAGGGGGTGGAGATACTTGTCAAAGACAGGTATTTACACCCACTTCCGGGCATAGACTCCCGTGGGAGTCTACGCCATTTCCTGTCCTGCCGCGCTGTCTGCTGGGACACACACGGGTCCCAGTGACAGCGCGGAGAATTCCTATTGCGCTGCGCGACTCGCGCATGCGCAGTAGGGAACCGGGAAGTGAAGCCGATTCGCTTCACTTCCTGATTCCCTCACCTAGAATGGTGCCCCATACACACAATGCTCCGGCATTTTTTTTTTTGGTGGAATCCCTCTTTAAGCATTTCTTAGAACTTTCTAGAATTTCCAAACTCATATACTCCTGGAGTAAAAATCGAATAACATGTTGTGGGGAAATAAATGGGAGCGAGTGAGTGCCCAGGGCAGAGAAGTGGTCTGGGGTTGCTGTGTCTCTCAGCCAATACCGCTTATCAGCGGGCTCGGGCTTTAACAGACAGGCGAAGCTCAGAGGAAAGCAGAATTTCAGGGGGGTAAACATCCCTCTCTCACAAGATCACCAGTCTTCGTCTATTGACTAATTCGAATTTTATTTGCGTTTTCATTTTCGTCATTGAAAACATGCTGCTGACGAAAATTGGGCTGAAAAATATATATATTTTTTTCTACAACGTCTACAAAATTAACACTGGACCATGATGCTTAACATGAACAATAAATTATATGCTGTCCATGGTGCTGAACACAATACACTGCATACAGCGGAGCTGTCCATGGTGCTGAACACAAACAATGCACTGCATACAGCGGAGCTGTCCCTGGTGCTGAACACAAGACACTGCATATAGCTGTCCCTGGTGCTGAACACAAGACACTGCATATAGCTGTCCCTGGTGCTGAACACAAGACACTGCATATAGCTGTCCCTGGTGCTGAATACAATACACTGCATATAGCGGAGCTGTCCATGGCGCTGAACACAAAAAATGCACTGCATATAGCTGACCATGGTACTGAACACAAACAATACACTGCATATAGCTGCCCATGGTCCTGAACACAATACAATGCATATAGCTGTCCCTGGTGCTGAATACAATGCACTGCCTATAGCTGAACTGTCCCTGGTGCTGAACACAAACAATACACTGCATATAGCTGTCCATGGTGCTGAACACAATGCACTGCCTATAGCTGCGCTGTCCATGGCCCTGAATACAATGCACTGCATATAGCTGCGCTGTCCATGGCCCTGAATACAATGCACTGCCTATAGCTGCGCTGTCCATGGCCCTGAATACAATGCACTGCCTATAGCTGACCTGTCCATGGCGCTGAACACAATGCACTGCCTATAGCTGACCTGTCCATGGTGCTGAACACAAACAATGCACTGCATACAGCGGAGCTGTCCATGGTGCTGAATACAAGACACTGCATATAGCTGCCCCTGGTGCTGAATACAATACACTGCATATAGCTGACCATGGTGCTGAATACAATACACTGCATATAGCTGTCCATGGTGCTGAATACAATACACTGCATATAGCTGACCATGGTGCTGAATACAATGCACTGTCTATAGCTGAGCTGTCCCTGGTGCTGAACACAAACACTACACTGCATATAGCTGTCCATGGTGCTGAACACAATGCACTGCCTATAGCTGCACTGTCCATGGCGCTGAATACAATGCACTGCCTATAGCTGAGCTGTCCATGACGCTGAACACAATGCACTGCCTATTGCTGACCTGTCCATGGTGCTGAACACAAACAATACACTGCATATAGCTGTCCATGGTGAGGAACATGAACTATAAATTACCTATAGCTGTCCATGGTGAGGAACATGAACAATGCACTACCCATAGCTGTCTATGGTGAGGAACATGAATAATTACCTATAGCTTTCCATGGTGAGGAACATGAACAATGCACTACTTATAACTGACCATGGTGATGAACAGAAACAGTTCATAGAAATAGCAGATACTGGCATCAGGGTCCCAGTGTTGCTATCTTTCAGTGTAGAAATGTGTACTAGAACAGCAGTCGCCAACCAGTGGTGCATGAATCACTGATGGTCCTCAAGAAAATTTTTGTGGTCCCCAGGGGATCTGCCGCAAATCAACATTGTGATGGATGTTTACCGCCCAATGTTGTTTCAGTGTTATTCTCAATGTATGCTGACAGTCAATGCTGTGAGTGTGCGTTGATACCAGATGCCTCCTCTGTAGTTGCGGCTCCTGTGAACTCAGAGGGATGCGCTAGGAGTAGTGCAGAGAGTGGGAGGTGAAGAACGAAGGGACTTCTAATGGCAGAACTGATCACAGGCACTGAGAGGGAGCATGGAGCTCGAGCACATGGCTGGGTATCCAATGATAAATCTGTGTAAGGTAGCAGTGTGATGCAGAGTGGGGGGGGGGGGGTAGAGATCCAGAGCATTGTGTGTATAAGACAGCAGTGTAGTGTAATCAAGGGGGAGGGGGGCAGAGAGCCAGAGCAATGTGTGTATGGGGCAGCAGTGTGATCAAGGGAGAGGGGGCAGAGAGTTGGAGCATTGTGTCTATGGGGCAGCAATGTGATCAAGGGGGAGGGGGACAGAGCTGCAGCATTGTGTGTATAAGGCAGCAGTGTGATCCAGGGAGAGGGGGCAGAGAGCTAAAGCATTATGTGTATAAGGCAGCAGTGTGATCCGGGGGAGGGGGGCAGAGAGCCAGAGCATTGAGTGTATGGGGCAGGAGTGATCAAGGGGAGAGGGGAGCAGAGAGCTGAAGCATTTTGTTTGTGTGTGTATAAGACAGCAGTGTGATCCAGGGGTAGGGGTGCAGAGAGCTGGAGCATTGTGTGTATGGGGCAGCAGTGTGATCAAGGGGAGAGGGGGCAGAGAGCTGAAGCATTGTGTTTGTGTGTATAAGGCAGCAGTGTGGTTCAGGGGGAGGGGGGCAGAGAGCCGGAGCATTGTGTGTATGGGGCAGCAGTGTGATCAAGGGGAGAGGGGGGCAGAGAGCCGAAGCATTGTGTTTGTGTATAAGGCAGCAGTGTGATCCAGGGACAGAGGGGCAGAGAGCTTAAGCATGGTGTGTGTATAAAGCAGCAGTGTGATCCAGGGGGAGGGGGGCAGAGAGCCGGAGCATTGTGTGTATTGGGGAGCAGTGTGATCAAGGGGAGAGGGGGACAGAGAGCTGAAGCATTGTGTTTGTGTGTATAAGGCAGCAGTGTGATTGGGGGGGGGGGGGGGGCAGAGAGCCAGAGCATTGTGTGTGTATAAGGCATGTAAAATTAATGTTAGTGGACCATGGGATTTCAAATTGTGAGTTATCCGAAGAGGTCTGAAAGTTTTTGGCGACCACTGTACTAGAGGTTGGTCTGCAAACAAGGGGTTAACTTTTCAATGTTAGGATTACAGGCAAGGTTAGTTAGAGGGTGGCTTTAGGGTAGAGCAGTGCACATGAACAGTAAAATAACATTGTTCATAGCTGTCCATGGTCGTATACTTGAACAGTACATTCCCCATAGCTGTATTTGGTACTGAACATAAATGGCGCACTGTACATATATATCTATTGTCACATGAACATTGCCCATAATTCTTCATGGTCATGAACAATACAGTGCACATAGCCACCCACAGTTCTAACTGCAAACAGTGCTAAACATTACAAGTACATTGGGGAAATGATGTCAATGAAGCTGAACATGAATAGAATATAGCCCATAGGGGCCACGATTGGTGCACATGACAGTGATCTAACTGCCCATACTGTAGCTGTCCATAGTACTAAACATTGAACAGCTCTGACTTGCCCATCGCTGTCCATGGTGCTGAACATGAACCATGCACTGAGCGCAGCTGTCTACACTTCTGATTTTTACACTCCTTGTTCTGGGGATGCTTTGTTTGATTTAGGATATTTCTATATAATAATAGCATGGGGATTTCTTTATTAATATTTATCTTTCCATGTAGAAAAGCTTAGTCTGCAGTGTAATAGAGATTGGTATGTGGTTAACTTTTTCCAGTGTTCGGGTTACAAGCAAGGTTAGTTAGAGGGTGGCTTTAGGGTAGAGCAGTGCAAATGAATAGAACAATAGTGCTGTCCATGGTCATATACTTTAAATAGTGAACTGCACATTGTTGTCTTTGGTATTGAATATGAATTATGCACTGCCCCTAGCTGTCTATTGTCCTAACATGAACATGTAAGGACAATAGTTCTGCATGGTCATGAATAATACAGTGAACATAAACACCCACAATTCTGAATGCAAATAGTTCTTCATATATCAAATATGTTGTGTAATTATGTCAGTGGAGCTGAATATGAACACTACATAGTCCAGAGGTGCCACTGGTGCTGAACATGAACAGGGCGCTGCATAAAGATATCGTTGCCACTGAAGGTGCAGAGTGCAGTCTGTAGCTGTTCTTCACACTGAACATGGAACGGGGCACTGGCCATAGCTGCCATGGTACAGAACATGGAACAGGGCACTTCCCATAGCTGCCATGGTACAGGACATGGAATAGGGCACTGCCCATAGTTGCCATGGTATGGAACAGAGCACTGCCCATAGCTGCCATGGTACAGAACATTGAACAGGTCACTGCCCATAGCTGTCCACACTTCTGAACTTGAGCAATACTTTGTTCATAGGTGTCAGTGATGCTGAACTTGAACAGTGCACTGAACTGCCTATAGCGCTCCATTGTCCTTACATGAACCAATATTACCCATAGTTGTGCTTGGTCATGAACAGTACAGTGCATGGAGCTTCCCACAGTTCTGAACAGTACAAATACACTGTGTAATGAATTCAATGAAGCAGAACATGAACCGTACATGGTCTATAGGTGCCACGGGTGTTGAATATGAATGGTGCCCTACTCATAGGCGTTCATGGTACTGGACTTGAACAGTGCAGTGCCTATAGCTGTCCACATTTCTGAATGAGAACAGTACATTGTTCTTACATTTCAGTGGTGCTGCACACAAACTACACCAACCATATAGATGTTCATTGTCTAGAACATTGGTCTCCAAACTGCGGCCCGTGGGCTAAATGCAGCCATTTGCTTGCATTTATCTGGCCCTTGGTGCACCATTTGTCCCACTGACACCAACATGGGGGCACCATTTGTTCCACTGACATCAAAAATGGGGCATTTTTCCTCCCTCTGACACCAGTGATGGGACACTATCCCTCCCTCTGACACCAGCAATGGGAAATAATTCCTCCCACTGATGTAAACAATTAGGCACTATTCCTCCCACTAATACCATCGATGTGGCACTATTCCTCTTTCTACTAACTACAAGCACTCTAGCCCCCCCTAAAGTCTGGAGGACAGTGAACCAGCCCTTTTGGTTAGAAAATTTGGAGACCCCTGGTCTAGAACATCAACAGTGC
Source organism: Lithobates pipiens (assembly GCF_037356315.1). Lineage (NCBI taxonomy): Eukaryota > Metazoa > Chordata > Amphibia > Anura > Ranidae > Lithobates > Lithobates pipiens. The sequence goes on along the minus strand of NW_027507686.1, from coordinate 216,580,221 downwards.
TCTGCCCTTTGCTGTCCACGGTTCTGAACATACACAGTACATTGTCCTCAGGTGTAACATGATTAACACACTCCCAATGGTTGTCCATGGTATTTATCATGCACAGTGCATTGTCCAAACTTGCAGTGGTTGTCCATGGTATTTACCAGGCACAGTGCATTATCCATAGATGTCTGTGTTGGTAATAGTGAACATGGCAATTAGAGCTCTGGCCAAAATGAGAATCGCAATTTTTTTGCTTAAGCCACGTACACACGGGCGGACTGTATGGCCAACTTAGTCCGTCAGACAATCCGACGGACAGTCCGTCCTACTTTCGAATGAACGGACTTGACCACACACGGATGAACAACAGTCCGTCGAAAGCTTGCGCGATGACGTGTACAGCACGTACGACGGGACTAGAAATAGGAAGTCCAATACACAGCAATGCAACCTTTCGCCGTGTAAATCCTTTCTGAGCATGCGCCATACTTAGTCCGTCGAACTAGCCTACTCATGAGCGGACTGTCCGCTGAGACCAAAGTTGGACGGACAATATTACGGAAATTCCGAAATACTTAGTCCGCCAGACTGCACGCTGAAAAAGTCCGCTGAAGCCCCCACACGAGCGGATTGTCCGCTGAAATGTGTTTCGACGGACTAAGTTGGCCAGACAGTCCGCCCGTGTGTACGCGGCTTTAGAATAAAAATCACGATTCTGATGACGTAAAATCTTTCACATTATACAAAAAAATTGGGCTAACTTTACTGCTTAGTTTTTTTTTTTTTTTCATGAAAGTAATTTTAAAAATTGCACTTGAAAGACCGCTGCGGCGCAAATACAGTGTGACATAAAATATTGCAATAACCACCATTTTATTCTCTAGGGTGTCTACAAAAAAAAAAAAATATATATATATATATATATATATATATATATATATATATATATATATATATATATAATATAATATAATATAATATAGTGTGTGTGTGTGTGTGTGTATATATATATATATATATATATATATATATATATATATATATATATATATATAATGTGTATACACTGTGTGTGTGTGTATAATATATATATTTAGTGACTATGGACAGTAAGTTGGTATACACTCAATGTTTTCAGACATAGCTGTCCATTAATGCTGGCTTAGAACAGGATACTGCCGACATCTATACATCTGGTGTACATTTTCATAGATGACTGTAGTGTTAAATACTCCCAACACAAATTCTATATCTGTCCATTTATACTGAATATGATCATTACACCATCTAGTGCTATCCATGGTGCTGCCTGTAGGTGTCCATGATGCTGGAAATAATCGGTACATTTCAGGTGTAGAAAGTGAACACACAGTACATGCATTATAAACGCACAGCTCTGACAAAGGTAGTGAACAGTTGCCTATAAATAAACACTACATTGCAGAGTGCAGTTTTTCTCCAGATCTGTGTATTAACCTTGGGGAACCTTGCAGCTCATTTAGAGCTATGCAATGTGGTAGTTGCCTACCTGCCATAAATAATATGATTCACATAACTGAGCTAAGTGTGTTTCTTGGCATAATTGCACTTTTTGCAAAGAAATCATGTCCTCAGTTGGAACAAAAAAAGGTGTGAAGACACACAAGCATATCAGTGCCCATTAACTCTTCAGCTGCTTTTTTTTATCTCTTTTCAGCAGGGGGTCCATTGTTGAGACAATTGTGAGATTTGTGGGGTAGATCATCATATGATGGTTTAAATAAGCTTGGCCTCATTTTATCAAGTGCTGGTGACTTTTTTCTGTTCTTGGAATTGTTGTTGGAATTTACCGTAAGTGTTTTTATTTTTTTTTATTTTTATTTTTTAATGGGATTTTAGCATATTCATAAATGTATTTAAGGTTTGGAATCTAAACGGGAGAGAACAATATTTATTTTGGCATATCATTCAGCAGACTGATGAGGATAGATTAAAATAGAAAACGAATGGTGCCCCCATGTTGGTGTCTAAACTATGATTCTAATGGGTAAAGCAGAAACTACAAATGCTTTGATAACGGCACTGCAACCACATTGTCTTTTACGATATTAAAGCCTAAATCCGTAAAAATAAATAAATAAATAAAGAAAAAGAAAAAAAAAAAAGACCCCTTGCTGTCAGGGAGAGAAGATGCTGGATTCCCACTCCCCCGCCGATGATGTTCCCTCACGCTGCACTGGTGGACTGTCCCTCAATGCCATGCAGTTCAAGGCTGTGGACCCTGCATTAGACATCATGATGTCAGGATCTTAGACCGCTGGAGCATGGGGGAAAAGAAGCTGTGGGTACTGATCTAGCTTTGGGGAAGAGCAGAGGATCGGGTAATTAAGTTGCTTTTTTGTTGCCCTAGACCAGGGGGACCATTGTTGGGATCATTGGGAGGACTAGTGCCCCATTGTTGGTGTCAATGGAAGAATAGTGCCTTAAGGGCCGGATAAAGGCAAGAAAAGGGCTACATCTGACCCCGGGCCACAGTTTGGAGACCACTTCCCTAGACCAACTGGGACAATTAACTCACCGGCACATCCCCACTGCAAGGGATCATTTTTTAGTTTCCTGGAGTAGGACTTTAAAATGGATAACAACCTTTCTGCTTTCTCACGGTGGGGGCTGTTCAATGATTTATTGAACTCAAGCTTCCTACCGCCTTACAGAAGGACTTGTGCATTGCTTTCCAGTTTCCAGCCCTCGTTTCATTTATTTCCATAGTCATTATCTGATATCAGCCATGCTGAGTCAGGCTGGTTGTGGTCTTATCACAAATACCTATTAAGTCCTATACATATCTTCAGCAAACCTTCACTAACAACCATTATGTCTCAGCACTGATGATTTTAGATAAGTGTTAAAACTTCAAACTGCCTCTGGCACTTCCATGGAAGTTTAATTCAGTATTAAACCCAAAAAACAAAAATATATTGCAGCTTACCATTCCTTAACCCCTTTCCCGACCAGCCTCCACAGTTGTATTGCGGCAGGTTTGCTCCCCTGGGCGAAACTACGTAACTGTATGTCTGTTTGCCTTTTGACCACTAGGGGGCACCCGTGGCACTACGCTGGGGCAGATGCGAGTGCATGGTGGGCAAGATGACCACCAGGCACCCGGGATCACTCCTGACAGAGCAAGAACTGGGATCGGGGAGAGGAGACAGATTGTGTGTTCATACCAAGTATGAACACCGATCTCTCTCCTTTCCTAGTCAGTCCTAACCCCCCCCCCCCAGTTAGAACACACACTAGGGAACACGATTAACTCCTTAATCGCCCCCCTAGTGTTAACCCCTTCCGTGCCATTAACATTTATACAGTAATCGGTGCATTTTTATAGCATTGATCGCTGTATAATTGTCAATGGTCCCAAAAATGTGTCAAGTGTCCAATTTGTCTGCCACAATATTGCAGTCCTGATAAAAATTGCAGATCACAGCCATTACTAGTAAAAAAAAAAAAAAAAAAAAAACACAATAAAAATGCCATAAATCTATTACCTATTTTTTAGACGCTATAACTTTTGCACATCCAATCAATATACACTTATTGCAGGGTTTTTTTTTTTTGTGTTATTTTTGTTACAAAAAAAAATGTAGAATACATATCGGCCTAAACTGAGGAAATTTTTTTTTTTTTAAATGTGGGATATTTATAGCAAAAAGTAAGATATTGTTTTGTGTTTTTTTTTTTTTTCTTCAAAATTGTCGCTCCTTGTTTTGTTTATAGCGCAAAAAAAACCCCACAGAGGTGGTCAAATACCACCAAAAGAACAGGGAAAGAAGGACGTCGATTTTGTTTGGGTACAGCGTCGCACGACCGCGCAATTGTCAGTTAAAGCGACACAGTGCAGTATCGCAGAAAATTGCCTGATCATTGAGCAGCCAAATCTTCCAGGGCTGAAGTGGTTAAAGTGGAATAGAAGGGGGTGGGTTGGGACTTTATATGAGGCAAGTGATCGAATATCAAGTACATAAATAATAGTTTATTATTCTGATATGTAAACATGGCACATTACAATAAAAATGTAAAAAAAGGCAATGTCATATATATATGTGTGTGTGTGTGTGTGTGTATATATACATACATACATACATATGCATGCACACACACACACACACACACACACACAACATAAGTACATTGAACGGATAGTCAGCCAAGCCAGAAGTCAGGAATCAATGTAGTGGAACACGAGCAGGATCTGGAGCCAGAAGGGATGTCGCCAAAGCAAGTCTTGAACAGGAGATAGTTTCTGTGATGTTGACCAAGGTAAAGTCAAAGATCCTCTGGACTGGCTTGACAAGGCAGGACTGACTAACAAGACATCATCAACATCTGAGTAACTGTGCCGAGATAGGAGCTGCCAATTAGCTGCCAGCTCAGAGAAGGAAGGGCTGAGCCCAGCCCTGACACTGAGGTGGCAAAAACCGGCACATCGGGCGGACACACACATAGCGTTTCCCAAGGGGGAAAGTATCTCCATAAGTAACAAATAGTGGAAATATCTTGAACCATACATATATTGAAATATCTTCAACCATACCAAACATAGCCACGTGAAGTGTGGGAAAAGGGGAAGTGATCATAACCAAAGGTAGGACCCAAACACCGAGTGTGATAAGTGCTGGAGAGGCCACATGCATAGTAGCCAAAAGAAAACAGGTTAGGCAGTGAGAGTGAAAAAGTGTGCAAACACCGACATAACGGGTACCAAAATGGTTACCTTGGACTTTGTACATTTGCATATGTTTTTGGTATGTTACTTTCCATGGCAGCTTTAATATGCACATATGTTTCTGAAAGTATTGTGATTATCCGTTAGCAGCTTTGATATGGTTTTTGAGCAGCACACACCAGCATTGATGCACGGGTGGTATATAACTTTGTTTTCGCCCAGGTGCACATGCTGGTTTATGCTGAGTTTTTAAAATACATATGTTTTATGGTTTTATGGTTTATTTTGTGTCATTTTTATTTAATATCGCATGTGTAGTCTCCTTTTCTTTCTATTTTCATATTTGATATTTACCACTGCTATCACCTTCTTTACAGGCATACCCCACTTTTAAGTACGCAATGGGGTTTATTTACTAAAGCTGGAAAGTGAAAAATCAGGCTCACTTCTGCATAGAAACCAATGAGCTTCCAGGTTTTATTACCAAAGCTTAATTGAACTAAGCTGGGATTAGAAGCTCATTGGTTTTTATGCAGAAGTGAGCCTGATTTTGCACTATTGTGTACTTAAAAGTGGGGTATGCCTGTATGTGGTATTTTTGCTGGGTGAATTGAGGGGGATTTTCTTCTCTCTTCTCCACCCAATGGTTAATTCCTGAACTTTAGGTAGCCACAGGTGCGTTTTTTCATTGGTATTTAACCACTTCCCGACCAGCACACGACGATGTACGTCGACAGAATGGCACGGGCAGGCATATTGGCGTACAGGTACATCCAATATTCAATGCCGTCCTGCCATCGGGGGCTTCCGCGCTGGTCGGGTCCCCCGTGAGTCCGGTCGCGGGACCCGCAGACTCGATCGCCACGGGCATCCCCGCGATCGTCTCACGGAGCGGCCGAATGGAGGAAATGCCGAGTAAACAGCATTTCTCCATTCTGCCTAGCAACTAGTGACGCTGATCTCTGCTCTATGTGATTGGAGCAGAGATCAGTGTTCACTAAATGAAAGCCCAACCCCCCCACAGTTAGTAACACACCCCTAGGAACACTTAACCCCTACACTGCCACCCACTGGTTAACCCCTTCACTGCCAGTGTCATTTACACAGGAATCACTGCATTTATATAGCAGTGATTACTGTATAAATGACAATGGTCCCAAAAATGTGTCAAAAATGTCCGATGGGTCCCCCACAATGTCGCAGTCACAATAAAAATCGCTGATCGCCACCATTACTAGTAAAAAAAAAATAATAAAAAATTATTAATAAAAATGCTATAAAACTATCCCTATTTTGTAAACGCTATAACTTTTGCGCAAACCAATCAATAATCGCTTATTGCGATTTTTTTTTACCAAAAATATGTAGAAGAATACGTATCGGCCTAAACTGAGGGAAAAATTTTTTTTTTATATATTTTTGGGGGATATTTATTATAACAAAAAGTAAAAAATGATGCGTTTTTTTTTCAAAATTGTCGCTCTATTTCTGTTTATAGCGCAAAAAATAAAAACCACAGGGGTGATCAAATATCACCAAAAGAAAGCTCTATTTGTGGGAAAAAAAGGACGTCAATTTTGTTTGGGAGCCACGTCGCACGACCGCGCAATTGTCAGTTAAAGCGACGCAGTGCCGAATCACAAAAAGTGGTCTGGTCTTTGACCAGCAAATTGGTCCGGTCTGAAAGTGGTTAATGACACACCTGATTTACTCATTTGTATAATGATATGTTCAATTACTTTGTTGGGTATATATATTTGTATGTATCTTTAGCACAATAAATATGACTAAGCACCATATCTGGTGTGAAACGCATCAGCAGCTGTGCAGTTAGTCTGTATTGCCCTGTGATGCTTTGATATAAATTTTTTAATAAAGGTGAACTTTTTTGGAGTGCGTCTATCTAGCATTCTACTTCTCCAGGTAGTACCATGGTTGAGATTACAAACCAACATCACTAGTGCTGCTAGGCGGAGTTACTAACCACTTTATGAGTTAAGAAAACAATACATACTTGCAGAGTTTAGTGTCACTTTAACTTCTTGTCAACCAGCCATAGTACATATTCTGTGGCAGGACGGCAGCTACAGACACAGCTATGCACTGGTACGCCACTGCCTGTTTTCAGGTTGCAGGTGTGCGCATGCGCCCCCACCAGCCTACTCCCCTGTGATTTGATACAGCTGGAGTTCATCAAGTTGATGAATTGATTGCTGCAATTGGTAGCATAAAAAAATAAAATTCAGTATATTTCCTGTAGTTTGTAGGCACTATAACTTACACAAACCAATTGTTATGCACTTATTGGTATTTTATTTATTTATTTTTTGGAGAGAGGGTCCTTATCAGTGAAATTTGTTTTATGGTACCTTCGTCCCAACAATATGGAGAAAAATTTGAGAGGGAGAGGGTATAATGGACTTTGATGGTACCGTATACCAACTGTAGTAAACAGTCATAAATAAAATAATAACTTTTATTAAAGAAATTATGTAGTCATGGCCCTATGACCAAGAGGAGTGTGGATCGCATAAACACGCAACAAGACTTACAACATAAATAGACCTGAAGTGTGCCTTGGTGGTCTGGTCGGTATGCCAAGAAAAGGGGGCAAATGACTCAAGGAGAAAACTCTTTATTGATTGTGGTTATTAAGCCAGCTTGGTGAAGGCTTGTGCCATTTCTTCCTGAGGATTTGGGATGTATGTGGCAAAACAGGCAGATTTCCATCGGCATAGTTTCTTGATTACATGGTCTGGTACTCCATGTTGGGAGGCAGCTGAGGCTGCTCCAATCTAGAAAGAATGTCCAAAGAACTGACTGGGGTTGAAGCTCGAGTTACTTGGGAATATCCTGACATGCTTGATAAACTGGCTGCCACTTAGGGGGCTGGCTAGAAAGGGTAGCAATGGGCTACCATCAGATTGGGACAGTAGTTGGTCGAGTACTGTCACTGGGCACCAGGCGTTTAGTCTGAAACTGGTTGATGTCAACCTCTGGGCCGGTTTGTTGCATTTTGCAGATTGTGAAATGAAGGGGGTAAGGGTTCGGAAAATGAGTCAGGTGGTGTCGGAGCAGTGTCTGACTGCCAAAGCAGCTGACGGTAAACTCACTAGGTCGTAGGAAACCATAGAAGGCCAGGTAGGTGGCCGCTTGGAAGGCTGGGCAAAGCCCCAAAGGATTTCAGAGATGTCCCTGAAGATGGAACTTGTGATAGGTAGGCGTTTGCCACTGGCTACAGGTTGGTGCTTCTGTATGCCCCGTAGGAGTGACTTGACTGCATGGCTGAGAATACTGATGGTTTACTGGGGTCCTGCAATAACAGAAAATGATGGACGCCGGCTAGGTATAGCCTGATGGTGTTGTAAGCAAGGGCTAGCTGCGTATGGCAATATGATATGAAGGCTAGGACGTGTCTAACGTCCCCTTTCAATGCCCGGGACAAGAGGCCAAAATCTTGCAGTAAGTGTTCCAGGCAGTGCAATAGGCCTTCAGTGTATTACGTGCCAAGGACTGGTTGAACTGGGTTGCATTGGCGAGGTGCGATTTTAATCCATTGTCAGCAAGGACATGATGGGGAGTGACTTGGATCTACCTTTGTTAATGATGTCGGCCTTGGCCTGATTGTCTGTGGTGAAAAGCACTGTCTGTTTATTCCAAGTGTGGCCCCAGACTTGATCAGCTGCCATAATGGAATATAGCTTGGAGAGAGATGAAGACTGGGTGAAACCAGGAATTAAGAGAATTTCTGGGGGCCAAGGTTCAGAGAACCAGTGGTGGCTGAATATGGCCGCAAATCACGTGGATGCCATGATAATAAGGACCTTCCCTGAGGAATAATCCTCATTGCAAGTTTGCCAGGAGGCAGGCTAGCTTGCATAGAGTGTCCAGAGTGACATCTAAAAAGGTAGAAAATTGGGAAAGTGGAAATATGGGGGTAGTTTCTGATGCTAGCCAATACACATGACCACCTACAATGGTTAATGTACTATCACAGTACTGATACAATGACTTAATGGTTGTAATAATAAATCAAGCTTTAATACAGTGCAAACAAAAAGGAAAAAACGTACAAAAATATTAAAAATATGGTATAAACCGCTTCTTCAGGAGGAATGGTCTAAGGAATAAATAATACGTTTACAGTGCCTTGCGAAAGTATTCGGCCCCCTTGAATTTTTCAACCTTTTGCCACATTTCAGGCTTCAAACATAAAGATATAAAATTTTAATTTTTTGTGAAGAATCACCAACAAGTGGGACACAATTGTGAAGTGGAACGAAATCTGTTGGATTTTTGAAACTTTTTTAACTAATAAAAAAATGAAAAGTGGGGCATGCAAAATTATTCGGCCGCCTTGCGTTAATACTTTGTAGAGCCACCTTTTGCTGCGATTACAGCTGCAAGTCGCTTGGGGTATGTCTATCAGTTTTGCACATCGAGAGACTGAAATTCTTGCCCATTCTTCCTTGCAAAACAGCTCGAGCTCAGTGAGGTTGGATGGAGAGCGTTTGTGAACAGCAGTTTTCAGCTCTTTCCACAGATTCTCGATTGGATTCAGGTCTGGACTTTGACTTGGCCATTCTAACACATGGATACGTTTATTTGTGAACCATTCCTTTGTAGATTTTGCTGTATGTTTGGGATCATTGTCTTGTTGGAAGATAAATCTCCGTCCCAGTTTCAGGTCTTTTGCAGACTCCAACAGGTTTTCATCCAGAATGGTCCTGTATTTGGCTGCATCCATCTTCCCCTCAATTTTAACCATCTTCCCTGTCCCTGCTGAAGAAAAGCAGGCCCAAACCATGATGCTGCCACCACCATGTTTGACAGTGGGGATGGTGTGTTGAGGGTGATGAGCTGTGTTGCTTTTACGCCAAACATATCGTTTTGCATTGTGGGCAAAAAGTTCGATTTTGGTTTCATCTGACCAGAGCACCTTCTTCCACATGTTTGGTGTGTCTCCCAGGTGGCTTGTGGCAAACTTTAGACGAGACTTTTTATGGATATCTTTGAGAAATGGCTTTCTTCTTGCCACTCTTCCATAAAGGCCAGATTTGTGCAGTGTACGACTGATTGTTGTCCTATGGACAGACTCTCCCACCTCAGCTGTAGTTCTCTGCAGTTCATCCAGAGTGATCATGGGCCTCTTGGCTGCATCTCTGATCAGTCTTCTCCTTGTCTGAGCTGAAAGTTTAGAGGGACGGCCAGGTCTTGGTAGATTTGCAGTGGTCTGATACTCCTTCCATTTCAAAATGATCGCTTGCACAGTGCTCCTTGGGATGTTTAAAGCTTGGGAAATCTTTTTGTATCCAAATCCGGCTTTAAACTTCTCCACCACAGTATTGCGGACCTGCCTGGTGTGTTCCTTGGTCTTCATGATGCTCTCTGCGCTTTCAACAGAACCCTGAGACTATCACAGATCAGGTGCATTTATACAGAGACTTGATTACACACAGGTGGATTCTATTTATCACCATCAGTCATTTAGGACAACATTGGATCATTCAGAGATCCTCGCTGAACTTCTGGAGTGAGTTTGCTGCACTGAAAGTAAAGGGGCCGAATAATTTTGCATGCACCACTTTTCAGTTTTTTATTTGCTAAAAAAGTTTAAAATATCCAATAGATTTTGTTCCACTTCACAATTGTGTTCCACTTGTTGGTGATTCTTCACAAAAAATTAAAATTTTATATCTTTATGTTTGAAGCCTGAAATGTGTCAAAAGGTTGAAAAGTTCAAGGGGGCCGAATACTTTCGCAAGGCACTGTAGACAAAGCATAATAGCATTTTAACAACATGTTACAGTAAAAGTTGAAATAGAGAGACACGCTCACCCGTTTGGATGAAATCAGTTGGCGACAGGGCTCAACAAAAATTCCCCCCACGGCAGACAAGGGGGATTGCAAACGACCGTCTCTAGTAAAAAGGTGATGAGGGATAAAAATTATAAAGTTACTGCAAGCGTTGGCATGATAAAGTGGTGAGAGAACCCAGCCAGTGCCATTGTGAGGTAACCCAACCAGTGCCTTTGTGATCAACTCTCCATTGATCATTAATATATGAGACCATGCTCAAATACCGTATATTTGCTACACCTAGAAAGGTAATGGAATGTGCCTGTCCTTCCACTTTGTGCTCAGCTATGGGCACGTTGAGGCTGTTGAAAACTATTCTTGTCTAGATATGCCGGGGGTGTGCCTGTTCACTTCCTGTTGATAAGCAGAAAGTCATTGAGGTAGTGGATGACCACGTGACAAGGGGCCTGGTGAGACAGAATCCATGTGAGGGACTAGGCGAAGACATTGAACAGCCATAGGCTGCTCTTGGACCTGAAGGTCAACTAGTAGGACTCCTTCCAGTTAATACCATGCCACCGCCAGAGGGTCGGTTCAATAGGGAGGAGCTTGAAAGCATCAGATATGTCTGCTTTGGATAGCCAGGCTCTGGGACCTATCCCAATGATGGCTTAGATGGCCAGGTCAACTGAGGTGTACTTGAGGGAAAACTGCAAGGAATCGGGGAATTCAGGCTAGGGATGTGAGAAGAATAAGCCGCAGACAAGTCATACACTAAGCAGAGTTTATTACTGAACTTGCCCTTGACAAGCCCAATAGGGCTGACTCTCCAGACTGGGAAAGGTGACTGTGAGAAAGGGCCGATAATAAAGCCTTTATCCACTTCTGACTGCAGTAAGGAGTCAATTGCTTGTGTGTCGATGGCTGCTGACTGGAGGTTGCTGCACTCGTGTGCCAGTGAGGGAGTGGGGTGTGTAGAGAGGTAGAACCCCAACCAGCTGAAATCTATGTGGCCTAGTCAGGACTTTCCCATGATTAAAATTGTTGCAAATGAGAGCTCCTCTTAGAGAAAAGATAGGCCGTCCTAGACTATCTGCTGGTCATGATTGACTGGAGGTCAGGAGGCCCTGACTGGTGCCGGTGGAGGAAGGCGGGTAGAAAGGGTAGTCGCCTCAGAGCACAGCAGTGAGTGGAGGCATACGAAATGGCGGAAAAATAGCTCAATGTCAGAAACGCTCCAGTCTGTCTTGACCTGGAACTGGCTGAGCTTGGCGGCTGCCATGAGCAGTGGTAGTCATAAAAGGCATGCCCGCCAAACTTTTACCCTAGGTCTGTGACTGAATGGAGATATAGGTCCAGCTCTTCCCTCCTGTTGGGGCTGGCTGAGCAGACAACATCCCTGAACATCCCAAAAGCCAAAACGAATTCAGTGACTGTAAGTTTGTGGGTGAGCTTGGGGTCTTTCGACTTAATGACCACCGAGACTTCCCCCCCAAGCATATGCTCTGTTGTCGGCCACATTGTGCACCGAAATCAGCAGAGTTGCTAAATTTACGTCCTTGCCCTCCAAGATGTCCTTCCTGAGGCTGGCAGGGACAAGGTGAGCAGGGGAACGGAGTTGTGACCACGACTGGGTCAGGCAGGGTGAGCCTCCAGGGCTGCGACTCTGGTCTGCACATTAGTAACTGTTGCGGACAGTGAGGAGACCTTGGAGTGCAGCTGAGAGATGGCCTGGATATGGACTGCAAGGATGCCTGAGAGGCACTGGGTCCTGTAGCAGCTGTCAGCGGGAAGAGTAGCCTGAATAGCTCTGCCTTCCTGGCCATAGCAGGGTAGAAGATGCCCCTGTGTCTAAGCTCAGCTATGATCTGGGAAATGGTCCAAGTGAGGAGGGACTGCAGGCTGCCGTGCTCTGAGCCCATAGAGGGTGATAGATGGGCGGGAGTGAGGTCATCACTGCCGGCCTGCAACATGACGCCCTAGCAGCAAGGTCCTGGCACAAATCAAGACTGCGTAGACCGGCACCTGTGATGAGGGTGACGTAAGAATAACATGTATGTTCCTTTAGCTCAGGGGTGTCCAAACTTTTTTCAAAGAGGGCCAGATTTGATGAAGTGAACATGCTTGAGGGCCGACCATTTTGTCTGACATTCTTTAAACCATTAAAATTCGGTCTAAGTGTGTTCGTCTGTCTCACCAGGCCCGCTGTCACTCGGTCATCCACTACCTTGACGACTTCCTGCTTATCCAGCAACCAAGCACATCCCCTAGACAAGTTAAGAATAGTTTTCAACGACCTCAACATTCCCAAAGCCAAGCACAAAGTAGAAGGACCAGCACGTTCCATTACCTTTTTAGGTGTCACTCTCGACAAGCAAGCTGGCTTGCCTCTTAACAAACTAGTTCGTATCAGGGCAACTATTCACAACTTGACCCAGTCGCAAGGGTGCACCAGAAGGCATTTGCAGTCCTTACCGGTCCAGTAATCCATGTCCTTAATCTGCTTGTCTTTGGCAAACTGTTTGCGGGCTTTATTGTGCATCGTCTTTAGAAGAGGCTTCCTTCTGGGACAACAGCCATACAGACCAATTTGATGCATTATGCGGCGTATGATCTGAGCACTGACAGGCTGACCCCCCCCACCCCTTCAACCTCTGCAGCAATGCTGGCAGCACTCGTACGTCTATTTCCCAAAGATAACCTGTGGATATGATACTGAGCAAGTGCACTCAACTGCTTTGGTTGACCATGACGAGGCCTGTTCTGAGTGGAACCTGTCCTGTTAAACCACTGTATGGTCTTGGCCACTGTGCTGCAGCTCCGTTTCAGGGTATTGGAAATCTTCTTATAGCCTAGGCCATCTTTATGTAGAGCAATAATTCTTTTTTTTTCAGATCCTCAGAGAGTTCTTTGCCATGAAGTGCCATGTTGAAATTCCAGTAACCAGTATGAGAGAGTGAGAACGATAACACCAAATTTAACACATCTGCTCCCCATTCACACCTGAGACCAGGGCAGGACTTAGGGTGGTGGGGGCCCCTGGGCTTGAGTCATTTTCGGGCCCTACCTTCTATATTTATTACCGTATTTATCGGCGTATAACACGCGCCGGCATATAACACACCCCACGTATAGGAGGGATTTTTAAGGAAAAAACTTACATTTAAATGCCCATCAATGCAGCCTTATCAGTGTCCATCTGCAGCCTTGCCCATCCATCTGCAGCCTTGTCAGTGTAGCCTTGTCATTTGCAGCCTTTTCATTGCAGGCTTGAAGTTTAAAAATGGCACCACCGAGATACAGAGTCCTGTGTATCTCGGGTTTTCTCGCAGTCCCGAGCGGTGCCGAGAGTAGACGAGTGTGCTCAGCTCACAGTCATGCCCAGTCCCTTTGTTATGTCCATCATAGGGCGGGACTGGGCATGACTGTGAGCCGAGCCGAGTACACTCGGCAATGTATCTTTGCGGGGCCCCCTATTGGACGGGGCTCATGGGCTTGAGCCCAGTCAAGCCCAATGGTAATTCCAGCCCTGCCTGAGACCTTGTAACACTAATGAGTCACATAACATCGGGAAGAGAAAATGGCTAATTGGGCCCAATTTGGACATTTTCACTTAGGGGTGTACTCACTTTTGTTGCCAGCGGTTTAGACATTAATGGTTGTGTGTTCAGTTATTTTGAGGGGACAGCAAATTTACACTGTTATACAAGCTGTACACTCATTACTTTACATTGTAGCAATGTGTCATTTCTACAGTGTTGTCACATGAAAAGATAGAATAAAATATTTACAAAAATGTAAGGGGTGTACTCACTTTTGTAAGATAGTGTGTGTGTGTGTGTGTGTATGTATGTATGTATGTATGTATGTATGTATGGGGCTACTTAAATAACCTCCGGGCTCCTCCCATAAATTCAGGCCACCATACTGGTATATGTGTGTGTGTGTGTGTGTGTGTGTGTGTGTGTGTGTGTATGTATGTATGTATGTATGTATGGGGCTACTTAAATAACCTCCGGGCTCCTCCCATAAATTCAGGCCACCATACTGGTATATGTGTGTGTGTGTGTGTGTGTGTGTGTGTGTATGTATGTATGTATGTATGTATGTATGGGGCTACTTAAATAACCTCCGGGCTCCTCCCATAAATTCAGGCCACCATACTGGTATATGTATGTATGTATGTGTGTGTGTGTGTGTGTGTGTGTGTGTGTGTTTGTGTGTGTATGTATATAATATTAAATATTTTACACATTTAAACAATTGAATATTAAAAACTCAAATGATAATAAACAAAGACTCTTAGTTCTGAGGTCACATTAAAGTGTGACAGCTCAATCATTTAAATCTGTATATTAATTGCTTGACATGTTTCACAGATCACATTGACTGCTTCTTCAGGAGATTTATTGAACATATACATGAAGATTAAGAGATGATAATCAAATAACTGAGATAAAGGAGACATGTGTTAAATAGAACCGGTAACAATACTTGTTATAATAAGATATAATTTACTGTAAAAGAGAGCATCTGCTGGGTGTACCCCCTGGCCAGTTAAAATAGTGCAGTCCTGAATAGGAAAAAATGGCCTGGTCAAGAAGGGGGTAATATTCTCCGGAGCTCAAGTGGTTAACTGCACTAAGCAATATCTTCTTCTGAATAGGTCACATACCATAACCTATGTTCAATTAAAAACAGGCAGCAATCTGTTTTGTGATGAAAAGCTTCTATTTCATGCTTGTCCACGTCTGTAACCATCAGGCACTGATAACACAGTATCGTCTCTCTTTGCTGGGAATGTGTGAGCTGAAAAATGGAAATCTTCTCCTTTCTCCGGCATTGGGGGCTACACCTGTTCTGTGGATAGGTGTGATATTCGTCATCATGTGTATAGTGAAGGAAGTGGGCAGAGATACTGAAAATGTGAGAGATTTGGGCCATAAAAAAAGAGGAAAAAATGATGATCGCACGAAATGATCCCTGCATCATACATGGCGGGGGAGAGTGTGGAGCGCAACTGCGAGCATCTTAGAGAGGAGGCTGTGGGGGATCATTCACACCACTGGGAGGGGCCCTGCTGGAACACAGAAAAAGGAGAGTATTTCTCCTTATTGCCGCACACCAAGACATAATGGGCATTGAACCCTTGCAGTACGGGGGGAGAGGGGACCACAGCCAAAGTAGATTCCTTTAGGGCTCATTTACACTAGAGTTTAGGGAAGAGGGAAGTGGTAAAACCACACAGTTGAGCTGCGTCGTTGCACCCCCCCAACTGCTGCCCCAGTAGCTGCAAAGGCAGAGACTGGGGTGTACACATGGCACAGCCATAATGCTTCTTATTCAAGTAAATACAAAATCATACTGGGAGGGGGGGGGCACACCCTAAAACTGCGTTTACATTCAAGATAGTGCTGCCTTAAAATAGATGACAAGTCCGTCTCTGCACTCTGTGCTGGGACAGACCTGTCAGATCTCTGCTCTCCTCTATGGGGGGATCGGATAATAACGGACCGCCTGTCCTTTTTCATCCGATCCGCCGGACGGATGGAAAATAGGACATCCATCCGTCTGGATTTTGCGGAGTGGATCGGATGTCAGCGGACATGTCACCGCTGACATCCGACGCTCAATAGAGCTGTTTGGAGCATCCGTTCAGGGTCCCCCTGAAAAAACTGACAGACGGATCTGAACGGTCCGCACATGCGAAAGGAGACTTAGCCTCCATGCACGGCCGGTTTTTGCAGTTTTTGGGCATTTTTAGCAACCCATAAACTTTACTCTGTTATCCTATGTGTCCATGTGCATGCGTGGATGTTGTTTAGCTTTTATCAACAGTGGAGTTCATTGGCTGTTCTCTGAATGCCATAAAATCGCGTTCTATTTTTTTTCAATGCATTGTGCAAATTTTGGAGTGCCCTCTGTGTATTTTTATTAAAAATACCCATCAACGCTAACGCTAAAAAAACCCTGCATAAGCGCTAGTACAA
Organism: Lithobates pipiens; assembly: GCF_037356315.1. NCBI lineage: Eukaryota > Metazoa > Chordata > Amphibia > Anura > Ranidae > Lithobates > Lithobates pipiens. The sequence continues at coordinate 216,563,742 of NW_027507686.1, read as the reverse complement.
AACGATGTTAAAAGCGCGTTTTTCAACCAGCATTTTCTGGCAGCAATCTGGCGTCCAGCTTTTTTGAGCTCCAGTGTACATGGAGCCTAAATATACTGTACATGAACACTCACAGCAGATCACGCCTTCGGCGCCTTTTGAATGTGGTGCGGGAAATGAACACGGATCTGAAAAAATTATAAATATGAATGTCAATTACAAATGTGAAAATTAATAATCATAAAACACCTCAAGTAATAGCCAACCTATCACCATGAATTGCAAAAAAACAAATAGTTGCAAAAAAAATAGATGATATAAACAATAATAAATAAAGTCCCAATTGACTTTTTAAAATTAGACGCTTCCTGATGACGTGTCAAACGAAACGTACGTCGAGGCGGTACCTAGTCACGTTCGTACACGTACAGTTCCGGTCGTTTTTGGTTGTCGGCTGTTTCTTGGTGGAACGCACGCCCTACACAACGAGGAACTACGCATCCATTACGAAACGATTGTTTTAAGCGAGCAGCCCCAGTGCCAGGTCGGGCACCGGTATATGTAAGCAGCCATTTGGGCTTATGTTTTTTAATTTATTTTTATTATTAAACGGTGTCACACTATGGATTTTGTTTGCTCTCCTTTTTTTATGACCTGTCTGAATCTATGAGGAGAAGGTTTTTTCCATAAGAGGTCCACCTTATTCCATGTGAGCAGGGAATTCACCTGCATAAGCCTATTTGACTATCTTTTTAAATAAAGTAGTCAACAGCATCTGGTAAGAAGACAACTTTATCTTCACAGTTGGGGTGTTTTCTGTGTCCAAAAGTTTGGTGAAGGGACGTGTCACAACTTTGTAGAAGATTTCAGCCACCTTCTGGCATATGGATTTAGATGGAGTTTTTTACTGAATGAATCACTGTCTTGGACTGTGGATATATTTTTTGTTCTAGTATCCAATTGGGACTTTATTTATTATTGTTTATATCATCTATTTTTTTTGCAACTATTTGTTTTTTTGCAATTCATGGTGATAGGTTGGCTATTACTTGAGGTGTTTTATGATTATTAATTTTCACATTTGTAATTGACATTCATATTTATAATTTTTTTAGCGCCCCTACCATTACCTTATTTTCAGCACAACAAGTTTTTTTCTCTTGTTTCTAGGGAGCAGCTATTAGTGTTTCACTTAGTTTATTTGATTCACTGACTATTAGTTTATTCTTCTTTTTACATTTGCATAAGTGGCGCAGAGTTTATTAGCTGCTGTTTTTCAGCTATATTTTCACAATGAACACGGATCGCTCTTTTCCCACACTGCATTCTGATGGAACCAGCCCTTACTGTGACAGGTGCACTTTGATCAACCAGTGATTCCAGGCAACAGATGAAATACAATTAACATCAGCAACAACCCTCCTGAATGAAAATGGGTAAGTACAAGGGGTGTTCCCAGGTCTTTAGATTACCAAAAAAGGGAACTGGGGTAGACTGCTTCCTGTCTAAAGGCTTTTTTCCCCAAATTATGACTAGTGTACCCTTAATGGTTTGCCATAGGTTGTTGAGGATTACTGGTTATTGCGCTATACAGATCTTGTCACTATAGATCCATTTTTTAAAAGCTTAGTTCATTTTTCTGATAATGTTTGATGTTATACCCATCAAAGTTCTGATTATGGTACCATTCAGCACCCTCCCAAAATCGGAAAGGGAAGGTTGAAGTCCTTGACAAAAATGGGTGAAACACAGGGTTCTAATGGACATTTTTTTTAGAGGTAAGTATAAGGTGTAAGTTCACACTGGTGAGATGCGTCAAAACCCTGCGATTCAGTGGCAGTTCCAGAATCGCAACACTGAGATCTGCGACCTGCCGGGGGTGTCACTGTAAAGTTAAAGAGGAGGTCAGAAAAAAAAATAACAAAATTCTGTTGCTGCAATATGGAAAAGTTTCCCCATAATTTTACAAATAGTTACTTTTTTGTTTTATTTATTTTTTTAATCAAAGTAACTAGTTGTAAAAATATTTTGTATGTATTCTTTTTCAATAAAAATAATTTTACAAATAGTTACTTTTAAAAAAAAAAGTGTGATAACTATTTGTAAAATTATTTTTATTGAAAAATAATAAATAAAAAACTAGTTACCTTTTTTTTTTATTTTATTTATTTTTTTGGATAAATTTAACCTCTTTTTTCTGCTAAATAACCCCTTGGGGGAACTTTTCCACATTGCTATTTTTTCAGGGTATGCAGCCTCCATTTCCAAATGTGTGATTTCTCTATTTTAAATACTGTAGCTGCTGACTTAATATTAGGATATTTACCTGTCCAAAGAGCCCGAGATGTTGGCACCCAGCTGATATTTTCATCGACTCTCGGGTGCTGATGCCGCCACCACCCCTTCTAAAGGAAACTAGCAACGAAGCCTTGCAACTTCACAACCTGTCCCCTACTGCGCATGCGCGAAGCGCGCTGCCCTCTCTGAATATCTCAGTGGCGGGGGAAAGAGGAGGGGGGCTGAACTTCTGGGTAATCGCAGGTTCCCAATTCATCCCCCCCCCTCCCCTGAAAAGTGCCAAATGGGACACCGGAGGGGGGAGGAGGCAGATAAGCGGAGCTTCCACTTTTGCTTGGAACTCCGTTTTAATGACACCCCCTAGATCAGATCGCACTGTCAACTGTTAAATGGTGCAGGAATCAGATCACATAGGTGTGAACACCTATGCGATCCAATTCCAATGTGCATTAAAAAAAAAAGAGTCCTGCACCATTTTGGTGCGAATGTGATGTGATTTCAGACATACAGTATGTATGGCTGAATTTGCATCGCACAGACATGGAATGTGATCTACACAGCAATGCGGTGCGAATTACATGCAATGTCTGCAATCGCACAAGCGTGAACCCAGACTTAATGACACTTAACCCCTGGCTGCATGAATTCTTGATGCTGTAAAAATGTCCCCATAGCATTCTTTTCTTGATATGAGTCCTGTCCCTCTGCATTGCTCTTCAGCATGCTGAGTAAAAAAAGCTTATGACAGGGTTTTCTGACTATGCAGCGTGGTGTCTGGAAGTGTGCAGGGATAGGAAACTTTCCTAGCGCCCAAGTTCTTAGTGCCGGTTCACACTTATGCGGTGTGAATTTAACGCAGTACATGGTGCAAATTCGCATTGCCATTTGCAATGGCAATGGGAATTTAGTGCAAATTTGTGAGAGGAGTGGTCACCACTGTGATTTTTTTTAAATTTTTTTCTATAAAATCTAGGCAAAAAAATTTAATTGGCAGTGATATGAACACTGGACTGCGATTTGAGTCCAGTCCCATAGAAGTCGATGGAGCTAAAATTCGCACCGCACTAAACTCGCACGGGACCCTTTTTTTGAACCCGATCAAATTTGCACCGCATATATGTAAACGCCCTTCATTGGAAATAATGCTTTATTACTTGACAAATGTGAATCTCTGCTTTTCAGATCGCATCTGATTCGCATAAGTGTCCACCAGCACTTAAACTCAGCCTGGAGCCATTTCTGACTCCTTAAAATGTTTGCTGGCTGGAGTGATGACGCTTTGCCTTTACTACTTTGAGTAAATGACCTGACCAACTACGGTGATTAGGAATTCTGACTGTTCTTTGACTCTCATTTGCTGCATACCTATTCTGAGCCAATGACTCAGAAGTATTAATGTGGTTCTAAAGGCTAAAGGCTTAAGGTGTTTTTTTATTTATTTATTTTTTTTTTTGCATTCTATGCTTTTAAGGTAAAAAAAAAAAACCTTCTGGCTGCAGCCCCCCCCCCCCCCACCCCAATACTTGAGCCCCATCTCGATCCAGCAATGTGCATGAGAGCAGCAGCTCTCCTGGGTCTCTCCCTTCCCATTGTCAGGCTCAGCCAGTGACCAAAATGAGGAGAGAGCGGGGGACCGAGCTATGCTCTGTGTGTAAATGGACACACAGGGTGCAGCTAAGGAGCGAGCCTGTTAAAGTGCCCCCCATAGAGGCTTGCTTTTGGGGGCACTCAACAAGGGGAAGGAGCTAGGGGCGTTGATTGGGGACCCAAAAAGGAGAGGATTGGGACTGCTCTATGCAAAGCCATTACACAGAGCAGGTACATATAAAATGTTTTTTCTTTTTGAATTTTTTTAATTCTTTCCTGCAAATCCAGCTTGGGTAAAAACTGTTGCCCAACTGTGTCCATCTCATGCCCACGTGGGAAGATGCCCAAGGATGTTGCAACCCCATACTTTCCCTGCTTGTAAGGAACCTTTCTCTACTGCTAGTACTGTCCCTAACAGGCGGGGTACCTCCTCTCTATGTAACCTATTCGTATAAAGTGCGCCAAGCCTGGGAGCCAGGGCACTAAATAGGCTCTGTCTGACCCAAGATGGCTGCCAGGGTCACATGAGGTGGTAACATCCAACTGGATTTTTGACCCAGGAAAGGATAGAAGAACTATGTTCCTCTGGACTTCCTCTACAGCTACAAGGCTGCTGCTGATGAGTGCCAGCTGCAGTGGAGAAAGTACCTACTGGTACTGGAAGGTCGTCTTGTCCAGTATCAGTGCTTGGTCACCCAACTGCTCTTTTGGCTGAAAAAGCACAAGTTCCCCCAGACACACACACTAAAATCTTATGTAGAGCCCTACTAGATGAATGAAGACTGGGAGCTCAGTGATGAACTACAAAAAGTGATTGTAGTGAAAACGAAGGAACTGTCACACTTTGTGTTAGGAAATGTTATGCCGCGTACTCACAACCGGTCTTCCCGACAGACTTTCGGCGGAGTTCTGATGGACTTTCATGAACGAATGGACTTGGCCACACACAAGCACACCAAAGTCCAACGGATTTGAATGTGATGACGTACGCCCGGACTAGAATAAGGAAGTTCATAGCCAGTAGCCAGTAGCTGCCCTAGCGTCGGTTTTCGTCTGTCGGACTAGCATACAGACGAACCGATTTTTCGACCGGACTCGAGTCCGTCGGGAAGATTTGAAACATGTTTTATTTCTAGGTCCGTCTGACTTTTGGGGGAAAAAAGTCCACTGGAGCCCACACACGATCGTAATATCCGACGGATTAATTTAGTCAGACCTAGTCCGTCAAAGTCTGGTTGGGTGTACGCGGCATTATAGACTGTTGTTATAGGAGGCAGCATTCCTACACATGCAGATGTGGCGTCTTGATGGATGCCTTTCCCTGCATGGCTGTCCTGTTGAAGTCTCAGAGTCTGCCAATTGATCTTGCAACTACCTAAGGGTGTCCTGGCCCTAACCCTCTCTCCTAACGTGCTGTTAAGAGAAATTACATCTGTTTTGCATCCAAGAAGTGTCTGGCACCCAATTAATCTACCTTGCATTACGCCCACTATGCCATGCAACCCACCATATACAGAAGGATGTCAGCTATCTCTGGCCCTGGAGATTCTCATTAAACTGAAGAAGGATTGGGACCTTGCTACAATATTGTCATATCACTACACCATGCAGCATTTTAATGTTGGAAATCCAGTATTTGTATCTCATAAACTATTCTGGGTACATAAAATGTTACAAGCTATGCTTGACAATAAGGTTTTTAAAAGTTGGCACACCCTGATAAGTATTATTAGCATCATATTTACATATAAACACTTTTTGAATGTAGATTTCCCTTATATGAGGCATTGTTGATTGTTATTTAAAAAGTAAGTCATTTCTGAGCTCACAGACGCAATCAAATGCATACCAGAGTATGTTTCCTACCAATGAGCATTAATCCTTAATCCTTCATAATCCACTAACTGCTATCCTTTTTGCCCTGGCTCCAGGATAAAGATAACTTGCAAGGATGCCAAATTTGTTCTCTGGCACTTGCATATGCCAGGCAACTCATTGGCCTTTTTGGCAGAATCAGGTTTATAATTAAACATGCTTGAGAAGAGCGACCTAGGTTCACTCTGTCTAAATAGCTGCAAACATTTGAAAGTTAATGCCAGAGTCTGTGATATTCTAGTATGGTAGGTTCCCCTATGTCTATATGGTTTGTGAAATTTTAGTATGGTAGGCCCCACCTATGTCTATATGGTTTGGGATATTTTAGTATGGTAGGCCCCACCTATGTCTATATGGTTTGGGATATTTTAGTATGGTAGGCCCCACCTATGTCTATATGGTTTGTGATATTTTAGTATGGTAGGCTCCCCTATGACTATATGGTTTGGGATATTTTAGTATGGTAGGCTCCCCTATGACTATATGGTTTGGGATATTTTAGTATGGTAGGCCCCACCTATGTCTATATGGTTTGTGATATTCTAGTATGGTAGGCTCCCCTATGTCTATATGGTTTGGGATATTTTAGTATGGTAGGCTCCCCTATGACTATATGGTTTGGGATATTTTAGTATGGTAGGCTCCCCTATGACTATATGGTTTGGGATATTTTAGTATGGTAGGCTCCCCTATGTCTATATGGTTTGGGATATTTTAGTATGGTAGGCTCCTCTATACCTACATGATTTGTGATATTTCATTTATGGTAGGCTCCTCAATGTCTTTATGGTTTGTGATATTTTAGTATGGTAAGCTGCCCTATGCCTATATGGTTTGTGTTATTTTATTTATAATAGGCTCCTCTGTCTCTATGGGTTGTGATTAGGGATGAGCTCAGGCGTGTTCGCATGGAACACGTGCAGAGCCCGCCAGGAAGTGAGCGCAGCGCTGCGCTAATCACAGGCAGTGAGACATTGCCCCGATCTCTGCAGCCACGCATCGGGGCAATGTCTCACTGCCTGTGATTAGCGCAGCGCTGCGCTCACTTCCTGGCGGGCTCTGCACGTGTTCCATGCAAACACGCCTGAGCTCACCCCTAGTTGTGATATTTTAGTATGGTAGGTTCTTCTGTCTCTTTGGTTTGTGATATTTTATTTATGGTAGGCTCCTCTATGCCTATATGGTTTGGGATATTTTATTATGGTAAGCTCCTCAATGTCTTTATGGTTTTGTGATTTTAGTATGGTATGCTCCCCTATGCCTATATGGTTTGTGATATTTTAGTATGTTAGGCTCCCCTATGACTATATGGTTTGGGATATTTTAGTATGGTAGGCCCCACCTATGTCTATATGGTTTGTGATATTCTAGTATGATAGGCCCCACCTATGTCTATATGGTTTGTGATATTTTAGTATGGTAGGCCCCACCTATGTCTATATGGTTTGTGATATTCTAGTATGGTAGGCCCCACCTATGTCTATATGGTTTGTGATATTCTAGTATGGTAGGCTCCCCTATGTCTATATGGTTTGTGATATTCTAGTATGGTAGGCCCCACCTATGTCTATATGGTTTGTGATATTCTAGTATGGTAGGCTCCCCTATGTCTATATGGTTTGTGATATTCTAGTATGGTAGGCTCCCCTATGTCTATATGGTTTGGGATATTTTAGTATGGTAGGCCCCACCTATGTCTATATGGTTTGTGATATTCTAGTATGGTAGGCTCCCCTATGACTATATGGTTTGGGATATTTTAGTATGGTAGGCCCCACCTATGTCTATATGGTTTGGGATATTTTAGTATGGTAGGCTCCCCTATGTCTATATGGTTTGGGATATTTTAGTATGGTAGGCTCCCCTATGTCTATATGGTTTGGGATATTTTAGTATGGTAGGCTCCTCTATACCTACATGATTTGTGATATTTAATTTATGGTAGGCTCCTCAATGTCTTTATGGTTTGTGATATTTTAGTATGGTAAGCTGCCCTATGCCTATATGGTTTGTGTTATTTTATTTATAATAGGCTCCTCTGTCTCTATGGGTTGTGATATTTTAGTATGGTAGGTTCTTCTGTCTCTTTGGTTTGTGATATTTTATTTATGGTAGGCTCCTCTATGCCTATATGGTTTGGGATATTTTATTATGGTAAGCTCCTCAATGTCTTTATGGTTTTGTGATTTGTCTATATGGTTTGGGATATTTTAGTATGGTAGGCTCCTCTATACCTACATGATTTGTGATATTTAATTTATGGTATGCTCCCCTATGCCTATATGGTTTGTGATATTTTAGTATGTTAGGCTCCCCTATGCCTATATGGTTTGGGATATTTTATTTATGGTAGGTTCCTCTGTCTCTATGGTTTGTGACATTTTGGTATGGTAGGCTCCCCCATGCCTCTATAGTTTGTGATATTTAGTTTGGTAGACTCCCCCTATGGTTTGTGAAATTTTAGTATGGCAGCCTCCCCTATGCATCTAGGGTTTCTGGAATTTTACTATGGTAGGCTTTCCCATGCCTCTGTGGTTGTGATCAGTTGTGACGCTAGGGGGTGGCTTTTGGGGCTATAGCCCTAAGTCTCTGCAGGGGTCCCCAAGGGGAGGGGAGGCTCTCTGGGGACCCTAATGTAAGGGGGGGCTCTCTGGGAACCCGGATGTAAGAGGGAGACTCTCTGGGGACCTTGATGTAAGGGGGAGGCTCTCTGGGGACTCTGATGTAAGGAGGAGGCTCTCTGGGGACTCTGATGTAAGGAGGAGGCTCTCTGGGGACTCTGATGTAAGGAGGAGGCTCTCCCAGGACCCTGATGTAAGCATGAGGCTCTCCCGGGACCCTGATGTAAGCATGAGGCTCTCCCGGGACCCTGATGTAAGGGAGGGGGCTCTCTATATACACACACACATGTATATTACTGTATATACAGTATGTGTATGCCCACCCAAGCATATGACTTTCTTTACTATGCTGCTATGAGCTCTAGCCCCAGATCTTTTGTACACCTAGCAACACCCCTGGTTGTAATATATTGGTTAGAATGGCAGGTTACTCTTTGCTTATATGAATGCCTTTCCAACTTCCATACTATTTGTCTGTCATTTTCCACAGCCAATGGAGGACATTTCTGATCAGCTATGAAAAAAAGATTGCACAAATTTAGTTTGAATGCACCAAACACTTTTTCATAATGCTGATTAGTGCTGTCATTAGTTGTCATGCATTGGGACAGCTATCATCATTGTTCGTCAAAGGCACTGACATGAAATCACAAGACCATTCTTGCACTATTTAAATCAGAACTCCAGCCAAAAATAACTAGATAATTAATCACCCATTAAAACATAAAGCATACTGCTTTTCTATCATAAGATGCCTTTTAGTCATTCAACCTACTTCCTCTGAGCCCAGGTGATCCTGAAACCACCCCTGCCTGTGACTGGACAGTAAAAGGAGAAGCAGCACAGTGATGAGTACATCTCTCTCCTCCTATCGGCATGCTTTTTGTCAGCACATGAACTGATTGGCTACTTGTATTGCTTCTTCCTCTCACATTTCAACCCTGCTTTACAGAGACAGCAAGAAGCTAATGCCAGGTCTAACTCGGGTATTTACACTGCTTGTATTAAAAAAAAAAAATGCATTAATGATTACAAGGCTGCATTCATTTGTGTCTTTTATATCTACATGGAGTCCAGCTTTAAAACGCAACTCCAGGAAAACTCCACTGCAAGAGTTAACTGCTTCTTCATGTTTAAGGGACTGAAAAAGCACTTTTACTTACCCTATCTCCTCTGTCCCTTGCAAATGGTACTCCTCTACACTTCGGCAGTGGACTGTCCCTTGGTGTCATCCTATTCATTGCAAAGTTATGGGCTCTTCATGAGTCTTGAGGATGTCAGAGGACCTTAGACTGCTGGAGTGTAGGTGGCCAGTCCACCAGCACGGAGGAGCCTCCGGGGGCACAGGATCAGCTAAGTAAAAGTGCTTTACCCAGTCACCCTAGACATTAAAAGTTTTAACCACTTCCTGCCTGTGCAATAGCCAAAAGACAGCGACAACATGGGCTTACATTGCTCGGAGGGCATACATGGACGTCCTCCCACAATCGGGTGGCGTGCTCTGTGATCGCTGAGTCCTTTGGAGGGCCAATCTCAGCACTCCCTTTACCACGTGATCAGCTGTGTCCAATGACAGTTGATCACAGATATAAAAAACAAGCTGGTTATCGGCTTTTCTTTCCTCACTGGCATTGTATCTCCTCTTCCGCAAAAGCACTAGGCATCTGATAGGATTGCCTGATACTGTGGCCAATTGGGAAACAGGTCTCACAGACCTGCCTCCGGATTGGCAGGAAGGAACTTTAGTGTAATAATAGCGAAAACTCATTCGCTTATCTTAACACAACAGGGTGGGATCGGAGCGTAGAGCTTTGCCGACCCTTTATTCAAAGCCTATTAGAGCTTCTGGCTCTAATCAGGTGCTTCAAAAAATCACCCCGCCACATTGGAATTCATGGTCCAGTGCCAGTGATATGTGCAGTGCCTTGCAAAAGTATTCACCCCGCTTGGCATTTTTTCTTTTGTTGCCACACAACTGGAATTAACATGGATTGTTTGAGGATTTGCATCATTTAATTTACAGAACATGCCCACGACTATTTTTTATTGTGAAGCAAACAACAAACAGGACAAAATAACAGAAAAAGTAAATGTGTAGAACTATTCACCTCCCTAAACTCAATACATTGTAGAGCCACCTTTTGCGGCTATCACAGCTCCAAGTCGCTTTGGATAAGTCTCTATGAGCTTGCCACATCTTAGCACTGGGATTTTTGCCCATTCCTCCTTGCAAAACTGCTCCAGCTTCTTTCCAGTGGAATGCCGTTCACAAGTGCAAACCAATCTTTACGTTTGACCACAGATTTTCTATTGGATTGAGGTCTGGGCTTTGACTAGGCCATTCCAACATATTTACATGTTTCCCCTTAAACCACTCAAGTGTTGCTTTAGGAGTTTGTTTGTGGTCATTGTCCTGCTGGAAGGTGAACTTCCGACCTAGCCTCAAATCACACACACAGAGTGGTACAGGTTTTGCTCAAGAATATCCCTGTATCTAGCACCATCCATCTTTCCCACAACTCTGACCAGTTTCCCAGTCCCGACAGCTGAAAAACATCACCACAGCATGATGCTGCCACCACCATGTTTCACTGTGCGGATGGTGATCTTTGGGTGATGTGATGTGTTGGGTTTGCGCCAGACATAGCGTTTTCTTTGATGTCCAAAAAGTTAAATTTTAGTTTCATCAGACCAGAGCACCTTCCTCCAGTAATGGCTTTCTTCTGGCCACTGTGCCATAAAGCCCATCTCTATGGAGCGTACAACTTATTGTCATCCTATGTACAGATACTCCAGTCTCTGCTGTGGAACTCTGCAGCTCCTCCAGGGTTACCTTAGGTCTCTGTGCTGCCTCTCTGATTAATGCCCTCCTTGCCCGGTCTGTGAGTTTTGGTGTGCGGCCGTCTCTTGGCAGGTTTGCTGTTGTGCCATGTTCTTTCCATTTGGTTATGATAGATTTGATGGTGCTCCTAGGGATCATCAAAGATTTGGATATTTTTTTTATAACCTAACCCTGACTTGTACTTTTTAACAACATTGTCCCTTACTTGTTTGGAGAGTCCCTTGGTCTTCATGGCAGTGTTTGGTTAGTGGTGCCTCTTGCTTAGGTGTTGCAGCCTCTGGGGCCTTTTCGAAAGGGTGTATATATGTAATGACAGACAGGTGGACATCATTTCACTAATTATGCGCCAGAACTTTTTATGGGCTTCATAAGAAAAGGGGGTGAATACATATGCCAATTATCAGTTTTTTATTTCTGAAAAATTGTTTTATGTATATAATTTCCTAATTTTACTTCACCAACTTAGACTATTGTGTTCTGATCCATCACATATAATTTGGATTTAAAAAACATTGAACTAAAGGCTGAAATGTAACAAAATAGGTAAAAAGCCAAGGGGGTGAATACTTTTACAAGGCATTGTAGATCAGAGTGACAGACGCATGGATAGGGGAGGCCGTGCCCATGCGCTCTCTATGGATGGGCTGCCACTAGGTTGAACACCGTTTGCGTGACTTGTGTATGAGTTTACTTCTGCATGCAAGCTCGGAGGGACGTGGTGCTTTTTCAATTTTTTATTTTTACAATCTCCCTTTTACATTTTTTTTTTTGATTACTGTTATTCCTATTACAAGGAATGTAAACATCCCTTGTAATAGAAATAAGCAGGACAGGGCCTCTTTAATGTGAGATCTGGGGTCAAAAAGACCTCAGATTTCACATGTACACTTCCTCAAAGGGCATAGAGTTGAGTGGGGGCCATCTTGCCCTCACTCGACTTCCCGCCCATCCATCCAGAAGCTCGGATTGTTTTCTCCGCTACCGACGTCTCCTGTAAGTGGAGAAAACGTCAGGGAGGGGCGGACGAGACACCTCTCCCACCCATAAAAGTGATCCTGTGGCAAACCCACCCCCTGGACCACTTTTACAATAAAATATATTCTAATTTTAATAATATAATAAAAAAAATGCCTTTGGGCTCCATGCACACTAGTGTGTTTGTTTTCTTTTTAGTTTTTTTTTAAGCTAAAAAAAAATGCTGGTAATAACTTTTTGTAGTACTGTTTTAGCAGCATTTTTGGAGCATTATCATTTTATTAGCGTTTTTTACAGTAAAAGGGAAAAAATGCTAATAGCATTTAGAAGCGTTTAGGAGCTTTTCTGCTGGAATAAACGCTCAACAAAAAAAATAATTTCTGCTCTTATGCCACATACACACGACAAGACTTTTCGAGGGACTAGGTCCGACGGTCTTTCCGACGGACTTTCGGCGGAGTTCCGACTGACTTTCCGAATGAACGGACTTGGCCTCACACAATCACACCAAAGTCCGCCGGACTCGAATGTGATGACGTACGACCGGACTAGAATAAGGAAGTTCATAACCAGTAGCCAATAGCTGCCCTAGCGTCAGTTTTTGTCCGTCGGACTAGCAAACACACAAACAGATTTCTTGGTCCGGCGGAGTTCCGGTGGAAAAATTTAAAACATGTTCTATTTCTAAAGTCTGCTGGATTTTTGGCAAGCAAAGGTCCGATGGAGCCCACACAAGATCGAATTGTCCGATGGACTCGTTCTGTCGGACCTTTGCTGTCAAAAAGTCCGGTCGTGTGTACGCGGCATAAGACGCTGAAGCTCAAAAAATGCTAATAGCCTAATGTAGTGTGCTTGGACACATAGGATAATACCATTTAGCTTCTAGGAGCAGAAAAAAATGCTAATAACAGCTTCTAGAAAAAAAACACTAGTGTGCACAGAGCCTTAATATCACTTTAATCTAAAATATTAAAATCGTTTCATTAGAGTTTTTGTGCGGACTAGCTGAAAAACGTGCTGGGGAAATTTTTGTACACGTTGCCCTGCCCATAGGAACGTTACTATTTTTTGGTAATAAATTGATCTGAGCGCTTACCATTTTTGCAAGCCTGAGCTTTTTGCCTTGAGTATCCAGCTTTCTTAAGGAAGCTTTCTGATTTGCTACTGGAGGTTGCCTCGATTTTTGCCTTTTTATTTTAAATAAATCAAGTCGGGTTTGTTTGAACATAGCTAATGCAGCGCAGACACATCCAGAGACTAAAGCATTTTTCTTCCTGTGGGTCAATTAAATATTTAAATGATTGCTCGCAAGATGACATCACCTAGTTAGATGTTGAAACGGTTGGATCAGTCTTTCCTCTTGGACGTTTAAGGAAGATGGCATCAGTGTTTCCGAGACACAATATGAATAGCAGTTGCATACTCTTGGTCGGATGCATTGCATTACATGGGTATGCTGAGGGCCGGGTTTGGCAGTGCTCCCAATTTGTCTGAGCTAAAGCTCCCATGATGCCGCAATGCTCCTAAGGCAGGCCGATAATACCTATGAATGGGCACCGTTCCCAGATCAACCATTTTAAAACTGACACTTATGAAACACACATGCTGAACTGTGTGCAGATATAGTACTAAGGATACAATGATGTATGAAAGCCAAGGGAAATGTGAAACTGTTGTCCATAGAAACCAATTGGGTTTGCGATTTTTAATTTTTTTCCATTTATTTTATTTTTTTATTAAAAGGGGAGCTTGTTTCTTTTGGTTTTCTATGAGTGTATGATATTAAAGTTGTTTTAAAATGCTTATAGAGAAGTGCACCTCACTGGTAGCCATAGGGCAGCCTTTCTTAACCCTAATAACATGGAGGAACCCCTAAAATTCAGGTCTCAGGGAACCCCTGCTAATAGTTTATCTACAGCTTACAGTACATTAGTATGTTAGTCATTGGGGACAAATGATCCTTACATCAGTGGGAAGAATTCTTCTTACGTAGGTGGACAATAGGACGAATACTCCTTACATTGGTAGTCATTGTGAAAAATACTCCCTACATTGGTGGTCATTCAGAACAATACTTCTAAAGTTGGTGGTCAGTGGAAAAAATGTCCCTTACATTAGTGGTCATTGAGAAGAATATTCTTTTACATTCTTGGTGATCAGAGGGAAGAATATTCCTTAAATTGGTGGTCAGATGAAAGTAGGCTTCTTACACTGGTGTTCAGTGGGAACAATGTCCCTTACATTGGTGGTCAGAAGGAAGAATGCTTCTTGCATTGGTGGTTAGAAGGAAGAATACTCCCTGTGGCTGCCATTGTGTTACCTGCCAATAAACACAAGATATTCAGCTGCCTCTGCCAGTGGGAAGAATGCTTCCTATGTTGGTGGTCAGTAAGAAGAATGTACTACATTGCTGGTCAGTGGGGAAAAAATGCTCCTTGTCTTGGTGGTCAGTAGGAAATGTGTTTCCTATGTTGGTTGTCAGTAAGAAGAATGCTTATTACATTGCTGGTCAGTGGGAAAAAAATGTTCTTTTATATTGGTGGTCAGTGAGAAGAATGCTTCCTATGTTGGTGGTCATTAAGAAGAATGCTCCTTAAAGTACATTGGTGGTCAGTAGGAAGAATGCTCCTTACAGTACATTACTGGTCAGTGGGAAAAAATGCTTCTTATATTGGTGGTCAGGAAGAATGCCCCTCTTAGGCCGCGTACACACGCGCGGACTGTTGGCCCAACTTTGTCCGTCCAACAGTTTGAGCGAACAGTCCGCTCAAACTTAGCATGGACGGACATGGCCACACACGACGGACGAACAGTTTGCTGAAACCGTGCGCGATGACGTGAACGGCACGTACGACGGGACGAAAAATACGACGTCCTATACACTGCAATGCAACCTTCCGACGTGGAAATCCTTTCTGAGCATGCGCGAGACTTAGTTGGCCGAACAAGCCTACACACGAGCGAACAGTCCGCTGAAACCTTGTTTCAGCGGACAGTTTTTCGGAATTTCCGTAAGACCTTGTTCGGCCAACTGTCCGCTGAAACTGTCCGCTGAAGCCCCACACACGAGCGGACTGTCCGCCCAAACACTGTTCAGCGGACAAGGTTGGGCGAACAGTCCGCGCGTGTGTACGCGGCCTTACAGATGGCAAAAAATGCCATTGGTGTCGGTGATTAAATATCTGAAAGGCAGAAACCCCTAGCAATTTCTAGATGAACCACAAAACCCTGGTTGACAAAGGCTGCTTTAGGGTTTTCAGCATTGTCTCCAATAATATAAAAGTGAGGATGGTGGCTGGGTGATCTACCCACCAGCTATTTGTATATTTCTGGGGGGGCTTTATTAACAAGGTCTGTGCTGTGCACCTGAGTTCTCAGATCCTGTTTTTTCTTTAATTTCGTATCAGTTATCTTCAGGGTTGTTCTTCCGAAAGTGTATTAAAACCTTAAAGTGGTTGTAAACCCTTACAAACCACTTTGACCTACAGGTAAGCCTAGATTAAGGCTTACCTGTAGGTCCAAGCAATATCTCCTAAACCTATATAGCTTAGGAGATATTTGCCCGCAAACGGGCACCGCTGTCTACGACGCATGCGCCGTAGACAGCGGCGCGCAGGCGCACTGAACGCGGCAGTTCCAAAAATGGAGCTGCCGCATTTGTCGACTCCCGTGCGCATGCGCGGGAGTGACGTCAACGCGGCTTCGCCGAATGACAGCGGCGGAGCTGCGGGACGCCACCAGCAAGATGGATGCGGCGGACTACAGGGGACAGCGCGACTTCGCTGGCTCCTGTGTCAGGTAAGTGACACATAATGGGCTACTATGCGAAGCATAGTAGTCCATTATGCTTTACCTTTGCAGGGAAAAAAAGAGGAAGTAAACTCATCAGGGTTTACTTCCTCTTTAAGAAAGAAATTTGTGTTCCCTTTTGGTCAGTTAAATATAGCAATGAAATTGTTTTGTTATATCTGTTCAATAATTGATATAAATACCTGTTGATCCTGCCAGAAATCCAGTGAGCTTGTAACTTCATTGTGCTGTGTTATTAGTTTTTCCCCAGCCAACAACACCTCCCTATATGTTAAGGAAAGAGGATTGGTGTTTAGTGGTGCGCCGAAATTAAAATTCTGGACCAAAACTGAAACCAAAATCCAAAAATTCAGGCTGCACATGGCTGATTAAATGGACAGTTTAAAAATATTATAAATGTTTTTATATATATTTTTTTTCCTCTATCGGTAAAACGCTGACTTTCTGTAGTCCAAATTGGGAACAAATAGCTTGGGGGTGAAAACGCTTCTCCTTAGATTCAATACAGAAAAGCACAACTGCATACCTCCCAACTTTCTGAGATAGGAACAAGGGACACCTATTAGCAAAAGTATGCAGGCATAGGACACACCCTGCTACACCCCCTTAAAGAAAAATTATACAAAAAAAATTGGCAAACCCACAAATGCTTTTTTTACCTCTACTATTCCTTTTATATTGGCTTTTGACAGTTACAAATGCAGCCATTTATAAATTGGATGAAAGGTTTTAGCTCTGGGATACACTTTTTTTGAAAAATAAAAAGTGCATTTTATATATAACTATATAGATCAGACCAAAATGAGGAGGAAAGATAGACTTCGTTCAAAATCTGGGACAGTCCCTCAAAATCCGGGATGGTTGGGAGGTATGCAGCTGTGCAAGGTTGAAAGATAAGGCTGAAGTTCAGCTTTTAATGATTGATTGATTGTTTTTGAGTTTGGATACACTTAAAATATCAGATAACGTTATGTAGATATAGTACATGTATCATATAACTCTTTTCAAACCGCTTAATATGTCATTAAAGCAGAACTTTACCCATAACAGTTTGATAAGAATAATGTTTCTTAAAGCGGAGTTCCAGCCAAAAGGTGGAGCTCCACTTATCTGCCTCCTCCCCCACTCCGGTGCCACATTTGGCAACTTTTGGGTGGAGGGGGAATGGGTACCTGTTTTAGACAGGTATCAGTCCCTATTTCCGAGAGATCTCGCAACGGTGAGATCCCTTGGAAGTTCGGCCCCCCTCCTCCTTCCCCCACCGCCGGGCCATTCAGAAAGCGCAGCACGCTTAGAGCATGCGCAGTAGGGAACTGGCTGTGAAGCCACAAGGCTTCACTGTCTGTTTCCCTTACAGGCAATGGTGGTGGCACCCCCGTAGAGTCGATGAAAACATCAGCTGGGGTGCCAACATGACTGGATTCATGGACAGGTAGGTGTCCATATATTAAAAGTCAGCAGCTACTGTATTTGTAGCTTCTGACTTTTCATTTTTTGCCTGGGGGGGCCAGGCAAACATCGCTTTAACAAAAGAAACATGCATTCCACATTAATAATCATGCTACCAAAATTTGTGTGTGCTGTAACTTGCCTCCACCATTGCTCTTGTTTGTTCTTGCTGTGCCACCATTCTGTTGAAACCAGAGCAGTTACTAATCTTTTGGAAACTCTCCCCCTCTCCTTGGTTTCAAAAATTAAATATCACTTTCTGTAATTAAAATGTGTGTATTTTCAGTCTTGGCCCAGCTAGAGAGGAAGGCTGACAGAAGTTTTGGCCCCTTTCACATGGGGCGGATTCTTTTCCAATCAGCGGGGGATCAGCTCACAGATCCCTTTATGATCAGAGCAGAGTGGGTGGATGGTATATCTGTGTCCGCTCGGTTTCTGCAGAAGTTTAACTCCTTGTGTTTCTGGCAGCAAAGTTTGTCTTGTCATCTCTCCTGCTTTTCTTTTCTCACTCCCTAATCTGTGTTCCCTTGGCACCATCTGTGTTTCCTGTTGATTTCTTCCCCCTTCAGCAACAGTAAATCTTAAAGCTGTCAGCTGATTGACCAGCTGATTTTAGGCACAGTGCCAAAAAATGGGGAGCAACTGAGAATGTGCAGAGCAGAGTGAGACAGTGTGTTGCTGGATTTTAAATGGTATAGGCACTTATTTTTTTTATTTTTTTTACATGGCTATACCTGCAAAAGGGGCCAGTTTGGAGTGATCTATCAGGACTTAAATATGTAAAAAGTGAAGGTATTGCTATGAGTTGGGTCTTTCAAGGTGCATGACATCTTGTGGACTCTCGATTATTTACATCTGACAGGTTTAC
This sequence comes from Lithobates pipiens, assembly GCF_037356315.1. Taxonomy (NCBI): domain Eukaryota; kingdom Metazoa; phylum Chordata; class Amphibia; order Anura; family Ranidae; genus Lithobates; species Lithobates pipiens. The sequence goes on along the minus strand of NW_027507686.1, from coordinate 216,545,438 downwards.
TGCTCTGCTGGAGAAACTCCAGGATCTGAGAGGAGAGAAGCACACAGAGCAGCTATGCCTGCCCCTTCTATCTGCTGCCAATTTACAGAGCCGCCTTTTTTTTTTTTTTTACATAATACCAAGGCTTCTGTGATTGGGCAGGAGGCGAGAGGCGGGCTTAGCAGCTGCACCAACTCTACTGTTGAAGATTCAGAGATCAGAAGAATGAGTGTCGGGCTTCTGGAAATACATTGACAGCCTTCTTACAGGAGTACTATAAAGCTGTCAGATATTTGTCTTCACTTTTTGCAATGGAGCTGAATTCCTGGAGTTCAACTTTAATTTTCTGTTCTTTGAAAGTTCCACTTTAAAATACATATATGCAAACTGTTTTACATGCCAAAATATTTGTATTCTGATCGGTCAGTCTTGCAATTGGTACACTCCTACCACACTGTTCACTGTTGCAGCTTCCTGTGCCACCTTTCTTCTCATTGGTCAATAAATATTCATTACTCTATGGGGGAGAATGTTCCTGCCCACCTTTTTTTAGGATTTTAATCGCCTCCCTTCAGCTCCTGGTGGCTGAAATCACAATAGTTTGGTTGAGTGGTAATATGCAGTAGAGTCTCTAGGCCAGTGATGGTGAACCTTGGCACCCCAGATGTTTTGGAACTACATTTGCCATGATGCTCATGCACTCTTCAGTGTAGGTGAGCATCATGGGAAATGTAGTTCCAAAACATCTGGGATGCCAAGGTTCACCATCACTGCTCTAGGCTGTCAATACATAATCTTCTATTCTGTCTATCTACTCTGCAGGGAATTTTGGGTAGATAATATGAAAACAGATTTCAGACCAGCTGTATATTAACGTACGCTTCATTTTTTTTAAAGTGTAAGTTCACCTTTTCACTCTTCCCAGCCTCCCTACCCTTTGCGATCCCCGATGTACTTCCCTCCATAGGTAATAAGCTTGTCAGTGCCTATGCAGCCCATGTGATGACCTAGGGATTTGAAATCCCTGCTCTTCTCCCCCTTCTTTTTGCAGGGCTTCCAGGACAGATCAGAACAATTCTGATTGGTCAGAACTGACACAGAGAATTGTTTTGATTTATCTCAGAAGTCCTACAGAAAGAAGGGGGAGAAGAGCGGGGATTTCAAATCTTGGGGACGCTGCATCGGCTGCATGGGCACTGAGAGCTAATCACCCACAGAGATAAGACTAGGATGGGTTGGGGAGTGTGTAGGATGTTTAGTTCACCTTTTTTATTCTTTCTGAAAGGGTGAACTAACCCTTTAGGCCCTGTTTTCAGGCAGACCCTATTGGACCACCCATTGTTCTCTATGGGGCGGAGGATATATCCACTGTCACCTGCCGGCATCTGATCTGGTCTGCTAAAAATGGGGGGGGGGGAGGGGATACATTCGCCATCCATCCAATTGGATGGACACGGACATGTAGTTCGTTTCCATCTGACCTCCCTATTAAGCAAAGAGGGCTGTGTCCGTCTCCGCTCTGCATAGAGGAGCGGACATGGACCTGTCATCCGCCTGCTCATCGGGGATCAGCGGAGAGATCCCCCGCTGGGCAGGTGGATCCTCTTGGACAAATTCCACCCCGTGTGAAAGGGGCCTTCCTTATGGTATACAATTAAACATTGTATTGCTATCCGTATCTCCCTTGTGGAGATTTCCCCTGTACTTCTGCTTTTTACCAAAACAGGAAGTGGGGGGAAATCTCTTCGGCACTGGACACTTCTGTGAGTGTCGGTCATCTGATTCTCACTGCATGCTGTGCTCCCATCCTCTGGCCTCTACATCGCTCAGCAATGTCCCAGGGGTCGGTTGCTGTGAAATCTTGTAGGCTTGAGGCCGCAGTACTGGAACAAAGAAAAGATATTAGACGTGGGCCTGCACAGTCCTTCAGGGACCTTTCATCTGGATTTTCTTTCAACCTTTCAGGGGCGCTATAAAAATAATAATATTTTGTGTGATGCTGAGAAACTGGTGGTTAATATACAAATTAGCGCCAATGCCAAAGTGTTAATTGGTGAACATATTTAACATGCTGGAAATAGTTGCAAAAAAAGCGAGTTATGCAAATACATATTTATTAACAACTTCTGTTCTTAAAGGATACGTTTACTTTGAATGATTCCAGGTATGGTTTGTATTGTGTAGTTACTGTAAAATTGGCCCAGCATGGACCAAAGCAAGGATCCACATTCTACACCTGTGGGAGTGTAGAATGGGTGTAGTAGTTGCCTCTACTATAGTGATCCCCACTGTTTTCTAGGACCTGTGCCGAGCAGCTGCATAGTTGATAAAAGGGGGTCGCTTACCCGGCACCGCCACCGTTCACAGAACACCTTATATTCTTTTCAATGGACACAAAATGCTCTCCGGGTGATGTGCAGATCGTGACATCACCACCCCATCTTAGAGCCTCATACAATCAAAGAATGTCTTCTATTGCAGGGGGAAAAAAATACAAGGCATTTTGTAAATGGCAGCTATGCCGAGCAAGCAACCCTCTACTCTCTATGCAGATGGCATGGCACCAGCAGGCTTCAGCGATCACTGCGATACTGGCAACTACTACACTGACTCTCCAGAGGGTGTGAACAGGAGAAGGAGCTTCCCCCTTTTGGGTGGAAAATAAAATTTTATTTAAATTTAAATGTAATCCTAAATAAGATATACACCCACAGGCCACTTTATTAGGTACACCTTGCTAGTACTGGGTTGGACCCCCTTTTGCCTTTAGACTGGCCTTAATTCTTCATGGCATACATTCAACAAGGTGTTGGAGACATTCGTCAGAGATTTTGGTCCATAGTGACATGATAACATCACACGGTTGCTGCAGATTTGTCGGCTGCACATCCACGATGCAAATCTCCCCATCCACCACATCCCAAAGGTGCTCTATTGGATGAGATTTGGTGACTGTGGAGACCATCAGAGTACAGAGACCTCCTTGTCATGTTGAAGAAATGATGAGATGATTTGAGCTTTGTGACCTGGTTCATTATCCTGCTGTAAGGAGCCATCAGAAGATGGGTACACTGTGTAGTCATAAAGGGATGGACATGGTCAGCAACAATACTCAGGAACATTCCAGAGTGCGATTCTCATTACCGTAGGATCCCTGCACACAGCGATGCGGAGACCAGCCGGGCACACAGGGCCCCTCTGGAAGTTCTTTATATGGCTGCTGTCACTGTACAGGGCTGCTCCGCTCTGGATGGAGGTATGCAACTTTGTGTTTTGCACCCTCTATGTGGGAACCTGGGATGGTGGTGGGAGACTTGTTGCAGGGCCGTTCTCCATGCAATTAGTATGCGGTGTGGGCTAAAAAGCCCCAATCCGACAGAGACATCTGCTGAGTGTGGGCACAGCCACGGGGGTCTATGCCTGGCACCTTCCCTCCTGGGCTGAGATGTCTGTATATGAGGAGATGTGGGCACAAGACTGTGTGTGATGTGTGCTGCATGCAGTCTGCATATCATGAGCACAGTGTAAAGTATATATAAGTATAGGATGTGTATGGTGGGCATAGTATTGTATAGTCACACCATGCACTGTGTAATCTCTAGTGTGAGCATGGCATAACCCTGTTATGGCAGTACTTGTAGACACAAGATAGATAGTCTGTACCTTGCACATCTGCTTGCAGCATGCTCTACATCAGTGTTTCTCAACTCCAGTCCTCAAGGCACTTCAACAGGTCATGTTTTCAGGCTGTCCATTATTTTGCATTGGTGATTTGATCAGTTTTACCGCCCTGGTAATTACCACAGCCGTTTCATCTGAGGGAAATCCTGAAAATGTGACCTGTTGGGGTGCCTTGAGGACTGAAGTTGAGAAACACTGCTCCTACATCATATATGTCAAATACATGGCCAAATCCAGCCCACCAGGCCCTTTTTATGTGGGCTTTTTACCCAGTTTTGCAGCCAGAATGTGTCAAAACTCCATTCTGCCACCTCTGGCTCCCACTTCCCCCTGTCATTTGTAGAGGGACAGCTTTGCTCTCAGCGGCTTCCAATCTGTAACAAATCCCTGCACACATTCCCGGGGGAACAGCTCTCCAGAATGTGAGGTCTGTGAGCATGTTCTCCCTGTAAGGCAGTGCTGCCTACACAGGGAGGTATAACAGTGCCACCTACACAGTGAGGTATAACAGTGCCACCTACACAGGATGGGCCTGGGGCTGCCTACGTAGGAAGTAACTAGAGCCAGGTAAGTTGGGCAGTGGGTGTTGCACACTGTGCAAAGATCACCATTAAACCCTGCATTCTGTACACAGCACACCCCTAAACCTTTTACTCTGTACGTAGTGCACCCCTGAACTCTGCACTCTGTGCAAAGGGCACCCCTGAAATCTGTACTCTTTGCCCACTGCTTAACCAAAACTGCGCTCTCTGCATAACACACTCCTGAACTCTGCAGTCTGTATGTGACACACACTCCTGCATTCTGCACTCTGTACATAACAACACACTTCTAAACTCTGCACTTTGTACATAGCATACCCCTAAACTCTGCACATTGTACATAGTGTACCCCTGAACTCTGCACTCTGTTTGAAGCACAGAGTGCACTTGCGACTGGGCCCTGGTTTCCGCCACCATGGGGGTCCCCAGCTGGGGGTCGGGGGGCCCTTTATGGTTTCTTGCATCGGGGCCCTGACGGTTCTAGTTACGCCTCTGTTCTGAGGTCTACTGTGACATCTGATCAGGAGGGGGAGAGGAGGCAAAAATTCAAAGTTTTTAATAAAAGTGAACTTATCTTTTTAAAAAGTATTCTGGTTGCTGCAGTCGCCCATAAAAGGGATATAATACAACGATTTTGCATTGTTACATAAAAGTACGGCCTTGTGAATGCGTTGTACATGCTCTCCTATTAACCAGCTAAACAAGCCACTGTGTAATATATTGCTGCGTGAGTCTCTAATTGGAAATTTCTGTGTACATCTGAGGTCCGCTTCAAATCCAGCGCAGACAATAGAAATGTTGATACTTGTGATTAATGGGGTGTCCAAACAGCCATTATAGAAAGCCTCCAACCAATATTCCATGAGGATAAAACCCAGAATAATACTCCAATAGTAGGGGAGATGACTAGATTATCATACGGGCTCATCTGGATGGAGCTGATGAATGCAGATGGGAGAAATTAATAGACCGTCTCGACTTGGACTGTTTGGTAGGGTCATTAGTTCACAACCCATGCCGTGACATTTCCATCTAGAATCCAATTACAAATTCTATTTAGACACCGGATTCCAGAATGCCACCATTATAAACCTCCTTTTATATTGCAATGTATGAATTTCAGACTCTTTAAATCTAATGTTCAGGCAAAAAGCTAAATACACAGCTAAATGAGTATATGACATTGGCGACTGGTGCTCAAAATTTTTGGAGGGGTGCAAGCAAACTGAAAAGTTCTGGAAAAAAACCCCATCAGTTGTAGCCTCTGTGCCCATGATATGCAGCTTCTGCCCATGATATGTAACCTGTACCCATCATATGCAACTTCTGCCCATCTTATGCAGCCCAACATATGCAGCCACTGTTACCCCCCCGCTCGCCCGCCATCAGACTGGCACTTGCCACATCTGGGTGACGGCAGCGAGCTGGGGGGTGGGCGGGCATTTACTCCTGCATCCCATGCGTCTCCTCCTCCATTTCGGGCTGTTGGGTCCTCTTCCTCTCCTCCTGTGTCAGCAGTGGCGGAGGAGACAGATCCTCCAGCTTCCTCCCCTGTGAGTGTGTCACTTCCGCCAAATCGCCAGGCATCCAATAGGATGCCCAGCGCTTTGGCCAAATGGCAGACAGGTCTCACTGACCTGCCTCCTGTTTTGCGGGGAGGCGCTGTGGTGTAAAAAATAGCAAAAATCAAGTTGCTATGGTCACACAACAGGGTGGGATCAGGGCGCACTCTCTGCGCCTTGAGCCCAGCCTTTTTGAAGCCTATTAGTCTCAGGCTCTAATCGGGTGCTTCAAAAGAAAAAGCACCCCCACCAACACTGCCATAGGAGTCCATGCATCTGCATGAATCGAGAGGTGGCGGCAGGAATTGGGGGGGGGGGGTGGCACCCACAATGCACAGGCCACCCCTGGTATATATATGCAGATTGTACTACAGAGTGTAGTAGTAGGCAACCTTTCAGAGGTTGAGATCTACTAGGACAACATGAAGGAAATCAAAGATCCAGGGGAGATTTAAAAAAAAAAACTGAGCCCCCAATAAAAAGATACTATGAAGAACACATAATGTGTCACAGTAGTGTCCTGTGTCCTCTGCCCCCCACCCCCACAGTAGTATACTCTACTCCCCTTGATATCACTCCCCCCACAGTAGTGTCCCCTGTTCTTCCTGATATCACTTCACCCACAGTAGTGTCCGCTGCACCCCTTGATATCACTCCACTTAACATTACCCACCACAGTTGTGTCCACTGCCCCCTCAACCCCTACAGTAGTGCCCACTGCCCCACTTCATATTGTTTCACATCACCCCCCACGGTAGTGTCTTCTGCTCCCCTTCACATCACCCCCACAGTAGTATCTTCTGCCCCCCACCTTCACAGTAGTGTCCCCTGCACCCCTTGATATCACTCCCACCACAGTAGTGTCCGCTGCCCCCCCCAGCCACTACAGTAGTGTCCACTGCCCCACTTCATATTGTTTCACATCACCCCCACAGTAGTGTCCTCTGCCCCCCTTCGCATCAATTTCCTACTGTAGTTTCCGCCCGTCTTCACATAGCAATGACTTCTGCCCCTCTTCACATCACCTCCTTCCACAGTAGTGTAATCTGACCCCCCCCCCCCCAAGCAGTGTCTTTTGCCCCTTCGCATCACCCCTCCCCACCTAACGCAAACACACCGGTGTGTAGGTGGCACTCTCCTACCTTACAACTGGTGTATTGCAGAGCAGACAGCAGGAGGCAGCACAGTACTGGATAGAGGGTGGGCGCGGGAGCAGCCAGTTACCCTTTTTTATTAAGAAGCTGGTGATTGGTTGCTGGTTAAGTGACAGCTCCTGCTACACCCTCCATCCAGTACTGTGCTGCCTCCCACTCTCCACTCTTCAATTGAGGCTTAGGGGAAGGACTGGCAAAGCAGGGACATATTCGCATTCTCCCCATTGGCTGCCCTCAGTTGGTGAGTAGATTGCAACTGATGGCTTGCTGACCCTTGTGGATTTCATAGGCCTGTTAGTGACCTCACAAAGTTACAAATAAGTGCAGCGCTGATATAATGTCTTAGAATAAACCAAGACTGAATATTTATGCAAGGTGTACACTATATGTGAACCCCTTGTATGGTAAAAAAAAACTTATGATGAAATAAATGTGAGTGCGTACAAATTAAATGTACACAATATACAAGGCTAATTGGTGAGAAAAAAATCTTAAAGGGACATGGCACTTTCACACGTGTGGATCAGTTTTCAGACATCCGCTTGCTCAGTAGGGATCGATCCGTTGATCCCCACTGAGCCAGCGGATGACAAGTCCGTCTCTTCACACTGTGCAGGGATGGACCTGTCAGATCTCCGCTCTCCTCTATGGGGGGGATCGGAGATGATTACGTACCACCTGTCCGTTTTTCATCCAATCCGATCTGCCAGAAGGATGAAAAATAGAAGGATGAAAAATAGGACATCCATCTGTTTGGATTTAGCAGAGCGGATCGGGGCGGATCGGATGTCAGCGGACATGTCCGTCGCTCCATAGACCTGTATGGAGCGACCGTTCAGGTCCAAATGAAAAAACTGACAGGCGGTTCTGAACGGTCCGAATGTGTGAAAGGGCCCTTATGCCGCATACACATGATCGAAATTCTCGTTGGAAAAAGGTCTGATGGTTTTACCGTCGGAATTCCGCTAAAACTGTCTTGCCTACACACGGTCACACCAAATTCCAACCGCCAAGAACGCATGCGTGAGTTTTTGCGTGTCGGAATTGCATACACACAATCGGAATTTACGATAGAAAGTTTTTCCATCGGGAAAATTGAGAACATGCGATCAAATTTTTGCTGGCGGGAATTCGGCCAGCTAAATTCCGATGGAGCATACACACGGTCGCATTTTCTGATGAAAAGCTCTCATCTGACTTTTGCTGGCCGAAATTCCGATTGTGTGCATTAGAGTGACATATCTCTAATCTGTACACAGTCAAGTGAATAAAATAAAACAAACATAATGACAATGAAACAAAAATCCAAAAGTAATTCAGATGGGTAAAATATCATGTGACTCCAAATATGGGGTTGTGCAGAAAAGTTGCCAGTAGACGATCCACCACCAATAAAAGGCTTACCGAAAAGATTGAACTCAAACAGGCGTACGCCTAACGAGTCAATCAGACGGTGTGGTGCGACACACCAGAGGATAACGGCCTCAACACACACCACCTCCGGTTAGGAGTATAAACTCCAGTGGTCCTCACAATGACACTCCAAAAGGATCGCACTCCAACAAGATTGAGACGGAGAGCCAGATGAATAATCTCTCCCGTGTGATGTCATTATAAGGAAAAAAGGAAAAGGCCCACACAGTGTGATTCCATTTAAGAAAAAAGCGTATTTATTGTATAAAAGGAACACTCACATTTATGAAGATAAAAAAGCGTTTGGTATAAAATATGACGCAGTGGCATCAGCAGAGCCCATCCCGGCATCGATCGCTTTTTTTATCTTCACAAATATGAGTGTTCCTTTTATACAATAAATACCCTTTTTTCTTAAATAGAATCACACTGTGTGGTCCTTATTTCCTTATAATTACATCATACGGGAGAGATTATTCATCGGGCTCTCCGTCTCCATCCTGTTGGAGTGTCGTTGTGAGGACCACTGGAGTTTATACCCCTAAGTGGAGGTCGTGTGTGTCGAGGCCGTTATCCCCTGCTGTGTCACACCAATCTTTTCGGAAAGCCTTTTACTTATTGGTGGTGGATCGTCTATCGGCTGCTTTTTTGCACACCCCATATTTGAAGTCACAATGATGTTTTACCCATCCACTTATAGACTCTGAATTAATTTTGGATTTTTGCTTCATTGTCATTATGTTCATTTGTTTTATTTTGCTCACTTGACTGTGTATAGATTAGAGATGTCACTCTAAAGGCCCATACACACGATCAGACTTTTTGACAACAAATATGCAAATTAGCTGTTTTGGAGCAACATCCGCCCACGTGTACGCTCCATCGGACAAACTTTTTTGGTTTTCATCTGACTTTTGTTGGCTGTGCGAACGGACAAACTTTCGGGCAACAAAAGTCCGATGGAGCAAAGTCTGATCGTGTGTACAGAAAACCATAGGACTTTTGTACAAAGTACAAACAGGCATGCTCAGAACCAATGCAAAAGATCAGACAACAATACAGAAGTTGACCAAAGGTGGCGGTAAAGAGCAGAAAAACCACGTGATTTGGTGAAAGTTGGCTGAAAAAGTCCTGCTGTGTGTACGCAATAAAAGTTCACGGCCGACGCCCTTTATACAAAAATCCAGGGGAAAGTTTGTACAAAGTCCTATCGTGTGTATGGGGCTTAAGTATTACATTGAGTGCCATGTCCCTTTTTAAGATTTGTTCTCACCAATTAGCCTTGTATGTTGTGTACATTTAATTTGTATGCAATCCTGTTTATTTCATCACAAGTTTTTTTTTTTTGTTTTTTTTTTACCATATATGGGGTTCGCATATAGTGTACACCTTGCACAAATATTCCGTCTTGGTTTATTCTAAGACAGTATATCAGCCCTTTGGTGTGTTGGCTGCCCTCTTGGGTTGTACTTCCTCTTTTGCTCGCTGTTGCAGCCTGCAAATGAAAAGCATAATGGGCTAGTATGCATCGCATACTAGCCCATTATGTGCCACTTACCTGAAAAAGAATCCAGCGATGTCCCCTGTGTGGGCAGCGTCCATCTTCTCAACGTCTTCCTTCTGGGTCGTTGACTCCGGCTCTGTGATTCGCCAGAGCCGCGTGATGTCACTCCCGTGCATGCGCACGGGAGCCGGGACTAATGGCACAGGCTAGGGAAGAAACGGCACTTAGTCTCATTTTTTCCCTGCGCATGCATCGTAGGAATTTTGGCAGACTACAAGTGAAATATCTCCTAAACGGCGCAAGTTTAGGAGATATTTCCACTACCTATAGGTAAGCCTTATTCTAGGCTTACCTGTAGGTAGAAGTCCAAAAAGTGGGTTTACAACCACTTTCAGATCCGCGCTATAGCTGAATGACGGCTACAGCGCGGATCTGCTTTGCCGGGAGTATGTCTATTGACGTCCTCCCCTTTGCAGCCTTGCCACTCCCCGCTGAAGGGGGCGCGTGGCGAGCGCTGTGATCCCCTGAGTCAATGAGACTCGGGTGATCACAGATCCGAGTAAGGGGTCGATCCCGGCCCCTTACCACGTGATCAGCTGTCAGCCGATGTAAACAAAGGATCGGTAAACTTTTTTTTTTTTTTCTTATGCTGTCAGTGTGAAAAAAAAAAGACGATCACTGGCTTCTGTTTGCAGGGAAATCAGTCCCAAAGAGGAGCAGCATGTTATGTGCCCACCAGTACTGCCTGCAAGTGCCATAAATCGGTGCCCACAGTGCCCACGTTACTTAAGTGCCAGCAATCAGTGCCACCTATCAAGAGGTAATCACTCTGCTCTGTCCTCCTGTCAGCAAGTTCTAAAGCCAGCCATACATGGATAAAAATTTGGCAGGTTCAGCAGAGACCTGCCAAATCTCAATCTATGTATGGGGACAGTGGTTGTACAGAATTCGATCTACCGATCAACTTCTGTGCAGCCTATCGGTTGGATAAATGCCACTCAATCAGCATCGCAGGCTAAAGCTGGCAGTGCTGATCAGCAGGAATAATTCCTCCATCCACTTTCAATGTGTGGATGGGGAAATCAGGTCAGCCTTTTTTGTTCAACCCACTGGTTGAATGAAAGTTGAATCCTGTATGGGCGGAATTAGGGTCACCATACACTTACAATCTGACTGTACACTCTTTGCACAATCAATTTTAGATTTAACAATACTTTGTAACATGAGGACCTACCCAAACTAACCAATCAATTTGTATCCAATCAGGCAGGCCCTTGCACTACATACTTGTTGGTAGATCATAGGCCCCTTTCAGATGGAGCAGACTCCCTAAAGCACATCCACCTCCTCAGCAGGGGATCTCTCCGCTAATCCCCATTGAGCAGGCGGATGACAGGTCTGTGTCCGCTCCGCTATGCAGAGCAGATATGAACACAGCGCCGCTGTTCTCTGTGGGGCAGTCGGATGGAAATTGACTGTCTGTCCATTTCCATTTGGCTGTCATCCGATCTGCTGGATGGATGGAGAATGGATCCCCCATCCATCTGTTTTTGGCAGACAGGATCAGATGCCAGCGGGTGTCAGCGGACATCCACCACTCCATAGAGAACAATGGCTGGATCGGATCAAGTCCACCTGAAAAACTGACAGGTGGACCTGATTGGATCACCAGCAGACATATGCACTGCCGAAAAATGTGTTAGTTTTCGTTTCTTATTTTATTTTAATTTTTTCGTTTTTTGGGTCATTCGTTATGATTGCAATTCATACATTGGAAAATCTGAAAATAAGAAAGAAAATCAGAAAATTCACAAGAATAACTATTACTTAAATTATAGGTATTGGAAATTCCTTTCAAATTTGGCTGTTAGTAAATGTAACAAATTAAATTTTTATCCGAAGTTACAAATTATCTGAAATAACAAATGCCGCATCTAAACAAATGGAACGGAACAAATTAATAAATATTAATAACGTTTTTATTATTATTTTTTTAATATTAATTTGTTACGTTCCATTTGTTTTGATATGGCATTCGTTATTTTGGATAATTACAGATAAATTCGTATTTGTTACGTTTACAGCCAAATTTGAAAGGAAATTCCAGTACCTTTAATTTAATTAATAGTTATTTCAGATTTTCGAGTTTTTGAATGTACGAATATTCAGAAACATTTGTTAAACTGGTTTTTGTTCATTCGGATATTTGCGAATTAACGAATTTGTCAAAATTCGTAAAAAGAATTCGTAAATAAATGAATTGCACATGTCTAATCACCCTGAAACCAGCCTAAAGGAGTTTATACAATCAGATTGTAACATTGTCAGCTATAGTGTTACATGGAAAGCAAAAATTTGCAATGTAAGCTCAGATGACCCAAGCTGGCCTTAGATTGATTGCGCTATCTGTGTCTATAGATATAGGCAGCACAGCTTTGTGAGCAGATAGCCAGGAGCGTTGGCGGGGAACTCAAAAAGACTAGGATTGAAGCCGCTCTGTGCAATACCATTGCACAGAGCAGGCTAATATAAGCCTGCTTGTTCTTTAAAAAAAAAAATCACAATCACTTTAAGCAGTGATCTTCATCAGTATATCTATTTGTAGATCTGCTAATAAAACCTCCTGCCTCTCTTACTGGCAGCGCATACTGAGACTTCTAGTTCCACTGTACAATCTGAATGATTGGTTCTGAGAGAGATAGAAAAAGCAGACTCTGCCCTACAGATAGTAAGGGAAGTATTTCCTAGGGAATGCATGTTTATTATTGGAAAATTCCCTTTTATAAATTGTTGATCTGAATGATGTCTCCTCTGTCACTGTCAGTCGGTGTCTTTTTCAAGCCTAGAACATACTATTCGAAAATCAGATGAATGATCATTCACATTTTTCCCTGTCATGTTTAAATTTTATTTTTATAGGACGAATACTGTACTAATATAAATCGGATGTTGTAACTAACCAAGAAAAAAAATTACAACACGTCCCTTTGGAAATTTTTATCTGAATAGTCCATATAGGCTCTTGAAAGCAGTGTACTAATAAACAGAACGATTGTTACAAATACAGATCTTTTCATCCTGTTTTCTAATAGGGCTCATTTTGCACTTGCTTTTGCTTCAACACACATTAGTTTACACTTGCTTCAAAGTGTATATAAAGTGGGAAAAAAAAAACGCGCTATCCACAAACAACAAATAAATAATAGCTGCCAGCACCGCAGACTTACTGCAACAAAAAAATGATGCAAACATGGCTTCGAACACGTTGTTTCAAAGCTCTCTGAACGCCAGTCAAAGCTCCTGTCATTAAATAAAATGGTTGCTTTTGCTTTGCTTCGCTTCAAAAATTATACCCCATGTAGCTTTAGTGGTGTTTCAAAGCATCTTCATATCCTCCATAGAAGTCTATGGCAAAGCTCACTCAAAGCCCCACCAAAGGCCCGTTGACGCCCCACCAAAGGCCCATTGACGCCCCACCAAAGGCCCATTGAAGCCCCACCAAAGGCCCATTGAAGCCCCACCAAAGGCCCATTGAAGCCCCACCAAAGGCCCATTGAAGCCCCACCAAAGGCCCATTGAAGCCCCACCAAAGGCCCATTGAAGCCCCACCAAAGGCCCATTGAAGCCCCACCAAAGGCCCATTGAAGCCCCACCAAAGGCCCATCGAAGCCCCTCCAAAGGCCCATCAAAGGCCCATCGAAGCCCCAAGCAAAAGCAAGGTGTAAACAGGACTGTAAGCTAGCTATTTTATTTAAGGACAGGGGCTTTGACTGGCGTTCAGAGAGCTTTAACAAAGCCTGTCCGAAGCCATGTTTTGAAACAAGCATAAACTAGTCCATAGTGTGTACTAGGCTTTATGTTGCTTTCACCTGTGTGGACCTAGGGATCCAGTGTTAAGCTGGCCATACAATCATACAATTTTCTAATTCAATTTCTTTAAGATTTACCTTCAACAATGTAGTGGAAGGGGCCTTCCTGATTACATAGAAATTGAAAGTGTTTAGGTTTGACCTCGTGTTATATGGTTTTGGTAAATCTAAAGGAAAATTGTATAATGTATGGCCAGCCTTCGCTTTGGGTCAGGTAATGTAATAAAGATTAGAGACACATCCAGCTCACAAGCCACCATAATTGGTTACAAAACCAAAGAAAAAGCATGGGATCAGGTAATGTACCAAGCCTTGTGTCTGTGCATGACCCATAGAAGGAGAGAAGCTTGTCTGCATTATTATACCTGCCAATAGGGGTGTTTTGTGCTTTTTATGTATTTATTTATTTTTTGAGACATTAGCAGCTGTCCTCTATACTTACCTGGAAGGTGTAGTACAGCAATAAAGACAATCTATACTGGAGATATCCCAATATAATAGAGGCAATACTGGATGACTTGATTACTTAGATATCAAAAACTATTAGTCACTATTAGCCCTTGTACACATGGTCGGAGATTCTGACTACCAAATCCTTCGGAGTAATTCCGACGGACTAATTCCGGAAGAGGTCCGGAAGTGATGTTGCATACACACGGTCGGACTAAGTTGTCAGAAAATCCAATTGTACATAACGTGATGCTGTTATTTCGTTAGACAGGACTACGTTCAGGCTAGTAGCCAATGGCTTTGGTCTAGGAATTTTATCTGAGCATGCATGGCACTTTGTCCATTGGAGTAGGCTACACATGATCGGAGTATGTCCGATAGGAGCATTTTGTCGGAAAATTTTACCGTCAAGTTGGAAAACTTGGTCCGTCGGATATTCCGACGGAAACAGTCCGATGCAGACCACACACAGTCGGAATATCCGACAAAACAGTCCGATAGGGCACATTCTGTCAGAATCTCCGACCGTGTGTACAAGGGCTTAGAGAATCGTATTGGAAATCTCGTATCGGTCATGAAATTAAGCTGAATTTTATACAAAGGTAACCATAGTGGATTGACTGAGGATGACCTTAAGTGGTCCTAAACCCTCATCTTCATTTACACATTTTAAGGGCCATAAACATCTTATATCAGTGTTTTATTTTTGTACATATTTTTTCCATGTTTTTTTTAACATAACGACATCAGGCCCTTCGTGGTTTACATTCCAACAGCTTCTGTTCCTCTGAGTGTGTTCCTGGCTGTTACGTCACATAGCTTTTGTGTGTACATGTCTCAACATGCTGGGCTCCATTGCACACGCTCCTTTCGTCAATTGCGAAAAATCAGCACAAGGGACTCTTAGGCCGCGTACACACGGGCGGACTGTATGGCCTACTTAGTCCGTCGAAACACATTTCAGCGGACAGTCCGCTCGTGTGTGGGCTTCAGCAGACTTTTTCAGCGTGCAGTCTGGCGTACTAAGTATTTCGGATTTTTCGAAATACTGTCCGTCATACTTTGGTTTCAGCGGACAATCCGCTCGTCAGTAGGCTAGTTCGACGGACTAAGAATGGCGCATGCTCAGAAAGGATTTACACGGCGAAAGGTTGCATTGCTGTGTATTGGACTTCCTATTTCTAGTCCCGTCGTACGTGCTGTACACGTCATCGCGCAAGCTTTCGACGGACTGTTTGTGCATCCGTGTGTGGTCAAGTCCGTTCATTCGAAAGTAGGACGGACTGTCCGTCGGATTGTATGACGGACTAAGTAGGCCATACAGTCCGCCCGTGTGTACGCGGCTTTACAGTCAGTAAGATGTGCCCCTTGTGCTGATTCCTGTTAGAAGAAATCCTTCTTTCACTACAGCTTCAGTAAATGAAGACTGAAACTGGATCTCTGAATGTATCGGGCAAAGCTATCAATCATCTGCCCATCCTACATTCATAGATCCAGTTTCTTTTACACAAGTGATTTCGGTGAATGGAGGAGGTGGGCCCAAAGGGCATGGTCCTTATAGCATGCCCATGGAAACTATCAGCATGCTACAAGAGAGGGTCAGAGACTATAGGCATGCTACAAGAGATAGCCAAAGGCTATGGGCATGCTACTTAAGAAGGTTAGAGACTATAAGGATGCTACAAGACATAGTCAGAGAGTATGGACATGCTAAAAAAGATGGTCAGAGACCATGGACATGCTACATGAGTTGGCTGGAGACTATGGACATCCCTCAAAAGCTGGCCAGAGACTATGCACATGTTGGAGACTGTTGGGACGATACATAAGCTGGTCGATGAAGACGATGAATATGCTAAAAAAGTTGGTCAGAGACTTGGGACATGCTTCAGGAGACAGTAATAGGCCTAGAGACACATTATAGGAGACTGATAGAGATCACGGCTATTACAGATCATTTACAAATCAATGCTTCCACAGTTGTGCTCCCTACAGCCCCGTTTTAAATTACATGTGCCACATTTGATCTTTTTAGAGAAATCCATTATAAAAGATCAGAAGAAAAAGAGAAAAGGGATGGAAGGCACAAAAAATATAAGAGTATAAAAGAAATAAAACAATTTCATTACTAAAAGCCAGGTTTTGCATGTAATTTTATGCGTGTTTATGCTCATTTATGTGCATTCGGTGTCAATGCATTCTGTTGGCTAGAATATACATTTATTCTGGCCATTACAATGCATTCATGTAAAGTGCCTAGCAACCCCTGTTAATGCACATTTTGGCATTTTTTCACCCAAACACTCTTCTCCTGAATCTGCAAGTTATTTTATTTCTTCTGCTTTCATACCTGTAAATGCTTATGTGTGCGTGGACACATCCCTTTATTTACTAAAGGGAAATAGATTCTGCACTCTGCAAGTGAAGTTGCTCCAGAGTTTAGTAAATGAGCAGAAGCTCTGCTAACTTCCATCATCCAATCATGTGCAAGCAAAAATGCTGTTTTTTCCTTGCACGTGATTGGGTATTCTTTGGAAAGTGAAGCTTTACTTCATTTACCAAGCTCTGGAGCAAGTGCACATGGAGAGTGCAACTGCACTTTGTAAACTGCACCTTCTATTTGCCTTTAGTAAATCAACCCCATAGGCTAATTTAGAAGGGCGTTTAGAGGCAGGAAAAAAAACTCAAATGCCTTTAAAAGTGCTGTTTTTGATGTCCTGTGTGCATGAGGTCTAAGTGTGAATGGGTGGTCTGCAGGTCTTGGGTGGCATGTTGGGCACCAGGGGGTTTACAGCCTCATCAACCAATCATGTGTTGTCTGACGCCAAAACTTTTTTTTTTTTTTTCATTTTGGATAGAGTGGGGAAGAGTTAGGCTGGATTCACACCTATGCATTTTTAGTGCTTTTGCATTTTGCAGATTTGCACAGAACGTGTTCCATATGAAACCATGTTGAATGGACTGTATTTAAAAATCTGCAAAATACAAAAAGCACTAAAACTGCATATATGTGAATCCAGCATTAGAACCTCCATCAGGTTTTGGACCAGGGTGGTGCTGTGCACGCACTCCTGATCACTGCACGCTGTACACCATGTACTCCTGATCAGTGTACTCTGTACACCACGCACATTCCCCTAATATAGATCTTTATATCACTAGAGGGATCATCAGTGAGGTAGGAGATAGTGATTCATCTATATAGGTCTTTATATCACTAGAGGGGTGACCATCAGGTGGAAGGAGGTCCTGATAATTCCTCTATAACAGAAGTCTTCAAACTGCGGCCCTTTGCTTGCCTTTATCCGGCCCTTTGCTTACTTTTTTATCTGGTCCTATTCATCCCACTGATGTGCGACACTATTCTGCCCATTGACACCAAAAATGGGGCATAATTCCTGCCACTGACAGGAACAATGGGGCACCTTTTCTCCCACTGACAGCAACAATGGGGCACTATTCCTCCCCCGAATACCAAAGATGAGGGACTGTTTATTCCCACTGATGCCAGAAAATTTTTCTTTTCGCGCTGGCCACAGTCCAGCCCCCCTCCTAAAGACTGAAGGACAGTAAACTGGCCTGTGATGGATCCAATGCATACCCCGCTTCAGTGCTTCCGTCAGTACACCGCTTCCTCCAGTCTGAATATATAGATCAAATCTTATAGCCGATCATACAAGACTAGCCGACAATAGCTTGTATGAACCTGGAACATTTTATTGAATGTTTTTATTTTTATACAATTGAAAAGTATGTCAGTCCCCCACATGTATAATAACCCAAATATTTACCCAAAATCTCATACAATGGGTTATATCACGAGGTAGCGCTGACTCATGGCTACTCCCCCCCTCCTTTAGCAACTACTAGCTGACAATGATATAATTAACATACTAATTAACGCAGCACTTAAACCAGCCTAGGTGAACAAACTGCCTGGCAACAAGGGTAAAGCAAAGTTACAAACACCTTATTACACAAAGTAAAGAAAAGGGGATTTTGGGACTTTGAATGTGAGGAGTACAAATGGCTAAAACGTGATTCAATATCAAAAACATGTTTTTATTGGTGAAACAAGGAACATTGCAAAATGACATGATACATGCATCAATGAATACAATTGTCAATCACATATTGCAGACCATATATGGAAACAAACATTAGCAGCAACCAGCCAACCAATATGTGGTGTGGAACAAATCCTGGATGTAATAAAAACACTTACAAATACATAGTAGGTGGTGAACTCAAGATAATGGAATGAGTAAAGGCATCTGCAGGAGAATAAGTGCATCCAAATTAGTCCAACGCATTTCATGGATAATACCACTATTCAGGGGCGGGTGCACACAAATCTATAAAACAAAACATGAGTAGACCAGTATGATCCAGTTTTATACCCCTCGGGGAGGATATGTACAAAAAAGTGAGTTACTCACCCCTATAAGTACTGGAACATGGGAGACGAGGAGTCAGAGGCTACCCAAATTGTCTGCTGGGAGCTGTGGAAGGGACCCACAGAAGAAAGACCAGGCGCACAAACATGGTCTCCAAGAAGAAGATAAAGGTCCAGATTGTAATATGAATGGGCTTAATATCTAAAAATATATTGGGTATACTGTAAATGCTCTCTATTGTGGGAAGTTACTATAGCCCAACACCAGGGTAAAAGTGAGTGGAAAGGAAAATGGCATGTGAGGAGGAAAGAGCAGATCAGAGAAAAAAAAAGAAAACCATGAAACAGATATAAATTACGAAAAATTAAAGGAAGATGGGAGTAAGCCTCTTTGAGCAGAAAAGGAGTGACTATGTAATTACCTGTTGGAGATGTAGAAAAGTGGATTCCAAATGGTGTGCAGTTCCTTTTATTTGTATTATGTCTGGGAGCTGCGGTTTGGGGTGTGATCACCTTCCTCCTCCCCCTGAATCGGCCCCCACAGGGGCGTGTTTGAATTTTTTATCTGGGTCACCATATGGAGGAGGTCATCTCCAGCCTCCATGGGCAGTGGCTGCTGCTTGGGCATGGACATCTCTCTTCCTCTTTTGGTGCACCTGTGTGACTTTGGGAGGAGCCTACGGGGTGTGCCAAGCATACTTGAGATCCCCACTCTGTGCTAGCCAGTCCTCATGGCAGCACTTTTTTGTGCACACTTACTTTGGTGTTGGGCTCTAGTAACTTCCCACAATACAGAGTATTTACAGTATACCCAATATATTTTTAGATATGAAGCCCATTCTCATCACCATAGTCTTTCTTCTTCTTGGGAACCATGCTTGTGCATCAGGTCCTTCTTCTGTGGGTCCCTTCCACAGCTCCTGGTATAGACAATTTGGGTAGCCTCCGACTCCTTGTCTCCCTTGTTTCAGACTTATTACGATGTAAGTACTTATAGGGAGGAGTAACTCTGACCTTTTCTTTTTGTCCATATCCTCCACTTTGAGGGGTATAACATTGGATCATACTGGTCTACTCATGTTTGGTTTTTTATAGATTTGTGTACACTTGCCTCAAAGTGTGGTATTATCCATGAAACACGTCGGGCTAATTTGGATGCACTTATTCTCCTGCAGATGCCTTTACTCATTCCATTATCTTGAGTTCACCACCCACTATGTTTTTTTTTTTAAGTGTTTTTATTAAATCCAGGATTTGTTCCACACCACATATTGGTTGGCTGGTTGCTACTAATGTTTGTTTCCATATATGGTCTGTAATATGTGATTAACAATTTTATACATTGCTGCATGTATCATGTCATTTGCCATTTTCCATTTTCACTAATAAAAATATGTTTTTTTTTTTTATATTGACTCATCTTGACTCCGAGCCACGTGTACTCCTCATTCAAAGTCCCAAAAAAAAACTTTCTTTACACAGATTCAGGGAGGGAGACATGTGACTCACACAGGGCTGAAATTAGGGGGGGGGGGCAGGGGGACATGTGCCCCGGGCACCTCACTGGGAGAGCGCCACTGCAACCTTCACTCCCTGACATGTTCAGTCTCCGCCATTTGACCTGATGTCTCTGCACCAGCTACACTTTTACACTCTCTCTCTTCCCCAACAAACCCCCCCCCCCCCCCCCGATGCAGTCCAGCTCATCTATTCTCCTCCTTTCTTTGGTCTTTTTTTTTTTTCACCCCTCCCCCGCCACTAACGGTTCCACCTATGGGACTTCTTTCTCTAAATTTAGGTCCACAGTCCTATTTTCTAGTTCTTTCATGCTTTCCGCAGCTCTCTGGGCAGCTTTAACGGAGCTTCTCCGGATGTCGCTGGTGTACTGTATAAGAGAGGGGCACCAATGATATCGCTAGCACAGGGCACCTGCAGAAGCCCCGCCAGTTTTCTATCTGTCACCCCAGCGTAACAGAGCCGAGGCAGCTTTCCCTAGGCTCCCCCTCAGCTCCCTCTTGACTTATGACAGATCACCACACGGAGGAGCCTGGGAGGAACATCGCTCACCCTGCATGGAGCCACACTGTTTGAGGTCTGTGTTGGGAGGGGAGGGAAACAGAAAGATGCATATTTGCATTTGTACAGCTAGGGGGGTTGGGGTGGGGTTGGGTAATGTGCTGGTTATGGAAGGTGTTTTATACTGGGAGAGGGCTGGAGGGCTTGTTCTAAAAGAGGGATGCCAGTCATGTCAAGGATGGGAATTTGGAGGCAACAGGCAATTTGGGGGGTAATTTTTGGTTTAAAGTGAGATATACAGTCCCTGAGCGCTACCTTTTCTGCCCAGGAGTGCACCTCTGCACTCCCGATCATCGCACTCTGTACACCACGCACTCCTGATCATCGCACTCTGTACACCACGCACTCCTGATCATCGCAATCTGTACACTACGCACTCCTGATCATCGCACTCTGTACACCACGCACTCCTGATCACCGCACTCTGTACACCACTCACTCCTGATCACCGCACTCTGTACACCACGCACTCCTGATCATCGCACTCTGTACACCACGCACTCCTGATCACCGCACTCTGTACACCACTCACTCCTGATCACCGCACTCTGTACACCATGCACTCCTGATCACCGCACTCTGTACACAACGCACTCCTGATCACCGCACTCTGTACACCACGCACTCCTGATCATCGCACTCTGTACACCACACACTCCTGATCATCGCAATCTGTACACCACGCACTCCTGATCATCGCACTCTGTACACCACGCACTCCTGATCATCGCACTCTGTACACCACACACTCCTGATCATCGCAATCTGTACACCACGCACTCCTGATCATCGCACTCTGTACACCACGCACTCCTGATCATCGCACTCTGTACACCACTCACTCCTGATCACCGCACTCTGTACACCATACACTCCTGATCACCGCACTCTGTACACAACGCACTCCTGATCACCGCACTCTGTACACCACGCACTCCTGATCATCGCACTCTGTACACCACGCACTCCTGATCACCGCACTCTGTACACCACGCACTCCTGATCACCGTACTCTGTACACCACGCACTCCTGATCATCACACTCTGTACACCACGCACTCCTGATCACCGCACTCTGTACACCACGCACTCCTGATCACCGTACTCTGTACACCACGCACTCCTGATCACCGCACTCTGTACACCACGCACTCCTGATCATCGTACTCTGTACACCACTCACTCCTGATCACCGTACTCTGTACACCACTCACTCCTGATCACCGTACTCTGTACACCACTCACTCCTGATCACCGTACTCTGTACACCACTCACTCCTGATCACCGCACTCTGTACACCACGCACTCCTGATCACCGCACTCTGTACACCACGCACTCCTGATCATCGCACTCTGTACACCGGGCACTCCTGATCATCGCACTCTGTACACCACACACTCCTGATCACCGCACTCTGTACACCACGCACTCCTGATCACCGCACTCTGTACACCACGCACTCCTTATCATCGCACTCTGTACACCACGCACTCCTGATCACCGCACTCTGTACACCACGCACGCCTGATCACCGCACTCTGTACACCACGCACTCCTAATCATCGCACTCTGTACACCACGCACTCCTGATCATCGCACTGTGTACACCACGCACTCCTGATCACCGCACTCTGTACAGCACGCACTCCTGATCACCGCACTCTGTACAGCACGCACTCCTGATCACCGTACTCTGTACACCACTCACTCCTGATCACCGTACTCTGTACACCACTCACTCCTGATCACCGTACTCTGTACACCACGCACTCCTGATCACCGCACTCTGTACACCACGCACTCCTGATCACCGCACTCTGTACACCAGGCACTCCTGATCATCGCAATCTGTACACCGGGCACTCCTGATCATCGCACTCTGTACACCACACACTCCTGATCACCGCACTCTGTACACCACGCACTCCTGATCACCGCACTCTGTACACCACGCACTCCTTATCATCGCACTCTGTACACCACGCACTCCTGATCACCGCACTCTGTACACCACGCACGCCTGATCACCGCACTCTGTACACCACGCACTCCTGATCATCGCACTCTGTACACCACGCACTCCTGATCACCGCACTCTGTACACCACGCACTCCTGATCATCGCAATCTGTACACCACGCACTCCTGATCATCGCAATCTGTACACCGGGCACTCCTGATCATCGCACTCTGTACACCACGCACTCCTGATCACCGCACTCTGTACACCACTCACTCCTGATCACCGCACTCTGTACACCACTCACTCCTGATCACCGCACTCTGTACACCACGCACTCCTGATCACCGCACTCTGTACACCACGCACTCCTGATCACCGCACTCTGTACACCACGCACTCCTGATCACCGCACTCTGTACACCGCACTAGAAATTCCCCATGTGGAGACTTCCTCTCATATCCTGTTGTACCTCCATGACAGGAAGTGAAGGGACATCTTTCAGTGGGGCAAAGCAGCAAAACATAACCACACAAGGATTTTTAACCCTTCTCAAAAACTAGAATGTGGGAGTATGTAAACTTTCAAGCGTCATTAGATCTCACTGGTTGTTTCAGCCAACAGCAATTTGCGTTTGTTCTAGTATTTTTAATATTTTTTGTACTTTACATTTTTTTTTAATATTTATTTTCCTTCTTTTTCAGGACTTGTTAATCGATGTACTCCAGTCCGATATCACTACACCTCATCTTCACTGCCAACAAACCTTCCACTCAATGTCACCAAGACCATCCGTCAGGATGAATGGCACGCACTCCGTAAGTATCCCCTTACCCCGCTTCATGAACTGGGTGATTTATGGTCTTTTTGCTGTCGGGATTTAGGGTGTAAGGCTTTGTCTAGTATATATTGCCTAAGGTTTTTGCTAAACTTTATTTCTGATTCCTGCTTACTTCTTTTTGAAAGATATTAAACATCCTTTCCTATGGGTTAGCAACATCTATCACAATGGCAGATAAGCAGAAAGAAAGCTGAGGTCAGTGCAGGGCTTGTAAACCAGCACACCAAACTAGCCACATGCCTGTTTCCCTCAGTGATAACACTTGGCTGGCACAAGTAGGAGGAGGCAAAATCTATTGCCCAACAGAGGCACAAATTGCAATAAAAAATAAATAGAGGCTCTAGCCACATTGTAGCCCACGAGCCAAATGTAGCTCTTTATCTGGTCCTTGTATCACAATGCCTACTACTTACTACTTCTGCATTAAGGAACTATTCTTTCTACTGACAAATGATCATAATCCCTCTTAAAACTCATGGGGCACAAGTCCTCCTATTAATGCCATTGATGGGGTAAAATTGCTCCCATTGACACAATTAATGAGGCATTAATCCTCCCCACTGATGCCTTTGATGGTGCACCACTTCTTCCACTAATGCCATTGATGGGGCACAATTCCTCCCACTGATTTTTTTTATTTTTTCATTTTTTAATCCGTGGTGGTGGTGGTGAAAATGAAAATCTTAATGCATTCTATGCATTCTGTGTGTAGCAGCCACCCCAGCACCCTCTAATACTTACCTGAGCCCCATCTCTATCCAGCGATGTCTAAGAGTCCCTCTGGCCATCCGGGGGGTTTCCCTCCTGATTGCCTGAGACACAGCAGTGGCGCCATTGGCTCCAGCGGCTGCCAATTAATGTCAGCCAATCGAGGGGGAGAGGGTGTGGGGCCGAATGGCAGCTCCGTGTCTGAATGGACAAACAGAGCTGCAGCTCGGCTTGGGTGCCTCCACAGCAAACTACTTGCTGTGGGGGCATTCGACAGGAGGGAGGGACCCAAGACGAGGAGGATCCAGGCTGCTCTGTGTAAATCCACAGCACAGAAAAAAAAGACTTTACAATCACTTCAATGGTGTGATTTGTCCACCCTCCGAAGGGGTAGGGTCTCCACCTGATTCCCCCCACCCCCCAGGCGCAAAACTCCTGGCAGCCTGCTTTGTGGACTGGTCCAAATTATTTGGTGGAGGGATTATGGTGTGGGGTTGTTTTTCAGGGTTGGGCTTGGCCCCTTAGTTCCAGTGAAGGGAACTCTTAAGGTGTCAGCAGACCAAGACATTTTGGACAATTTCATGCTCCCAACTGTATGGGAAGAGTTTGGGGATGGCCCCTTCATGTTCCAACATGACTGTGCACCAGTGCTCAAAGCAAGGTCCATGAAGACGTGGATGAGCGAGTTTGGGATGGAGGAACTTTACTGGCCTGCACAGAGTCCTAACCTCATCCTGATAGAACACCTATGGGATGAATTAGAGCAGAGACTGGGAGCCTGGCCTTTTCGTCCACTTCAGTGCCTGACCTCACAAATTTGCTTTTGGAAGAATGGTCAAACATTCCCATAGACACACTCCTAAACCTTGTGGACAGCCTTTCCTGAAGAGTTTAAGCTATTATAGCTGCAAATGGTGGACCAACTCAATATTGAACCCTACGGACCAAGACTGGGATGCCATTAAAGTTATTGTGCTTGTAAAGGCAGGTGCCCCAATACTTTTGGTAATATACATTGAGGGGAAAAAAGTATTTGATCTCCTGCTGATTTTGTACGTTTTTCCCCACTGACAAAGAAATGATCAGTCTAGAATTTTAATGACGGGTTTATTTTACCAGAGAGACAGAACAACAACAAAAATATCCAGAAAAACACATTTCAAAAAAGTTTTATAAACTGATTTGCATTTTAATGAGTGAAATGAGTATTTGACCCCTTTGCAAACCATGACTTAGTACTTGGTGGCAAAACCCTTGCTGGCAATTGGAGGTCAGACATTTCTTGTAGTTGGCCACCAGGTTTCCACACATCTTAGTAGGGATTTTGTCCCACTCCTCTTTGCAGATCCTCTGCAAGTCATTAGGCTCGGTTCACACAGGGGCAACACGACGTGACTTGAAGTGACTTGACGTGATGTGACTTGACGTGACTTGGCGTGACTTGGACCCGACTTACAACACTACTTTAAGTCGCCCCAGGCCAGGCGACTTGCCGTGGCCAATCAGAGAATGAGCTCTCAGGGGGGAACTCCTTTTGAGAGTCGCCTCTGTATAGACAGAGATCCGACTTGGAGGCGACCTCCATTGAAATCAATGGGTACCAGTCGCCTACAAGTCGGATTGAAGTAGTACAGGAACCTTTTCTGAAGTCGGAGCGACTTCAGTAGTGTGCATTAAGACGGCTCTCATTCATTTACATTGATTTCTACATGTTGTGCGACCTGAGGTGACTTGGGGCGACTTGAAGTCGGATCTGAGTCGCCCCTGTGTGAACCTGCACTTAAGGTTTCGGGGGGCTGACGTTTGGTAATTCGAACCTTCAGCTCCCTCCACAGATTTTATTCATTATTAAGGTCTGGAGACTGGCTGGGCCACTCCAGAACCTTAATGTGTTTCTTCTTGAGCCACTCCTTTGTTGCCTTGGCTGTGTGTTTTGGGTCATTGTCATGCTGGAATACCCGTTTACGACCCAATTTCAATGCCCTGGCTGAGGGAAGGAGGTTCTCGCCCAAGACTTGACAGTACATGGCCCCGTTCATCGTCCCTTTGATGCGGTAAAGTTGTCCTGTGCCGTTAGCATGAAAACACCCCCAAAGCATAATGTTTCCTCCTCCATGTTTGGAGGAGATGGTGTTCTTGAAGTCATAGGCAGCATTTCTCCTCCTCCAAACACGGCAAGTTGAGTTGATGCCAAAGAGCTTGATTTTGGTTTCATTTGATCGCAAATTATTCAGATGTTCATTAGTAAATTTCAGACGGGCCTGTACATGTGCTTTCTTGAGCAGGGGGACCTTGCGGGCGCTGCAGGACTTCAGTCCTTGACGGTGTAGTGTGTTACCAATTGTTTTCTTGGTGACTATGGTCCCAGCTGTCTTGAGATCATTGACAAGATTCTCCTGTGTAGTTCTGGGCGGATTCCTCACCGTTCTCATGATCATTGAAACTCCGCGAGGTGAGATCTTACAAGGAGCCCCAGTTGAAGGGAGATTGACAGTTATTTTGTGTTTCTTCCATTTGCGTATAATCACACCAACTGTTGTCACCCTCTCAACAAGCTGCTTGGCGATGGTCTTGTAGTCCATTCCGGTCTTGTGTAGGTCTACAATCTTGTCTCCGACATCCTTGGACAGCTCTTTGGTCTTGAGCATGGTGGAGAGATTGGAATCTGACTGCTTCTATGGACCGGTGTCTTTTTATACAGGTAACAAGCCCTGTGCTCCTAATCTCAGTTTGTTACCTGTATAGAAGACACCTGGGAGACAGAAATCTTGCTGATTGATAAGGGATCAAATACTTATTTCACTCATTAAAATGAAAATCAATTTATAACTTATTTGAAATGCTTTTTTTCAGGATATTTTTTTTTTTTTCAAAATAATTTTTATTGAATTTTCACAGTGTACAAGTTATACAATGACAGAGAAATAGATTTATAGATAGCAAGTACGTAAAAGAATGACATGAGTCACAGTTAACCAAAACAGTACGTACAGGGAATGAAAGTGTAGTTCAAATAACAACTAATAATGCAAATCGTAAAGAACAGCTTCAAAGGAAGCAACAGTTCGAAGGAGTGTCGTTGGTGGACAACGGTGGATAAAGAAAGACAAGGGGGTAACTCGGGGAGGGGGGGGGTAAAAAAAAAAAAAAAAAAAGGAGATAGGGGAGGAGGGGGGGGGGGGGGAAAGAGTAGAAAGATCATCAGGAAATAGACAGTTGAATCATCAACATTTACAGTTTGCATTGTACCAGGAGGACCATGGGAACCAAAGGTGTGTAACAGAGGAGTGTTTGGTCGTAGACTTGGCGAGAGTGGTTTCATATATAAAGTGAGTTTGGACTAGATTGATAACTTCGGCTCTGAGTGGGGTGTTATTCGTTTTCCAGTTCCTAGTCAGAAGGAGTTTTGTGGCTAAGAGGACGTGAGTGAGCACATGTCGATGGGCTGGGGTCAGGTCTTCAATCGTTAGGTTAAGAATGGCTAGTTGGGGAGATAAAACAATAGAAAAGTGTAAAAGTTCTCTGAGCAAGGCTTGAATGTCTTCCCAGAGCGTGCGAATTAGGGGACAGGACCAAAGAATGTGTAGTAGGGTGCCTGAGTCACCGCAGTTTCTCCAACAATTTGGGGAGGTGGGTTGGTGGAATTTGGCAATTCTATGGGGGGTCAGGTACCATCTCATAAGTGTTTTTTGGGAGAGTTCCCAGAGTGCGGTGCATGAAGTGGCCTTGTATACAGAATTTATTGCAGCAATCCATTGTTGGTCTGAGAATTGGAGTTGTAAGTCAGATTCCCAGTCAAGGAGGGGTTTGAATTTGTGAAAGGTGCATTTTTCCTGCAGTGTGGAGTAGATGAGGGCGACTCCCTTGGTAGAGGAATTAGGAGAAAAAAAATATTTCCATATATTCACAGGAATAGCTCCTTCTAGTGAGGGATGTGTTAAAAGGCATGTTCGTAGCCTATGATATGTCAGGAAATCCTTGGTGGGGGCACCGAGAGCTAAGCTAATTTGATGGAAGGATTTGTTATGTAGTACGGAGCGAAGCTCCAGGGTAGAGGACATTTTAGATGTAACCTCTATTGGAATTATTAAGTCTGGCGTGAGGTGTTTTAGAGTGTTGAGAGGGATGTGAATTTGTTTGGTCGGGAGTTGGGACCATGTGGTGAGATGTAGTATCTTCCAAGCTTTGATGGAAGCTTGAATAGGAGGGGAATAGTGTCGTGAGAAGGTAGTAGTGGAGGTTGTGCTAAATAGCCAATCTCGGAGGTTCGGGCCTGGTGTGTCTGCATTCTCAATGGATCCCCAAAGCGTAGTGGGGGAGGGTAGCAGCCAATCTTTCATCTGAGATAAAATTGTGGCCAAGTAGTAATCTTTTATATCTGTGAATCCCATCCCACCTTTAGATCTGTGTTTAATAAGTTTAGCTAGGTTGCATCTAGAGTTCTTTCCTTGCCATACAAAATGGTTCAAGATAGATTGCAGGGATGTAAGGTATGAGGCTGAGAGTGGGATGGGGAGTACCCTAAAGATGTAGAGGAGTCTTGGCAGGACCATCATTTTAAATGCTGCCAGGCGGCCAGCCCAGGAGAATTCATATTTAGTAAGTTTGTTGGATTCATTTGTTTTGCTTCTGTATAGTTAGACAAGAAGAGAGATCTAGTGGATTTGGTTAGTGTAATCCCTAAGTACGGGATACCGTTATCAGCCCAAGGATAAGGATACATGTTGCGTAGGATATTGCTAGTGATAGCATCTATGCCCAGGTCCAGGATGTAGGATTTGTGTTCATTGACCTTATAATAAGATACATTACTAAATCTGTGTAAAAGGAGTTGAATCGAA
Organism: Lithobates pipiens; assembly: GCF_037356315.1. Lineage (NCBI taxonomy): Eukaryota > Metazoa > Chordata > Amphibia > Anura > Ranidae > Lithobates > Lithobates pipiens. Next base: position 216,516,460 of record NW_027507686.1, on the reverse strand, counting down.
GCCAGGAAGGATTGGGGGTTCGTGATCATCAATATTACGTCGTCTGCAAACAAGTTTATCTTATGCTCGATTTCTCCAATTTTAAAACCGGAGATGGAGTGAGCTTGACGGACATGCTCCGCCAAGGGTTCCATAGCTAGATTGAAGATGAAGGGGGATAGTGGGCAGCCTTGGCGTGTGCCATTTGAAATGGAAAAGGGTGTGGATAGCATTTCAGAGGTATAGACCCCTGCAGAGGGGGTGGAGTACAGGGCCATAATGGCTGAGAGGATCGGACCTTGAAATCCGAATTTAGATAGAGTGGCTCGGAGATATAACCAGTGGACCCTATCGAACGCCTTCTCCGCGTCCAAGGAAAGGAGCAGAGAAGGCGTTCGACTAGTCTCGGCTTTGTGAATTATATTGATAATTCTCCTTGTGGCGTCAGATGCCTGCCTGCCCTTGGTGAAACCAGACTGGTCCTGGTGGATCAGGAGGGGCATAACTTCTAACAATCGGTTGGCAATCAACTTGGCGTAAATTTTTGTGTCTATGTTCAAAAGGGATATTGGTCTGAAGTTTTGTGCTTGGGTTGGTTCCTTGCCTGGCTTCGCTATAGTGACAATTAAGGCTTGTAACATTTATGGTGGGAGGGAGGAGGAAGAGGCAGCGTCATTACATTTAAAAGTTAGGAAGGGAGATAAAGTGGAGCTAAATTGTTTATAATAATTGCTAGTAAGACCATCTGGGCCAGGTGATTTGTTGGACGAGAGAGCTTTGATCACGGATTCGACTTCCAAGGCTGTGAAAGGGGTATTTAAGGAAGCCAGTTGGTCTGGTGATAATTTTGGTAGGTTAATTTCCTGAAGAAAGGATTGGATGTCTGGCAGCGAGTGTTGGACAACAGAGGCGTCGTCTTTTAAGTTATAGAGGGTATTGTAATAGTGACTGAATGCATCTGCAATAGATTGGGGGTCAAGTAGTTTTTGCTTGGAAGTGGGGTGGAATAGATGGGTAATTTTGGATTTAGCATGGTGTCCCTTAATTCTATTTGCCATAAGTTTGCCCGCTTTATTTCCCGTAGAATAGTGGGTTGCTTTAAAATAATTGTGGGCTTTCTCATACGCCTGTAGGAGGTGGGATCTGAGCTCCAATCTCAGGGCATCTAATTTAGCTTTAGTTGTTGGGGAGGGAGCAGATTGGTTTAGGTGTTCAAGCTTGCTAATTTCTGAAGTGAGTAGGCTTAGACGCTGTGATCTCTTCCTCCTCTCTCTAGCACCTATTTGTATGAGTATACCCCGAATGAATGCCTTATGGGCATTCCAAAGGACAGTATTATCAGTAACAGTACCAACATTATTATTGAAGAATTCGACTAGACAGTCTCTGATGTAAGAGGAGTGGGTTGGAGAAGCGATGATCGCCGCGTCAGCTCTCCAAAGTCTGGTTCGAGAGCGTGAAGATGAGTCTTCTAGGGAAATGGTAACTGGTGCGTGATCTGACCACGTAATGGTGTCTATTGTAGATGAGGAAATTTTAGGTAAGGTCCATTTGTCCACTAGGAAATAATCAATCCTGGTGTAGGAGTTGTGACGGGGGGAGAAATAAGAGTAGTCTCTTTCAGTGGAGTGATGGCATCGCCAGACGTCAAAAAGATCATGGGAGCGAATAAATGAACCCATAGGGGAGGTCAACCTGTTGGATTGGGAAGAGGAGTCTATGGAGGAGTCGGGTACCAGATTGAAGTCTCCACAGATTATCAACTGGCCTTGCTTGAATCTGTTGATTTTCTTCATTAATTTAGAGAGGAAGCGGATTTGTCGTTTGTTTGGAGCATACAGAGTAACAATAGTGCATCTGGTGTTGTTTAAGTCACAAGCTATTGCGAGGTATCTGCCGTCTGGATCCTGTATGGTGTCATGAAGGGTAAATGAGCAAGTGTTATTGATGGCAATCAACACCCCTTTTCTTTTTTCAGGACTAGAGGCCTTGAAGATGTGGGGAAATGATCTGTGGGAGCAAGTAGGTTCTGCAGAGTTTTTGAAATGTGTTTCTTGAACACAAAGCACATCACAGTGAGAGTCTCGAGCCGTGCGCCAGAGGGACTTTCTTTTGGCCGGATGGTTGAGGCCTTTAGCATTAAGGGACAAAAATTTGGGCATAGTGTGGAGGGAGAGTGGTGGTATATGCAATTAAAGCAGTACTTACAGTTACTAGTAAGAATGGTCCTGGATCTCACGGATTGCGTAAAGAGGATGAGGACGTAGTCCTTCGTAGAGGTTCAAGGTAGATGGTCTTGCTAATACAACAGAACGGGTAGGAGGGGGTGGAAGACAAAAAGAAAAACAAAAAGGAGATGGTTAAGGGCAAAGAATGAGCTGATGGAGAGATAACCGGTGGTGAAACCTGAGGGGAGGTAGGGAGGGATCAGCAGTGTGACTAGGACTACCGATCAAACCGGGGGAAAAGTCAGTTAACTAAGTGCAACGAGCAGGCACCGAGCGGATTGCAAATAACCAGTAGAGGTGGTGCAGCACCGATCTTGCAGTCATTGGATCATGTTGGATCGTTGATGGTCGTTGTAGTTCTGAGGGAACAGTGCGGATGTCTGTGAGCCAGTAGGTGCGATCTCTGGGAGTATGCCCCAGGTGCGGAGCAGTTTGATGCCCTCTTCCACTGTGTGGATGTTGTGGCGGGTACCATTTTTGGTAACCACCAACTTTGTAGGGAAACCCCACTGATAGGGAATCCTGTGATTGTTGAGTGGTTTGGTTATGGTTTGAAGTTGTCGTCTCTGCTGCCGAGTATATTGGGAGATATCAGCAAAGAGTTGGAGCTTCGCATAGGGGGGTGGGAGTTGACCCATGAGTCTGGATTGAGCAAGTAGCATGTCTTTAGTAGGATAAAAATGGATTCTCATCAAGGTGTCGCGAGGTACCTCAGGCGGTAAGTGTGGCGGTTTTGGTAAGCGGTGGATGCGATCGACTATAGTTTCAATCTGTGGTAGATCAGGCAAAATTGTGGAAATGAGCTGCCGGGCATATGAATTCAGGTCAGTAGGAAGTATGGATTCAGGTATGCCTCTGATTTTTACATTGTTGCGCCTCGAGCGGTCCTCGAGGTCTGCCATTTTGGCCCGCAGCCATTTTTGCTCATCTTTCGTGTGATCGTAGGCATCAACTAGGTCATTCACCGTTTCAGTCATAGCTCCCATTTGGGTTTCAACTCTGTCTAACTTGCGGCCTGTGTGAAGCAGTTCGGTTTGAAAGGCAGTGAACATAGAGGAGATGTCATGATGAAGGGAGCTGTGCAGGGAGATCAGCATCTCTTTCAGCATAGTATCTATGACTGGTTGATTAGAAGTGGGGAAAGAAGCTATGGGGGAAGCAGGGGAGGGTAAAGGCAGTGGTTGGTCCTGGGAAGGCCTTACCTCCAGGTCCGGATCCGAAGGTTCTAAACGGATCCGCGATTTAGCAGGGCTGTTTGAGGTAGAAGATTTCCCCGAAGAAGGCAGGGAACTGGCAGATTCTCGCGGAGGAGCCGTGAGATCGTCCGTTGCGTCCGGGAGGTCTGTGTAAGAAGCCGCCGAACGTTGTGAGCCTGCGTGCTGTGAGGCGCCGCGGGCGCCATCTTGGATCTTTTCTCCATGAGGGAGCGCAAAGAATTCGGTCAGTTTCTTCGGTGGTTTGAGGTCCTTTCGTTTCCGAGAGCCTCCGGTCGGGTTCCCCCGGGTGTGAGGATCTGCTGAGATCATTTCGGTATCTCGATCGGTGCTGTATCAGTCCGTTTATTCCGTTCGGTGCAGGAGCTGAGGAATCAAGCTGCCATACCGCTCGGTGGTTAGCCACGCCCCCTTTTTCAGGATATTTTTGTTCTGTCTCTCTCACTGTTAAAATAAACCTACCAATAAAATTATAGGCTGATCATTTCTTTGTCAGTTGGCAAACGTACAAAATCAGCAGGGGATCAATTACTTTTTTCCCTCATTGTAGTGTATCTGCTAGACTTTATTGTTGAGATCCCTGCTCTGAGTTCCTGCACACCCACACTGCCTGCTGAATCTTTCATTATATGATGAAGCATGAACCAGGAGCAGGAACACATAAAGGTGTTACAGGAACAGTCGGAAATCTTACCACTGAACTGTCAGGGATGCCAAGGGCGCCCGCATCATTGGATTTGATTGATAGCTGCGCAGCCATTGGCGCCCGCTGCTGTCAATCTATCCAATCAAGAGCCCAGACAACAGATAGAGGGGAAGAGCACGTCTCCAGTGGGGGAATACAGGGCTAGGGGGCCGATCAGTGACAGTTTTTTTCACCTTAATGCATAGGAGAAACAGTAAAGTTAGCCCATTTTTTTGCATGATATTAAAGATGTTACACTGAGTAAATAGACACCAAACATGTCACGCTTCAAAATTGCACATGCCCGTGAAATGGAGCCAAACTTGGGTACTTAAAAATTCCTATAGGTAACGCTTTAAATTTTTTTACTGGTTACATGTTTTGAGTTACAGAGGAGGTCTAGGGCTACAGTTATTGCTCTCGCTCTAATGCTCGCGGCAATACCTCACATGTGTGGTTTGGACACTGTTTACATATGTGGGCGTGACTTACATATGTGTTTGCTACTGCGTGCGAGCACAACTGGGACAGAGGCACTGAAAAAAAAACATTTTTTATTAACTTTTATTTATTTTGACGGTTTTTTAATTTTTTATTTTTTTTTGATCACTTTTATTCCTATTACAAGGAATGTAAATATCCCTTGTAATAGGAATAATCATGGCAGGTCCTCTTTACAGTGAGATATGGGGTCAGTAAGACCCCACATCTCATCTCTAGGCTGGGAAGCAATGCAAAATGGGAAGGGAAGTGGGAGACAGTTGCTGAGGCCACAAGGGGACATGGACTATCTCTGTACCAAAAATGGGAATAGACTTATAAAATAATTATTTATTACATATAAAAACATACATAATTTTACAGAAATCAAAAGCATGAAAAAAAAAGGAAAAACAAGGAAGATTGATTCAGTATACAGGTACTTGTAGACTTCCAGGGGGTTTACTGGTTATGGACATGGCTCACAGATTTATTTATTCCTCTACAGGTTTCAAATGACTGCTTCTTCAGGAGGTTTCTCAGCCGAGGCGGCACCATTTTTTCTAATGCAGAGGCCGGGCGTGTTGTCATAACATCGCGCCCGGCCTCTGAACGATCATAGAGACTCCGGGGACAATCTGGTCAACTGGAAATCTCTATCATTAGCATCCGAGGCTACCGGATCCCTTCACCGACTCGCCGATGGCAGGGATGATTTGGTAGAAGCACCGGAGGGTGGCAGGAGGGGGGATGTCCCCTCTCGCCACCCATAATAATGATTAATTGGCTGAACAGCCGCTGTGATTGTTCTTGTGGTGTAGATAATTGCCACCTCTAAAAGACGATATCTGAATGATGTCTGTAGCTACAGGCATTATTCAGATATCACCGCTCAAAGTCCAGGACGTCATATGACAGCGGACGGGAAACGGTTCAAGTGCCTCCGATTAACTCCAAATAAAGTTCAGCTGTTCTAGTAGGCCTTTCCTGACACTTTCTTAGTTGCATCCTACAGCAAAAGCCATGGTCCGCAGAGAGCTTCCAAAGCATCAGAGGGCTCTCATTGTTAAAAGGTATCATTCAGGAGAAGGGTACAAAAGAATTTCCAAGGCATTAGATATACCATGGAACACAGTAAAGATGGTCATCAAGTGGAGAAAGAATGGCAAAACACTGACATTACCAAGAACTGGACGTCCCTCCAAACTTGATGAAAAGACCAGAAGCAAACTGGATAGGGAGGCTGCCAAGAGGCCTACAGCAACGTTAAAGGAGCTGCAGGAATATCTGGCAAGTACTGGCTGTGTGGTACATGTGACAACAATCTCCCGTATTCTTCATATGTCTGGGATATGGGGTAGAGTGGCAAGATGGGAGCCTTTTCTTATGAAGAAAAACATCCAAGCCCGGCTAAATTTTGCAAAAACTCATCTGAAGTCTCCTAAAAGCTTGTGGGACAAGGTGTCATGGTCTGATGAAACAAAGGTTTGAACTTTTCTGGCCATAATTCCAAGAGATGATTGGTAAAAAAACAACACTGCACATCACTAAAAGAACACCATACCCACAGTGAAGCATGGTGGTGGCGGTGTCATGCTTTGGGGCAGTTTTTCTTCAGCTGGAATAGGGGCCTTAGTCAAGGTGGAGGGAATTATGAACAGTTCCAATTTCCGTCGACATTGGCACAAAACCTTCAGGCTTCTGCTAGCAAGCTGAACTTGAAGAGGAACTTCATCTTTTAGCATGACAACGACCCAAAGCATAAATACAAATCATCAAAGAAATGGCTTCACCAGTAGAGGATTAAAGTTTTGGAATGGCCCAACCAGTGCCCAGACCTGAATCTGATTTAAAATCTGTGGGGTGATCTGAAGAGGGCTTTGCACAGGAGATGCCCTCGCAATCTGACCAAGTCAAGATGTACCATGCTGATAGACTCCTACCCAAAAAAGACTGAGTGCTGTAATAAAATCAAAAGGTGCTTCAACAAAGTATTAGTTTAAGGGTGTGCACACTTATGCAACCATGATATTTTAGTTTTTTAGTTTTATTTCCCTCCACCTAAAAGGTTTCAGTTTGTTGTTCAACTAAGTTGTATAGTTTATAGATCACATTGAGGCTGGGTTCACGCTATTGCCAACTGGATGCGGGTTTGTTCGCATAGCAGGAGATTGTGACCAACTCTCTATGGAGCCGGTTCACACATCTCCGCAGCGGCTCAAGTGCAAATTGCCCTCTTTTGGTCCATTGCAGCTCTGAATTTAGCCCAAAATTTGGGCTGAAATCAGACCTGGAACAATGAATGGAGACGCACTGGACTCCTGCTGTGAGCCTCTGCTTTCTCGAGCGTGAACCCAGAATAAAGGTGGAAAAAGTTCTGAAATTATTTTTGTCTACATCACGGAAACCTCACATTCTAACAGGGGTGTGTAGACTTTTTTTATATCCACTGTACATTTGAACATGATCACCTGGATATAAAAATCTGATCAGTGTGTTGATGTTTTTCTAATCAGTATATCTAGTTGTAATTTGCAGCTTGTTCCATATGCAGATTTTGCTTCCTGCTTAGTAGCAAAGCACAGCAATTGTGTTATACTTTTCCTCCTTCTCTGCAAACCTGTCAGTCTGAACAGGGTGATTTAAAATCAGTGTAGTGTCTAATTGCCTATAGATTTTTTTTTTGTTAATTGTTCAGCAACAAGTTAATTGCGTTGTCTTCCACAAAAAAAGCCATTAGAAGGTAGAGGAAAAATTACATATCCATCTGTTCAATAGCCCGGGGGGTGGGCTGGGAACTTTTGGTCCGGGAGGCAAACACAGCCAAGCAATCCTTCTATAGGAGAAGGACACTAAAGAAATTGCACCATACAATGTGTTCCAGGGTACCGCAATGATGGCCATTATATAAGGTGGACGCAGTCTTAAAGAATGTGCTTTATTCTAACAGACCTTTTTACATACAGTGGGGAAAATAATTATTTGATCCCCTGCAGATTTTGGAAGTTTGCCCACTTACAAAGAAATGAAGGGTCTATAATTTTTATCATAGGTGTATTTTAAATGATAGAGACAGAATATTAACTAAAAATCCAGAAAAAAAACACATAATACAAATGCTTTAAATTAGGTTGAGGTTCCGTGAGTAAAATAAGTATTTGATCCCCAAGTAAAACCTGATTTAGTACTTGATGGAGAAACTCTTGTTGGCAAGTACAGAGGTAAGACGTTTCTTGTAGTTAGTGATCAGGTTTGCACACATCTCAGGAGGGATTTTGGTCCACTCTTCTTTATAGATCTTTTCTAAATCTTTAAGGTTTCTTGGCCATCTCTTGGCAACTAGAAGTTTCAGCTACCCCCATAAACTTTAAATAGGATTAAGGTCTGGAGACTGGATAGGCCAATCCCTGTCCTTCTTGAGCCACTCCTTTGTTGCCTTGGCGGTATATTTTGGGTCATTGACATGCTGAAAAACCCATCCATGACCCATCTTCCATGTTCTGGCTGAGGGAAGAAGGTTCTCATCCAAGATCTTACAATACATGACCCCATCTATTGGTCACTCAGTGCGGCAAAGTCGATCTGTACCTTTAACAGAGAAAAGGCATCATGTTTCCACCTCGGTGCTTGACTGTAGTCTGGTGTTTCTAGGGTCAAAGTCAGCATTTTTCTTCCTCCAAACACGGCGAGTCCCACTCCTCAAGAAGGCACATGTACAGTCATGCCAATGAACATCTAAATGATTCAGAGAAGAATTGGGAGAAAGTTCTGTGGTCACATAAGACCAGAATTGAGCTCTGCGGTATTAACTTGACTCGCCGTGTTCGGAGGAAGAAAAATGCTGTCTATGACCCTAAGAACACCATCCTTACAGTCAAGCACGGAGATGGAACATGATGCTTTGGGGCTGTTTCTTTGCTAAAGGTGCAGACCAAGGGGCCAATGGATGGGTCCATGTATTGTAAAATCTTGGATGAGAACCTTTTTCCCCTCAGCCAGAACACTGAAGATGGGTCTTTTGGCGTGACATTGACCCAAAACATTGAGTATAAAGGAAAAAGTACTTTTATGAGCTGAACAAAATGGCTCTCTGTGAAAATATAATAGACTCCCCTATATAAATACTTAAAGAGGAAGTAAACCCTGATGCGTTTACTTCCTCTTTCATTCCCTGCAAAGGTAAAGCATAATGGACTATTATGCATTGCATAGTAGTCCATTATGTGTCACTTACCTGACACAGGAGCCAGCGAAGTCACCGCTGTCCCCTGTAGTCCGACGCATCCATCTTCTCGGTGGGTCTCGCTGCTGTCATTCGGCGAAGCCGCGATGACGTCACTCCCGCGTATGTGCACGGGAGCCGCCACTTTCGGCATATCGCCTTTGACCGCGGCGCGCTCAGTGCGCCCGTGCGCCGCTGTATACGGCACATGCGCCGTAGACAGCGGTGCCTGTCTTTCGGCAAATATCTCCTAAACCGTGTAGGTTTAGGAGATATTTCTTGGACCTACAGGTAAGCCTTAATCTAGGCTTACCTGTAGGTCAAAGTTGGTTGTATGGGTTTACAACCACTTTAAAGCCGGGCAAAAAAAAACTCTTTCCATGCAGTTAGGCTGTGCCCACACTGCACGGGTCAACTGTTCATTTTTGTCTAGGGCAAGGGTCTCAAAACTTTATAAACAAAGGGCTGGTTTACTGTCCTTCATGACTGTGGTCATTGAGAGAACAAATGTCCCCCAGGGGAGGAATTGGTATCATTGGGCCCCATTGTTTGATGTCATTGTGAATTGTGTCCCATCATTGGTGTCACTGGGCCCCAAAGTTGGGGTTAGGAGGAACTGTGCCCCATTGTTGGTGTCATTAGGAAGAATTGTGCCCTTCGGGTGTCAGTGAATATAACAGAACCCCAAGGGCCAGATAAAAGCAAGTTAAGAGCTGCATCTGGCCCCTGGGCCGCAGTTCGGAGACCACTGGTTTGGGGGATTGGAGAAAGCTTATACTCGCCTGATCCTCCGCTCTACCTGCAAACTGCACTCCCCTACGCTCCAGCAGTGGACTGTTCTTGACGTCCTTACATACAGAGTGGGGTCTATGGGCTTGATGATGTTAGGATCAGTCCACTAAACAAGACCGCTAGACTGTGTGAGGGGGAGGGGGCAGGAGCCACGGGGACTGCTCTTGTGCACGGCGGATCAGAGGATTAGCTAAGTATATCTCTGTTCTCCAATCTCCTAGACCAGTGGTTCTCAACCTCAGTTCTCAAGTACCCCCACCGGTCCACGTTTTCAGGTTTTGCTTTACTTTGCACAGCTGCTTTAAATCGATACCAATGACATGATATTGATAAAAGCTATTTTGTCTAAGGGAAGTTCCCAAAACATGGCTTGTTGGGGATACTTGAGGACTGAGGTTGAGAACCACTGCCCTAGACCAAAATGAGCAGTTGACTCGCAACCCCACTGCATGGGACAACTTTTTTGTTTTTTTGCCCTGCATTGTGCTTGAATTTAACACCATGCCACCAGTACAAACTATCCTTATCCTTAAGCTTTGTTTAATAAATGAGAACATCTTCCAGCATTGATTTCCTTTGCAGCTGTCTGCATCTCAGAGCTCATAAAGGAAGTCGGTGTTGGAGGATCATTCACAGGTCTGAACAGGGAGCAGATGGATCCATGGCCAGGAAGAGGCAGAATAGACATCTGCCTTTGATGCTGTCCTTGAAGGAACCTCTTTTCCTCCATGTCGCTCTAGGTATCTCCAGCACTATGCAGGGCCGAGGTGTCAGCCTACACTGGAAGAGCGTGGCTCTACCGATGTAATCAGAGGAGCTCTGCATCTTGAGCACTATGAACTCCTGGTAAACAGCACAGTGAACAGCTGTCAGTGGCAGCAGAGCTCAATTAATTAGAGAAGGAGAGCCATCTTCTCCCAGTGTTATCTGTAGGACTGAGCTGTCAGTTTGATGGGTGGACAGTCACTGTCACTGCTGCACCGTCTTGGCCACGGTTTGTGTGGCGGAACAATCTCCATCCATCTTAGGTGGGAGGGTCGTACTTTCATATCCATGATTTGGTTAACAGAAGATCTTCTTCCCACCACTGGATAGCTATATAACACCCTGCATGTGACTTTGCCTGGGATTGGGGTCTAAATGGGGTAGGGCTGCAACTAACGATTATTTTCATAATTGATTAGTTGGCCGATTATTGTTTTGATTAATCGGTTAATAACCTTAAAAAAGAAAAGAATAGAAAAGTGCTTGGTCAAAGGAATTTTCAGATAGTGTATGTGGTTTTCATTCAGAAATTACATTAAATTTTAAAAACAGAATGTTAAAAACAAGTGAAAATTTCAAACAAAATTCTTTCATTCTCATCTGAAAATTGATCCGTGTGGCCAGCATAAGGCTCGGTACACACCAATGCAGTTTTCGTTTGATCTGTTTCTGCAGTGCTTTTTGCTGTGCGTTTTTTTTATTTCTGCGCACGTGATTTTACTGCAATTTCCATTTTTGCATTTTTTTTTTGGGCAGATTAAAAAACACAAATTGCTTCAAAAATGCATTACATGCATTTCTACAGCTTCTCCATTGAAGTATATTGAACCAAAGAAGCACCGTTTTGCGTTTAAAAGTCCCTGAGCCTTTCCAAATACGCAGCGGCTGAAAAAAAGCACAGATATGAACGTGTCCCATAGGAAACCATGTAAATACATATAATGGGGTTAAAAAGACAAAAATTAGCCCTTTCTTTATAGTAAAAAAAAAAGCAGATAATCACTACTTTTAGCCCTTGTACACACGGTCGGACATTCTGACAACCAAATGCGTTGGATTTTGTCCGACGGATTTTGTCCGAAACTGTTGCATACACACGGTTGGACAAAGTTGTCGGAAAATCCGATTGTACATAACGTGATGACGTTATTTTGTTACGACGGGACTACGTTCAGGCTAGTGGCCAATAGCTTTGGTCTAGGAATTTGATCTGAGCATGCGTGGCACTTTGTCCGTCGGAGTAGGCTACACATGTTCGGAGTATGTCCGATCGGAGCATTTTGTTGGAACATTTTACGGACAAGTTGGAAAACTTGGTCCGTCGGATACTCCGACGGAAACAGTCCGATGCAGACCACACACAGTCGGATTATCCAACAAAACGGTCCGATAGGACACATTCCGTCGGAATCTCCGACCGTGTGTACAAGGACGAAGGGGTTAATTTTTTTACTGTAGACTGTAGAAGTAATATTTACAGTAGCGATTATTTGCTCTTTTTGTACTATAAAGGGCTCATTTTAGTTTTTATTTAACCCCATTATGTTACTGGCCGATTAATCAATTATGAAAATAGTAATCGATTAATTTCATAATCGATTAGTTGTCGATTAATCGATTAGTTGTTTCAGCCCTAAAACGGGGTAGTGTCTCCATTCACAGACACCAACTCAACATACTGTAAAATAATTGTAGTTGCCTGGGAGGGAAAAAAAAAAATTTCTCACTCAGTCCTACAAAATAAGGAACAGCAAAATGTAAAGGTTGCATCTATTAAACTCCACAGTAATAACTCAAAGTCTTCTAGCTGAAAATACACATTTTTCTTTTAATGAAGAACAGCTGACTCTGCAGATGCCCCCTGATTGATAATGCGGTGACAATGTACATGCCATTAACTGTCCTTTCTCTCTTCTTTCCCTCCCCCCCCAGACCTGCGGCGGATGACAGCTGGCTTCATCGGAATGGCGGTGTCTATCATCCTGTTTGGGTGGCTGATAGGGGTGCTGGGCTGTTGTAAGCAGCATGACCTAATGCAATATGTGGCCGGGCTGCTATTTCTCATGGGAGGTAAGAGTTTTCACTGCTCTCTGGGTCAGCCAGAAGAAGCTAATTATCAGCTATTGACTTGTCTTTTAACAAAGAGATCATAGATGGATGGCGGCTCCTCCAGATGAGCGCAGGGGAGGGGGCGCACCACAGTCAATTATTAAACCCCTCGGGAGACCATCTTCACAGTTTTACTTGTTACACTGGCTTTTATCTCATTGGCCATTTGTATATAGAGAAAATCTTGCCCCCCTTAAAAAGAAAATACAAGGTACACTTTTTTTTGTTTAGGGCCCTGCATACACCTTGTGCAGGGGTTACATAAACAGAATTGCAAATCATATCTCTCAACTTTATAAAGTATTATTTATTATAATAAAAAAAAATTCCCCTCTGCAGTATTCGAGAAATTTCAAATAACAAAAAGCACTATACACTATACAAAAAAAGCAGCTAACACACAAAAAATTGATATTTTAGTTCAGATAACATATATCATAAAGAGTGAAAATGTTGAATTATTAACGGGTTAATTGGCGCTACCTAAAAAACAGGTCTCCATTACAAAAGGGTCTTATGGAGAATAAATGAATGGAGAGGCAGGACACGGTCTTACAAAAAGCCCAGTATTCCCTCTCAACCTGCTTCTAATGACACTGTATATTAGCAAACCCAGAATCACGTAAAAAGCCAGGACACCATAAAAAGCCCCAGCACCGCCCAAAGAAAGGTTTAAATCAAACAATAATAAATCTGTGGGCCACCATAGAAAAAAGGTCCCAAAACATAAATTGCTAATGACGGGGATTAATGATCAAACCCTTTATAAGTTAATACTACACAACAGCAGGAATATCGGGAACTAATGGTGTTAGAACAGGCCAGGATACTTCCTTAAAGAATATATATTCAAACACACATTCTCAGGTATGTTAATAATACAGGCCAAAAAACCACATGTACCAGACTACATGTACAACCTGATGTGATTAAAAATCAAGTCGCCTGAGATGCGACAAAATACATTCAGTGATAGGCCTATTAGCAACAGTAATGAAGAACCCTTTATCAGTGTAAAGTGATAAAGATATATATATATATTTAAAGTCCCATACACTAGTAAACAGCCTGGGGTCACATAAGTGTACCCCCCAGTGTGTAATGCCAAAAAATATATATATATATATATATATACCCCTCAAACAATGTTGATATTAGATCAGTGTATAGTGGAAACCAAAAGGAAAAGAAAATTAATGTGTAGGTCAAATAGCTGAAAGTGTGAACGTTTCACACCCCAGAACCCAAACGGTTAAAAATAAGATAGTGGGTGTATTAGTGCATACAAAAAATGAAAATACAATAATACAAAACCTTTTTGCGATAAAAGCTAAAAAACATCTGCGAAGTGCAATAACACCTAAAGTGAAAATGGTGAAGTAAAAATGAAAATGAAAAATTAAAAATAAAAATAAATTACAAAAATATATATATAAAAAATATACAAATTGAAAAATATATATATAGTCCCAAAAAAAGGTTCAATGGTATTAGTCCAAGGGATCCTAAAAAATCCTTAACGTGACTTTTGTGCTTCCTATTCAGTCTTCACTGTGACTTCTGTGCTCCCCCACCAGGAATCCTACTCACCAGAAGTAGATACCCCTACAGGGGTTATGCGCCTTAAGAATCAATCTCCAGATAACCGGATATCTGGAGATTGATTCTTAAGGCGCATAACCCCTGTAGGGGTATCTACTTCTGGTGAGTAGGATTCCTGGTGGGGGAGCACAGAAGTCACAGTGAAGACTGAATAGGAAGCACAAAAGTCACGTTAAGGATTTTTTAGGATCCCTTGGACTAATACCATTGAACCTTTTTTTGGGACTATATATATATTTTTCAATTTGTATATTTTTTATATATATATTTTTGTAATTTATTTTTATTTTTAATTTTTCATTTTCATTTTTACTTCACCATTTTCACTTTAGGTGTTATTGCACTTCGCAGATGTTTTTTAGCTTTTATCGCAAAAAGGTTTTGTATTATTGTATTTTCATTTTTTGTATGCACTAATACACACACTATCTTATTTTTAACCGTTTGGGTTCTGGGGTGTGAAACGTTCACACTTTCAGCTATTTGACCTACACATTAATTTTCTTTTCCTTTTGGTTTCCACTATACACTGATCTAATATCAACATTGTTTGAGGGGTATATATATATATATATATATTTTTTTTGGCATTACACACTGGGGGGTACACTTATGTGACCCCAGGCTGTTTACTAGTGTATGGGACTTTAAATATATATATATATCTTTATCACTTTACACTGATAAAGGGTTCTTCATTACTGTTGCTAATAGGCCTATCACTGAATGTATTTTGTCGCATCTCAGGCGACTTGATTTTTAATCACATCAGGTTGTACATGTAGTCTGGTACATGTGGTTTTTTGGCCTGTATTATTAACATACCTGAGAATGTGTGTTTGAATATATATTCTTTAAGGAAGTATCCTGGCCTGTTCTAACACCATTAGTTCCCGATATTCCTGCTGTTGTGTAGTATTAACTTATAAAGAGTTTGATCCCGGAACCCCGGGAGGACAATAGAAACAATCAATCAGAAAACCCAAAATCTAATTAGGCAGAGTAAAACAGCTGGCAAATTCAAGTGTTATTTGAGTAATAGCTATTTAATCTAACAATGAATTGAGAATTGTCTTTTCTTGGATTATTATTATATTTGTTTATGGATGCCCATTGTTACTGTACAGAGCCTCCCTAAGTGCTCTATAGCTCTTTCCCCTTATAGGAATCACCGTCCCTCAGGTAGGGTTTGGTGTTTTTTTTGGGATAGATCCCATATTGGGTGGGGTTTTTTTTTTTTTTTTTTTTGGTAATTTAGTTAACGTTCCCCTGGGTAACTTAGGGATCGGGGAGAAGGAGCTTCTCCAATTTTAGAGAGCACAACTCTGTAACTCTTGCGCCGGGGGTGTGGGGGTCTTTTTCTCTTTTTTTTATCTCTCTCTCTTCCCTCCTGTTTCTTTTTCCATCCTTCTTCCTTCTTTCTTTAGTCCACTCAGAATTTGATATGGCAGCGATTTTTTCCTCGCCAGTATCACTAAAATTATGTACCTACAATATTAAAGGTCTTAATAATAAATCAAAAAGAGGTCAGATTTTATATAGTTTGCATAAAGCTAAGGTAGATATTATACTCTTTCAAGAGACCCACTTTCGAAGTGACAATATTCCTGTGTGTTCTCGTAAACACTACTCGCAATGGTTCCATAGCACTATGTCGAGTTCAAAATCAAGAGGGGTCTCTATTGCTTTTCACAAGCGCTTACCAGTTCAGAATTTGGAATATAGAGCTGATTTAAATGGAAGATATCTGTTTCTTAAAATCCGACTGTGGGATAAAATTTTCACGATTGCAAATTTTTATATTCCAAATTGTGATCAAACTAAGGCAATTGTGAGTTATCTAGGCCTTCTAGCAGATTTTGCAGAAGGTACGGTTATCGTGGGAGGAGATTTTAACTTAGTACTGGACCCTTCACTAGATACGTCAGCTCAACGATCAAATATTTCATATTCTCGTTTGCGGGCACTTAAAAACAAACTTTTTGAACATAGGTTGATGGATCTCTGGCGAACCTTAAATCCTAAAGATCGTAACTATACATATTTTTCTTCAGCGCATAAAACATATAGTAGAATAGACTTTTTTTTAACTGGTCCTAAGTTATTGGAATGGAACCCCTCTGTAGAAATCGGGTCATTTATTTGGTCCGACCATTCACCAGTATTCTTAACAATAGTACCCCCTCAGACTCAGGGTACTAATTGGTCGTGGCGTTTGAATGATACAATTATGCAAGATCAAATCTGTCATAAAGCAATTACAGAGGCGATTGATAATTTTATCTCCGACCATGAACAGGATGAAACTGCCTTACCCTTGAAATGGGAGGCTTTAAAGGCAGTAATACGAGGGGTGTTTATTCAACATGGTTCTCGTCTTAAAAAAGAAAAATCAAAAATTATTGAAAATACGTTATTGAAGCTCCATTCTTTGGAAACTCGACATAAAACCCACTGTTCTCCAGATATATCAGCCAATATTTTCTCTACGAGGATATCTTTACTACAGTTATTCAAATCATCTCAGAGCTCATACCAACAAAGACGTGCAGTGGGAAGATATAGATCTGAGAATAAGTGTGGGAAAATGTTGGCTGATATGTTACACCCACGTCAACCACAGACCTTTATACCAAGTATAAAAAAATCATCAGGGGAATTGACATCTGACCCATGTGAGCTTCAACAAACTTTTAGGGAATACTTCTCAGCCCTCTATAATTTGACCCCATCATCACTAGGGGAGGATGAGGGAGTTGGAGACAATATTATGGGGGAATATGTAAGGGAGAATGCTATTCCGACAATAGATAGTGCTACTGGGGAATCTTTGGATTCTCCATTTACACTTGAAGAGCTACTAGAAGTAATTGCCAATACTCCAACAAATAAGAGTCCAGGCCCTGACGGGTTTACATCAAAATTCTATAAGACGTTTAAAGAACATATAGCTCCGTTTATGCTTCAAGTGTTTAACTCTATTTCCTCTACGAACCAATTTTCAACACAGACTCTGGAATCTCATATAACTCTGATTCCCAAACCAGAAAAGGATTTGACACTTTGTTCTAGTTTCCGACCCATATCATTGATTGGGATAGATTTAAAGATATATGCTAAACTGATTGCACTCCGTCTTCAACCATTGCTTCCAAGCTTAATACATACAGATCAGGTAGGATTTATTCAAAGTAGAGAAGCACGTGATAACACGATTAAAACTTTTTTGTTGATGAACTATGCACAAAGGGCTAAAATTCCAGTATGCCTTCTCTCAGTTGATGCAGAAAAGGCATTTGATCGGGTGGGATGGCCCTTCCTAAAACATTCTTTAATGCAAATAGGACTGGGGTCAAATATATTCCATAAGATCATGGCATTATATACTAAACCGGTAGCTAGAATAAAAATTAATGGTTCATTAACAACAAGTTTTAATATACAAAATGGTACTCGTCAGGGATGCCCGTTATTCCCTTTACTCTATGTTATAGTAATGGAATATTTAGCGACGGCTATTAGACAGAACTCTTCCATTTCTGGAGTTCAGATAGAACAGAGGGAAATAAAAATGGCTTTGTTTGCTGATGATTTATTACTTTATATCACTAATCCACACATTGCAATTCCTTCTGTTTTGTCTGAATTCCAGCGGTTTGGGAAACTGAGTAATTTCAAAGTAAATATATCAAAATCAGAAATCCTTAATGTGTCGCTCGTACCCGAACAGGTTAAAATGTTGAGAGCTAATTTTAAGTTTAGGATTTGCTCTACAGCTGTAAAATATTTAGGTGTTAAAATCACCCCAGACTCAAACCATTTATACTCAATGAACTATGTTCCTCTCCTGCAACGTACCCTACAAGATCTAAAAAAATATGATGTTAAGCAATATTCATGGTTTGGGAGAATTAATATATTAAAAATGGATATAATACCGCGGTTTTTGTATTTTTTTCAAACTATCCCAATTGGTGTCCCCAGATCTTTTTTTTCCACTTTACAATCGGCTTTTACAAAATTTATTTGGGGACATAAAAAACCAAGATTACAAAAGAAATTATTATCATTACCAAAAACGAAAGGAGGTGCGGGTGCACCTGATCTATACTACTACTATGCTTCGGCTGTTCTGACTAGACTGGTGGACTGGTTTTATTGTTTGGAAACCAAACAATGGGTAAAAATAGAACAAGGGTTGAATCAATTGGATCTAAAGGCATTGCCATGGTTAGACTTGTCTGATAGCAATTTAAATCGTGAGCTGTTAGAATCTATGCCTTCTCTCACATCTCATGTGTTGAATGTATGGGGCAAAACAGCTATAAAATTGGAACTTTCTTCTTATGTAGGACCTATGACATCTCTATTTGGCAACCCTTTATTCCCACCGGCATTAAATAGGACAAGTTTTCTTATATGGAATAGGGAATCCCATTATAGACTGAGTAATATTTTATGTCAGGGGACTATTCCGTCTTTATTAAATTTATTCCCTACTCAGCGACCAACACCTATGCAAATGTTGGAGTTTTGGCAGTTGCGGTCATTTTGGTGTACAATACGATCAAGTAAATCTCTGGGTAGAGATTTAACACAACTTGAAACTATCCTGACACAAGATCAAAAACCAAATCATGTTATATCAGTACTGTATAAGATGTTTATTATTAAAAATCACCCGGAGCCCCCAGAATACATAAGTAAATGGGTTAATGAGATCAACGCTCAAATTGAGGTTGGGGAATGGGAGAAGGCATTTAATTTTTCTCACTGTCTATCACCGTCGATTAAAGCACAAGAGACGAATTACAAACTGCTCTCAAGATGGTACTGGAGCCCAGTGACACTTCACCGTATATACCGAGAAAAATCGGATATATGTTGGCGGTGCCATAGAGAAAAGGGCACATTGCTCCACATATGGTGGGAATGCCCCCTAATTTTTAGATTTTGGGAAAAGCTTATGCAATTATTTACAACAGTCACTGGGGAGGCAATCCCGAATACACCACAAATCACCCTCCTCTCTATGTTACCAAGAACATATAAAAATGTTAAAAAGAATCTACTAGGATACTGGTTGACGGCGGCAAGAACTGTGATACCGCGGCACTGGCGATCAATCCAGTCGCCTACGATAAATGAATGGGCTCTAGAAATGGATAATATAGAGAGAATGGAGATACTCTTAGCACAAGAATTAGATACATATGAAAGGTGCCTCTTGATTTGGACTCCATGGAGACAACATAGGAAATTGGTAAAAGATTAAGGAACTGGGAGGGGGGAAGGAGGGGTCCGTGGAGGAGAGAGAAGTGGGGGAGGGGGAGAGGTTAGATATACAATATCCCCCTTTCCTCATCTTTGTTGGTGTTCTTTTTTTTTTTTTTTTTTTTTTCTCCTGGGGAGGGAGGGGGAGGGAGGGTAGAGGAAATAAAATAATAAATGTGATTATTATGCATGTAATTAATACATATGTTTGAATATTGTTTAATTGTATGTAATGCTTTATAATAATTGAAAATAAAAATAGAATTGGAAAAAAAATAAAGGGTTTGATCATTAATCCCCGTCATTAGCAATTTATGTTTTGGGACCTTTTTTCTATGGTGGCCCACAGATTTATTATTGTTTGATTTAAACCTTTCTTTGGGCGGTGCTGGGGCTTTTTATGGTGTCCTGGCTTTTTACGTGATTCTGGGTTTGCTAATATACAGTGTCATTAGAAGCAGGTTGAGAGGGAATACTGGGCTTTTTGTAAGACCGTGTCCTGCCTCTCCATTCATTTATTCTCCATAAGACCCTTTTGTAATGGAGACCTGTTTTTTAGGTAGCGCCAATTAACCCGTTAATAATTCAACATTTTCACTCCTTAAAAAGGAACCCTACTAAGGGGTTTCCTTCTGTCCGGGGGGCAGCAGCCTATGTAGTGTTTTTACATGCAGGTACGTCATATTCATATAGAGCTTTTTATTTGATTTGGTTTAAACCTCTCCTGGTGCTGAATAGCGCGGTTTTTATATAGATCTTTATTTTCCTTATATATCATAAAGAAGTGTCACGCCAAAATTCATTTGTGCACATATGTTTTTGTAAATTTTAGCGCGACACTTCTTTATTATATATGCCCTCTGCAGTATTCACCTTCTCACTAATGCCCTCCCACTTGGGCGCCTTTTCACACTTGTGCAACTACAAAGTCACATGACGAGTCGTACCCCATGATTTCCAACAAGTACCATTCATATCTGTGCTACTTCAAGTCGCAGCGACTTCAAAGTAGTCCCTGCAGTACTTTGGTCCGACTGATGCGACAGACATTGCTTGAAGTTGCGGCAAAAATCGCAGCAAAATTGCACGACTTTCAGGTCGCACAAGTGTGAAAGGACCCTAAGAAGATCAGCTTGCTCACTAGATGGCTCTCATCTTCGGGGTCTGGTTGTCATTTAGCCCCCTTCCTGTAAGCTCATGCCACCAAGAGCACACCTCCTGGGCATTTGTTGGGCTTCAAAAGAGAGAGAAACCTAATCTTGTTTCTATAGAAAGCATTAGAAAAACCTCATCTTAAAGAGGAAGTAAACCCTGGTGGGTTTTACATTCTCTTTATTTCCCTGCAAAGGTAAAGCATAATGGACTACTATGCTTCACATAGTAGCCCATTATGTGTCACTTACCTGAAACCGAAGCCTGCCATGTCACCGTTGTCCCCACTAGAGGCGAGTGTCCATTTTCACCCCTCTTCCTTCCAGGGCTGAGCACTCCGACTCTCTGACTGGCTGGAGTCGTGTGACATCACTCCCGCACATGCGCACGGGAGCCGCCAATCATTGCATGACCCCTATTAGAAAGTGCGCATGTCATTGGCGCTCGGCCTTTTTGTAAATATATATTTCAAGCATCTACAGGTAAGCCTTAAAGCGGAGGTTCGCCAACATATATATATTTTTTTTTTCTTAAAGTCAGCAGCTACAAATACTGCAGCTGCTGACTTTTTAAATATGGACACATACCTGTCCAGGGCGCCCGCGATATCGGCACCCGAAGCCGATGTGTCACTCGGCTCTCGGGTGCTGCCGCCGCCATCTTTGGTAAAGGAATCAGAAACTGAAGCCTTGCGGCTTCACTTCCAGGTTCCCTACTGCACAGGTGCGAGTCGCGCTGCTCAATCCGGATGGTCCCTGCTGTCTCTGGGACCCGTGTGTCATGTGTTTCCCAGCAGACAGCGGGGGGAGGGGAAGGAAGAGGCAGGAGTCTATGCCCAGAAGTGGGTGCAAATATCTGTATTATACAGGTAACTGCACCCCCCGAAAGGTGCCAAATGTGACACTGGGGGGGGGGGGGGGAGGGAGGGTTCCGAAAAGGGGAGGTTCCATTTTTGTGTGAACCTCCACTTTAATATAGGCTTACCTGTAGGTAAAGTGATTGTACAGGGTGTACAACCACTTTAAAAGAGAAGTATGTGGTTCTTTAACCGCTTCATTACTAAGCACTTGTACCCCCTTCCTGCCCAGGCCAATTTTCATCTTTCAGCGATGTCACTCTTTGAATGACAATTGCACGGTCATGCAACACTGTACGCATATTAAATTGTTGTCCTTTTTTCAGACAAATAGAGCTTTCATATGGTTTTATTTGATCACCACTGTTTTTTTTGTTTTTTTTCGCTATAAATGAAAAAAGACCGAAATTTTGTAAAAAAAAAATGAATTTTTCTTTGTTTTGGTTATAAAACTTTGCAAATTAGTAATTCTTCTTAATTTTGGCCAAAATTCATACTACTACATATCTTTGGTAAAAATAACCCAAATAAGTGTATATTATTTGGTCTTTGTGAAAGTTATAGTCTACAACTATGGTGCCAATCACTGAAAATTGATCACATCTGATGAACTGATGGCCTATCTCATTTCTTGAGGCCCTGAAATGTCAGGACAGTACAAATATCCCCCCCATGACCCCTGTTTGGAAAGTAGACAGTCCAAGATATTTAGTAAGAGGCATGGTGAGTTTTTTAAAGTTGTAATTTTTTCCTCACAATTCTTTGCAAAATTAAGATTTTTTTTTCTTTCTTTTTTTTTCTTCACTAAATTATCATAATAAGTTATTTCTCACACATAGCATATGCATGCCACAAATTACACCATAAATACATTCTACTACTCCTGAGTACCGTGATACAACATGTGTGAGTCTTTTTCACAGCCTGGCCTTATACAGGGGCCTAACATGCGTCAGGCGTTCTAAGGACATAAATTACACATCTAATTTCTTGACTACCTCTTACACTTTTGAAGGCCCTGGAGCACCAGGACAATGGAAACTTCCCAAAAAAAATTACCCAATTTTGTAAAGCAAACAACCCAACGTATATTCTCTGAAGCATAATGAGTCTTTCGAACATGTTATTTTTTTCCACAAGTTTTTGGAAAATGTGGAAAGAAAATGAAAACTAATTTTTGTTTTTACACAAAGTTGTCAATTTCTACGTTTTTTCTAACACATACCAAAGATTACACCCCAAAATACATTCTGCTTCTTCTATTGAGTATGGCGATACCACATGTATGAGACTTTTATTCAGCCAGGCCACATACAGAGGCCCAACATGCAGGGAGTACCATCAGGTGTTCTAGGAGCATAAATTACACATCTAATTTGACTACCTATTACACTTTTGTGAGACACTGATGGGCACTGTAGTGGCATGGATCTGGCACGGATGAGCACTGATGTGACACGGATGAACATGAATGGGCATGGATGGGCAGAGTTCAGCACTGTGGGCACTTCAGATCTCGCCCACAGCACTGCTGCATCTGACTCCTTGCTCTCCTTGCACACTGTACTGGTTGGTGTGAGGAGAGGGGAGGAGCTGAACCAAACATGCTCCGGTCTGTTAACAAATGATCGCTCCGTCATTGGAGCTTTGGTCCTACTTCTCCTTTTAATTATACAGTTCAGTTTATGGTGACGGTTTACATAAAAAGGATTTTGCAGAGCTGGAACGTGTGCAGAGATGGGCAATTAAAATAATGATTACGGAGAACCTTGGGTATAACATACAGAAAGGCTGCTTCACAGTAAAAGCTGTAAAAATTTGGAATGTCAGATTGTGGGTACAGTGAGTGTTTTTTTTTCACTTAGTTTTGTTGGCACCTTAGCTATAAAAGCATAAAAATAAATAACTGTAGACTAATGATCTGTTAAATATTAAGCACATTTCAAAAGATTAAAATAAGAATAATCTCCCATTTCTGTCTGCAGCCTGTATGCGTACTTCCCAACGCTATGGTCCCAAGTCTCTGTCCATAGTCCGCATTTCATCAGCCCACTTTCTCCATGGGGAAGCCCAAATCATGCCTACTATGGTTGATATCACCCTGACCTCTTTCAAATTTGTGGGAACTGCCCATCTCACCCACTTTATGGGTTTTTCTCACCAAGACCCTGCCTCCTAAATATGCAAGGACCATCCACTCAGAGTGCATGTCTTTTTGAGTTACTGCTCAAATAGTAACTCAAATAGGGTTGATGCTGTGATCCCAGGACATGGCCCAGTTGGCATCTATGGTCATATCATGTATACCTCCTGGCCACACAAGTAACGGATGACCAGCACATCCAAATGTAAATCAATATATAAGGACAGATTTGCATGGAAAGGTTTAAATTGGTGCATGGCCCGCGTCCCAGAATCTGTCAAGGTTCACTTAACAAGGTATCAGAAATGTATGTTCATTCCAGCAGCATGTTATGTAATTCCGGGTATGTCAGTCATTAGAACACTTCTGTACTGATAAGTGACACTTAAAGTGAAACCTGTGTTTTTCCAATGCAAAATGACAGCTTTACCCAAAGTAGAACAAAAAAGTAGAAAAATGGCAAGAGTAGAAGCAAACGCAAAAACGACATTCAGCATAATGATGCAGTCATTTAGCAGAATTAACCCAGCAGTTTTGTTTTTCTTATTCCTCCTTGTAACATAGTTCTATTACATGTTGGTCCTGCCATGAGATGTTTTTTTTTTCCACTTTCTGTAATTGGGTGACACCTCTGTTCATTCTGTAGTGACAGCAGCTTTATCGTCCAATGGACAGAGTAGAAGAGTAGTCTTAGCCCTTGTACACACAGTCGTTGGATTTTGTCCGACGGATTTTGTCCGAAACTGTTGCATACACACGGTCGGACAAAGTTGTTGGAAAATCCGATCGTTCAGAACGTGATGATGTAATTTTGTTATGATGGGACTACGTTCACGCTAGTAGCCAATAGCTTTGGTCTAGGAATTTGATCTGAGCATGCGTGGCACTTTGTCTGATCGGAATTTTCTACGCACAATCGGACAAAGTCCAATCGGATCATGTTGTCGGAAAATTTTATAGCCCAGCTGGAAAATTGGTCAGTCGGATGGAGCCCACACACGGTCGGTTTATCCGACAACACGGTCCTATCAGACATTGTCCATCGGAATATCCAACAGTGTGTACAAGGGCTTAGATAAAAAAAAGGTTGTTTGTCGCTTTACCTAAAGTCTATCTGAAACGTAAGAGTCCTCAGCCCTGTGTAAGCTCCAAGGTCAACAACACAAACAAGACATTTTTTTGTTAATGCTTAACAGCCATATAGAATGGTATGGAAGACTATGTTTGTGCAGTTAGGGAGGGATACAATTAAAGTAGACCTTGTATGAAAATGAAAGGTCCACCTATACTGTACCTCTGCCTCTCAATTAACATCAAATAAAAAAAATCACAAAACATTAGAAGAATTTAAAAAAATAATTTACTATGGTTCCCATTTTCCAGCTGCTTCCCATAAGCGTGGTTGTTGTCATTGGACCTCACCACTGCCTCTTGGGAAAGCCGGGTACTCCAAGTTCCACCAATATGAACTCCAGTAAGTAGTTCTTTCTTTGAGTTGTTAAGCTTTAAATCTGTTGCAATTATTGGGGTTGGGAAGCTCAGTATAAGCGCACCATACACACTAAGCCCTTGTACACACGGTCGGAAATTCCGACAACCAAATCCGTCTGAGTTATTCCGACGGATTAATTCCAGAAGAGGTCCGGAAGTGATGTTGCATACACACGGTCAGACTAAGTTGTCGGAAAATCCGATTGTACATAACGTGATGACGTTATTTAGTTACGACGGGACTACATTCAGGCTAGTAGCCAATAGCTTTGGCCTAGGAATTTGATCTGAGTATGCGTGGCACTTTGTCCGTCGGAGTAGGCTACACATGATCGGAGTATGTCCGATGGGAGCATTTTGTCGGAAAATTTTACCGGCAAGTTGGAAAAGTTGATCCGTCGGATATTCCGACGGAAACAGTCCGATGCAGACCACACACAGTCGGAATATCCGACAAAACGGTCCGATAGGAAACATTCCGACGGAATCTCCGACCGTGTGTACAAGGGCTAATATCTGATTGTGCATTCTTCTTTATATCTACCGACAAGTATGTAGGACAAGGGCCTCTCATTGGTTGGGTACAGCTTGATTGGATTGGGCTATACACACGATAGGATGTTCCTACAACAAATGTTGAATGTGAGCCTGTTGTCGGTAAGTCCGACCGTGTGTATGCTCCATAGAACATTTGTTGTCAGAATTTCCACCAACAAATGTTTGAGAGCAGGTTCTCAAATTTTCTGACAACATTTGTGTGACCAGAAATTCCGAGCACGTGTACACAATTCTGATGCACAAAAGTCCACGCATGCTCGGAATCAAGCAGAAGAGCCGCACTAGCTGTTGAACTTAATTTTTCTCAGCTCGTTGTACGTGTTACACGTCACCGCGTTCTTGCCGTTGGGAATTTCCGACAACATTTGTGTGACCATGTGTATGCAAGACAAGTTTGAGCCAACATCTTTCGGAAAAAAATCCACGGTTTTGTTGTTGGAAAATCCTATCGTGTGTGCATAGCAGATGGGTTAGGTAGGTCCTCATATTACACCAGGGGTCTCCAAACTTTCTAAACAGAGGGCCAGCTTAATTCCCTTCAGACTTTAGAGGGGCCGGACTGTGGCCAGTAGGAGTAAGACATGTCCTGGCATCGGTGGGAGTAAACCATGCCCTATTTTGCGTATTAGAGAAAAAGTGCCCCATCAGTGTCAGCAAAAGGAATAGTGTCCCATTGTTGGTGTCAGTGGGAGGACTAGTGTCGCATTGTTGGTGTCAATGAGAGCACTAGTGTCCCATTGTTGGTGTCAGTGGGAGGAATAGTGTCCCATTGTGGTGTCAGTGGGAGGAATAGTGTCCCATTGTTGGTGTTAGTGGGAGGAATAGTGTCCCATTTTGTTGTCAGTGGGAGGAATAGTGTCCCATTGTTGGTGTTAGTGTGAGGAATAGTGTCCCATTTTGGTGTTAGTGGGAGGAATAGTGTCCCATTGTGGTGTCAGTGGGAGGAATAGTGTCCCATTGTTGGTGTTAGTGGGAGGAATAGTGTCCCATTGTGGTGTCAGTGGGAGGAATAGTGTCCCATTGTGGTGTCAGTGGGAGGAATAGTGTCCCATTGTTGGTGTTAGTGGGAGGAATAGTGTCCCATTGTGGTGTCAGTGGGAGGAATAGTGTCCCATTGTTGATGTCAATGGGAGGAACCGTGCCCCAAGACGAGCAAAAGGCTGCATCTGGCCCTCGGGTCGCAGTTTGGAGACCACTGTATTACACAATTTTGGTAAATATAAAGTTGAATATACAGTGATTGTATGGCCAGATTGTAAGGAGTATGGCAAATCTTAAAGCGGTTGTATTGCCCGCTTGTTGATTTTTACCTAAAGGTTAGCCTATAATAAGGCTTACCTGTCAGTAAAATTAACAGCTAAACCTGCACGGTTTAGGAGATATTCACCCTGCATGTAGCTGCTGACGTCAGCGGCGTATGCACTCTCTGAAGGTCCGGCGTATTGTGCCGGAACTTCAGAGCTCTTTGCCAGAACCAAGGGCTCCCGTGTGCATGCGACAGAGCCAGCGAACCCGGAAGAAACATGTCCGCTCCCCTCTTTGGTGACCATGCGCCGCTGCTGGGGCTTAGTTCTAAGATAAGTATTTCATAATGTGCTTGTATGCAATGCCAGTATACACATTCTGTTATTGTTGTGTTTTTTTTTTTTTTTCAGCAGTTTACTATCGCTTTAAGTGGACCTTGCATGGTCTGTTTTAAGTGAGCCTGCAGCGTGCCACAGCATTTATAGTATAGATTAGTCTTTCTCAACCTTTTTGTCTCAGAAGAGACATTGAAAGAGTTTTCAGTTCTTGGGGAAACCCCTGATAAAACCAATGAATTGGGAATTAGTAGCTTCACCAGTTGGAATAATGCTCCCCTCACAGTGGTGGTCAGAATGCCACCCTTAAGCCCCATACACATTATCAGATTTTCTGCAGATTTTTTTCCTTCAGATTTACCAAAACCATATAATATGAGGTCAAAAGTTTCAATTTGTATGCAATCAGGCAGGCCCTTGCACTACATGGTTTTGGTAAATCTTAAGACAAAAATCAGCAGAATATCTGATAGTGTGTATGGGGCTTAACAGATAGAGAAAGAGATCACTGGAGTCATGCTGCCGACTCTTCCAAGTGGCATTGGCCTTCAAACTACGCAGACACCATCAAATGTGGACGTCAAGTAGCCACAGCTCAAGAAAACCCCTGGAGGAGCCCTGGGGTTTTGTTTCATGGAAACCTGGTTGAGAATGCCTGTTATAGAGGAAGGAACCTTAAATACAAATGGGAAGGAATGACATACAATTAATGACATTTAAAAAAAAAAAACCCATGCACAAAGTCATGGCTCCTGCCTCTTGGTAGTAATGCTGCAGACCAGCCTGCCAAATGTCTTGGTTTTCAGCCCCCTCCACCACCACCATACACAAGGCTCTGGAAAGTCTAGCACCTCCTTCCAGCCCAACACTGCCCGCATACTCTGTTCTCAAGGCAACAGTAGTAGATGCTGCCAATTTAGTCTTGAGATCTGGATAGTAATTGGTGGCAATATAGAGGTCAGTGAACAGGTACAAATCGGGTCAATTCTGGAATTAATAGAACAAAGTGGGGGGAACAGCAGGGCCCTGGGATACGACTTGAAATCCGTGAAAAGTCTGCCGTACTGTGGAAAGGTTGTAGAGTATCAATATGGAAATCATTTAACATTTCACTTACCTGTATTTTAACTAGATAGTCGGCTGTTTGCTTTTAATAAAAATCAGATTTTACTGATATATTAATAATAAGACGTAGGTCTGTGCAATGGCTGGGAAGAGCCTCTTAGCTCCTCATCTATTCTTCCAGTAGTGCCACTGGAGAGTAAAAATTCGATTTTCTTACATAATCTTTTTTTTTTCCTTTTCTTTTTTGAAGATCATTGAAATATTATTTTGATGTAAATTATCAAACCACTAAGTGCAAATAATTAAAGCGCACCTCTACTGAATTTTACACTTTTAAACGATCTGCTTGCTATTACACGTATAATCAGAAACCTTTGTAGTATGCACCTCTCTGATTTGATATCACTTTGTTACTGGGGCCTGATATATGGCTTGCTAACTGACATTTTTTCACTGGTACTGTTTTAGTGGCCACTAATGCCACGTACGCACAAGCGGAATGTCCAAAAGAAAAAGTCAGACGGAAGCTTTTCATCATATATTTCAATCGTGTGTATGCCTCATCTCACTTTCTTTTTCGAAAATTCTGATGGACATAGAAATAGAACATGTTCAATAGAACATGTTCTAAATATTTCCAACGGAACCAATTCCTATCGGGAAAACCGCTCATCAGTATGCTGTTGCGACGGACCAAAAACGACGCATGCTCTGAAGCAAGTACGAGACGGAGGCTATTGGCCACTGGCTATTGAAATTTCTTTTTTTTTAGTCCCGTCATATGTGTTGTACGCAGAGCAGGACTTAGGGTGGTGGGGGCCCCTGGGCTTGAGTCACTTTCGGGCCCTACCTTCTATACATTACCGTATTTATCAGCGTATAACACGCACCCCAAGTTTAGGGGGGAATTTTAAGAAAAAAAACTTTTAGGAGCGAAGTTTAAGGAAAAAACTTACATTTAAATGCCCATCAATGAAGCCTTATCAGTGTCCATCTGCAGCCCTGTCCATCATTGCAGCCTTGTCAGTGTCATTTGCAGCCTTGTCATTTGCAGCCTTGTCATTTGCAGCCTTGTCATTGCAGTCTTGAAGTTTAAAAATGGCGCAGCCGAGATACAGAGTCCTGTGTATCTCAGCGGCTCTCGGGTTCTCTCGGCGGCTAAGGGCCCTCTCACAGTCCCGAGCGGAGCTGAGAGTAGCCGAGTGTGCTCTGATTCCTCTTGTACCAAATTGTAATGTAAATGTAATGTCTGCCCTCATGTTGTAAAGCGCTAAGCAAACTGTTGGCGCTATATAAAACCTGTATAATAATAATAATAATGCCCAGTCCTTGTGTTATGTCCTATGACTGTGAGTGGAGTGAAGCCGAGTACACTCGGCTATGTATCTTGGCGGGGCCCATGGGCTTGAGCCCAGTCAAGCCCAATGGTAAGTCCAGCCCTGGTTGTACGTCACCGCGTTCTTGATGATTGGACTTTTGTGTAAACGTGTTTCAGCAGAGCTCCGTCGGAAAAAGGCTTATTACGGCGGGAAAACCGGTCCTGTGTGCGCGGCATAAGGGCTCTAGCACACCAGTGGGCATGTGTTACCATGCACACAACATGCACCCACTTGTGTGCGCTATGTATACATGGAACACAGAGCGGCCATATTTGTTATTCAGGCTCTGTTTTGTGCATCTAGAGTTGCATGCTTTTTGGAGGGGGGGGGGGGTTCACCCTCATTGCACATCTACCACACTGGATCTGTCTGAAAACTAGATTTTCTTGAGCCTACGTTCACATTGGAGTGATATGACATGTCAAATAGCATGCCAAATCGGCGGCAATGACACAATTTGCAGCACCGCACCAGTTTCCAAAAGTAGTTTCTGTACTACTTTTGGCGACTTCGGGATGTGATTTCCATAGACATCTGTGCAGCAACCCGCGCAGATGTCTCTGAAATCGCCCCCAAAGTCGGGGCTGACATGTGGGAGTGAAATTGATTTCATTCCCACTGTCAATGTGAACCTGGGCTCAATCTCAAATCATGTGAAGCACCCACATTGCTGTGGGTAACCATGTGATCTGTGCTTTCCAATAGCATGAAAGCATCCGTTTTATTTTCATGGCAACTGGCAAGCATAGGTGCTTTTAGTCTATTAGTCTATGTAGACTTTTTGTCTATTTTTTGCACTATAAACAAAAAAAGAGCAACAATTTTGAAAAAAAAATATATATTTTTTACATTCCACTATAAAACATATCTAATAAAAAAAAATAAACATCGAATTTCTTCATGAGGTTAGGCCAATTTGTATTCTGCTGCATATTTTTGGTAAAAAAAATCCCCAAAAGTGTATATTGATTGCTTTGCACAAAAGTTATAGCATCTACAAACTATGAGACTTTTTATTTTTTATTGTTGTTTTTAACCACTTGCAGACCAGACCTCTCTTTGCGATTCGGCACTGCGTTGCTTTAACTGACAATTGCGCGGTTGTGCGATGTGGCTCCCAAACAAAATTGACGTTCTTTTTTTCCCACAAGTAGAGCTTTCTTTTGGTGGTATTTGATCACCCCTGCGGTTTTTATTTTTTGCGCTATAAACAAAAATAGAGCGCCAATTTTGAAAAAAACGCATTATTTTTTACTTTTTTGTTATAATAAATATCCCCCAAAAATATATAAAAAAACATTTTTTTCCCTCAGTTTAGGCCGATACGTATTCGTCTACATATTTTTGGTAAAAAAATCGCAATAAGCGATTATTGATTGGTTTACGCAAAAGTTATAGCGTTTACAAAATAGGGATAGTTTTATAGCATTTTTATTAATAATTTTTTATTATTTTTTTTTTTACTAGTAATGGCGGCGATCAGCGATTTTTATTGTGACTGCGACATTGTGGGGGACCCATCGGACATTTTTGACACATTTTTGGGACCATTGTCATTTATACAGTAATCACTGCTATATAAATGCAGTGATTCCTGTGTAAATGACACTGGCAGTGAAAGGGTTAACCAGTGGGTGGCAGTGTAGGGGTTAAGTGTTCCTAGGGGTGTGTTACTAACTGTGGGGGGGTTGGGCTTTCATTTAGTGAACACTGATCTCTGCTCCAATCACATGGAGCAGAGATCAGCGTCACTAGTTGCTAGGCAGAATGGAGAAATGCTGTTTACACGGCATTTCCTCCATTCGGCCGCTCCGTGAGACGATCGCGGGGATGCCTGCGGCGATCCAGTCCGCGGGTCCCGACCAGCGCGGGAGCGCGCTGCCGGCGGCGCGCTCCCGATGGCAGGGCGGCATTGAATATTGGACGTACCTGTACGCCAATATGCCTGCCCGTGCCATTCTGTCAACGTACATCGTCGTGCGCTGGTCGGGAAGTGGTTAAGCTAGCATAGCACACTAGCTCATTATGAAATACTCACCTTAGATCAAAGCCCCCGCAGGGGTGCCGGCAGACTGTTCTGCCTGGCAACATGACTCTGAGTTATTTCCGGGTATCGCGGGCCACGGAGCCACGATGGTGTCACTCCCGCCATGCACGCGGGCGCTGCTGGCAACGGCACATCAGCTGAAGCAACGCCACGACGAGCCATTGCTTCAGTGCGCATGTGCCGAAGACATCAGCACATGCTGATACAGGGGATATCTCCTAACCGTGCAGGATAAGAAGATATCCATGGTAGCTAAGGGTAGGCCTTATTATAGGCTTACCTGTAGTAAAAATTGGTGGTTAAAGGTTTACAACCATTTTAATGGTCATCAAACGCTCCAAAACTGCACATAGAGGGTTTGAAAATGCCAGTCTAATGCCCATACTAAAGCTATAGGAACATTTGTCAAGCATTAGAAATTTAGTCAAGTGTGAACAAGCCCTTAGGGGGAGAAGAGATGGAGTCCACCCAACACAGTGCAAGTCAGTACCATCAACAATCCTTGTCTGAGATCCCATGTATTTTGGGCCTCAGGCACAGCAGCCTATACAATTCTATGTGATTCTAATGCAGCAACTGGATGCTGTATTGAATGGTACTAATGTTTTAGTGCCATAGGTGTCCAGGACTTGAGACAAATGCCCAGAACTCAGGAGCTAAACATCCAGTGTACATCAGGCTCAAATGCCACCCCTACGTCAGCTAAATAGATCACTGGTGTCATGGCACTGCCAATTGGCATTGGCCCCAGAACTATACAGACACCCTTTAATTGGAGGTCAGTCAGCCACAGCTCAAGGAACCCCTAGCAAACCTTGGAGGAACCCTACTGTTCCACAGAAGCCTGATTGAGAATGGGAGGTCTAACCCTTCACCACTTATGCAAAACTAAGAAAAAAAAGTGTTTTGACTTTGGATACACTTTAAAGCTCGGGTCTGGGCAGACAGTTTAACTAACATGAATTAGTCTAAGGCAATGATGGCAAACCTTGGCACCCCAGATGTTTTGGAACTACATTTCCCATGATGCTCACCTACACTGCAGAGTGCATGAGCATCATGGGAAATGTAGTTCCAAAACATCTGGGGTGCCAAGGTTCGCCATCACTGGTCTAAGTCCTTGTACACATGTCTGGAGATTCTGACAACCAAATCCGTCGGATTTTGTCCGACGGATATTGTCTGAAACTGTTGCATACACACGGTCGGACAAAGTTGTCGGAAAATCCGATCTTTCAGAACGTGATGACGTAATTTTGTTACGATGGGACTACGTTCAGGCTAGTAGCCAATAGCTTTGATGTAGGAATTTGATCTGAGCATGCGTGGCACTTTGTCCGATCGGAATTCTCTACACATGATCGGAGTATGTCCTATTTTGTCAGAAAATATTTCCTTGAAGTTGGAAAATTTGGTCCGATGGAAACAGTCCGATGCAGACCACACACAGTCGGAATATCCGACAAAACGCTCCGATCAGACACATTCCATCGGAATCTCCGATCGTGTGTACAAGGGCTAAGGGGTGTAAATGATAAATTTATTGAGAATATAGAAATCTAACTGCCACTCAATTTTTTAAAACGATTTTTCATAATTCCTTTGTTCATTAGCCTGAGTATTGTATAGACTGACTGCTTCATTGCCACTTACACCATTGTACACCTCCTGTCCTATTACAACATGAGTCTTCAAACGACAGCCCTCCAGTTGTTCAGGAACTACAATTCCCATCATGCCTAGTCATGTCTGTGAATGTCAGAGTTTTACAATGCCTCATGGGATGCGTAGTTCCGCAACAGCTGGAGGGCCGTAGTTTGAGGAACCCTGTATTACAACTTCTAGAATAGATTGCACCAGACCAGTGGTAAAAGTAGGACGTGGTAAATAAGGTGTTCATATAGATTGGGATTGGCTTTAGGATTGCACCCTTTGTACTACTGCTAAGGGAGCGCAAGTCTTTCTCATGTAAGTAAAGGTGAAGCTTAGTTAAAGGTGTTGTAAACCCTCAGGTTTTTTTTTAACCTTAACCACTTGACCACTGGGCACTTAACCCCCTTCCTAACCAGACTGATTTTCAGCTTTCGGTGCTCTAACACTTTGAATGACAATTACTCAGTCATGCAACACTGTACCCAAATGAAATGTTTGTACTTTTTTTTTACACAAATAGAGCTTTCTTTTGGTGGTATTTAATCACTACTGGGTTTTTAATTATTTCCGCTATAAATTAAAAAATACAGAAAATTCTGTAAAAAAATAAATAAATTTTTCTTCGTTTCTATTATAAAATTTTGCAAATCAGTAATTTGTCTTCATAAATTTTAGCCAAATTTTATACTGCTACATAGCTTTGGTAAAAATAATCCAAATCGGTGTGAATTATTTGGTCAGTGTGAAATTTATAGATTCTACAAGCCATGATGCCAATCTCTGAAAATTTATCACATCTGATGAACTGACGGCCTATCTAATTTCTTGAGACCCTAACATGCCAGGACAGTTTACTAAAATAACAAATATGTTTTACTTACTTGTTCTGTGTAGTAGTTTTGCAAAGAGCACCCTGCATCTTTTAGGGTTCCCTGTTGGAGCTGTCCACTCCTCCTCCCATGCTGGCTTGCTCCAGAGCTGGGCTATGTGCGGCCGTAGACTCACACAGTGCAGCTTAGCCCCACCCCCTCCTCACATGATTTGACTGACAGCAGCTTGTCTTGCTTCTCTCAGCCACATTTGTAAGAGCGGGGAGAAGGGAAAAAACAAAAACCGGGATCTATACAGACAATGCATTCAGGCAAAAATTTTTTTTACCTTTACAACCACTTAAACTTTAGTTTTAAAGGGGGTGTGTAGGTTGTGTAGACAAGAATAGCAGAGTGGAAGGGAACGTGAAAAGTGGTCACCCGGCAGTGGTCCCTGCAAAAACAATGGACTGTTATGCCCCATACACACTATCAGATTTTTTTGATGATTTTTTTCCCTTCAGATTTACCAAAACCATGTAGTAGAAGGGCCCGCCAGACTGAATACAAATTGAAACTCCTAAGGTTTAACCTCCATATTATATGGTTTTGGTAAATCTGAAGGAAAAACTGATAGTGTGTATGGGGCTTAAGGCCCAAGCTAAATAAAAGTTTTGGTGCCTCCAATATTGCTTACAAAATCTCTAGTGATTCATTTGTAATGCCCCGTACACACGAGCGGACTTTTCAACATCCAAAGTCCGTCAGACCGAGTCCGTCAGACTATCCGATCGTGTGTGGGCTGCAACGGACTTTAGCTTCGCAAAAGTCTGACGGACTTTAGAAATGAAGCATGCTTCAAATTTTCCCGACGGAACTCCGCCGGACCCGGTCCCCTTCGAAAACTCCGCTCGTGTGTATGCTACTCCGACGGACTAAAACCGACGCTAGGGCAGCTATTGGCTACTGGCTATGAACTTCCTTATTCGAGTCGGGTCGTACGTCATCACGTTCGAATCCGTCGGAGTTTAGTGTGATCGTGTGTGGCCAAGTCCGTTCGGCCGAAAAGTCTGTCAGAACTCCGTCGGAACTCCGGCGGAACTCCTTTGGAAGTCTGTCGGACATAAGTCCTCTCGTGTGTACGGGGCATAAGAGTAACGAACGGTAGCTTCACAGATCGAACAAATGGCTCCCTAAAGTGTAAACTACAAAAGTATTATGTAGCAGCGATGACTCTTCTGTGATCGCACAATGCTCCAATTGTGTTTGATCGCTACTCAATGTTATTACATGCTTCTGTAGCTTATTCTATAGAGGCCCATTTCTTCCAGCTGTGTAGCGATCTATTACTAGCGATTTTAGTGGCGTAATTAAAGCGGATCTTCAGTCATTTTTTTTTTCAACTTTCCATCTATTAAATCTTCTGCCCTTGTTGTTTTAACTTTGGATAGTAAAACATTTTTTTTCTACCAGTAATTTCCTTATACAGCCCAATTCCGCTTTCTTGTCTGGAAAAAAGCCTAGGCTTATGCTTAATTTTAGTTTTTTTAGGCAAGCTTCCCTAAGCCAGACTACACTCAACACGCAGAATCCCACTCTTTCTTCTCGTCTCTGGTCACGTTTTTTTTTGAACCAGTGTCTTCTGCTGCTCCCCCCTCCCCCCCAATGCAGTGTCCTCTGCTGCTCCCCCCCACCCCCACGAAGTGTCCTCTGCTGCTCCCCCCCATGCAGTGTCCTCTGCTGCTCCCCCCCAACAAAGTGTCTTCTGCTGCTCCCCCCCAATGCAGTGTCCTCTGCTGCAGCCACCGCCCCCCCACCCCTCACGAAGTGTCCTCTGCTGCTCCCCCCCATGCAGTGCCCTCTGCTGCTCCCCCCCAACAAAGTGTCTTCTGCTGCTCCCCCGCAATGCAGTGTCCTCTGCTGCAGCCACCGCCCATACCCCCCCCCCCCCCCAACACAGGTCACGTTTTTTTTTTTTTTTAAACCCCCCCAAGGCAGTTTCCCCTGCTGCTCCCACCCAATGCAGTTTCCCCTGCTGCTCTCCCCCAATGCAGTTTCCCCTGCTGCTCTCCCCCCAACGCAGTTTCCCCTGCTGCTCTCCCCCCAACGCAGTTTCCCCTGCTGCTCTCCCCCCAACGCAGTTTCCCCTGCTGCTCTCCCCCCAACGCAGTTTCCCCTGCTGCTCTCCCCCCAACGCAGTGTCCTCTGCTGCTCCCCCCAACTCAGTGTCCTCTGCTGCTCCCCCCAACGCAGTGTCCTCTGCTGCTCCCCCCCAACGCAGTGTCCTCTGCTGCTCCCTTCCCAACGCAGTGTCCTCTGCTGCTCCCTTCCCAACGCAGTGTCCTCTGCTGCTCCCCCCAACGCAGTTTCCCCTGCTGCTCTCCCCCAATGCAGTTTCCCCTGCTGCTCTCCCCCCAACGCAGTTTCCCCTGCTGCTCTCCCCCCAACGCAGTTTCCCCTGCTGCTCTCCCCCCAACGCAGTGTCCTCTGCTGCTCCCCCCAACGCAGTGTCCTCTGCTGCTCCCCCCAACTCAGTGTCCTCTGCTGCTCCCCCCAACGCAGTGTCCTCTGCTGCTCCCCCCAACGCAGTGTCCTCTGCTGCTCCCCCCGAACGCAGTTTCCCCTGCTGCTCTCCCCCAATGCAGTTTCCCCTGCTGCTCTCCCCCCAACGCAGTTTCCCCTGCTGCTCTCCCCCCAACGCAGTTTCCCCTGCTGCTCTCCCCCCAACGCAGTTTCCCCTGCTGCTCTCCCCCCAACGCAGTTTCCCCTGCTGCTCTCCCCCCAACGCAGTGTCCTCTGCTGCTCCCCCCAACGCAGTGTCCTCTGCTGCTCCCCCCAACTCAGTGTCCTCTGCTGCTCCCCCCAACGCAGTGTCCTCTGCTGCTCCCCCCAACGCAGTGTCCTCTGCTGCTCCCCCCCAACGCAGTGTCCTCTGCTGCTCCCTTCCCAACGCAGTGTCCTCTGCTGCTCCCTTCCCAACGCAGTGTCCTCTGCTTCTCCCCCCCATCGCAGTGTCCTCTGCTGCTCCCCCCTTCGCAGTGTCCTCTGCTGCTCCCCCCCATCGCAGTGTCCTCTGCTGCTCCCCCCCATCGCAGTGTCCTCTGCTGCTCCCCCCCATCGCAGTGTCCTCTGCTGCTCCCCCCCAACGCAGTGTCCTCTGCTGCTCCCCCCAACGCAGTGTCCTCTGCTGCTCCCCCCCAACGCAGTGTCCTCTGCTGCTCCCCCCCAACGCAGTGTCCTCTGCTGCTCCCCCCCAACGCAGTGTCCTCTGCTGCTCCCCCCAACGCAGTGTCCTCTGCTGCTCCCCCCCAACGCAGTGTCCTCTGCTGCCCCCCCAATGCAGTGTCTTCTGCTGCCCCCCCCCCCTCCAACAGAGTGTCCTCTGCTCTTCCCCCCCCGAACGCAGTGTCCTCTGCTGCTCCCCCCTCGAATGCAGTGTCCTCTACTGCTCCCCCCCAATGCAGTGCCCTCTGCTGTCCATTTTTCAGTTAAAATAACGCAGTGCCGTATCGCTAAAAAATGGCCTATTCATGAAAAGGGGTAAATCGTAAAGTGGTTAATCTTTGAGGATTTAAAGAAGTCTACTAGAAAAAAAAAAAGTTGCAGGAACAATGACTGCTGCCAATCAGCGGCATTCACTGCTTGGGTATTCTGGCTGCCAGAGGTGCTGACTATCCGTATACAATAGCTGGCGTGGGGAGATTTATCCATCCATGCTATTTAGCATGTATGGGGTATATACGGTAAACAAAGGTTGTGCAATATCTTGGCACATAGGTAAATAATGCAGTCTCTTCTATACATGCAGGGAAACCATTATTGCAGGCAGCGTGTTTTTCTTGTGCCAAGATTTCATCTTTAAAGCTTTTAAACATATGGCAGTGCTAAAGGATGTAATAATGTGCTACGTACAGTTACCATAGCAACCAATCAAAATTCAGTTTACATAAAAATCGCCGTGCATTAGAATTCTAGTTTTAAAAAGAAAAGGTTTCATGCCTTTCTATTTTCTCTTTTCAGGAACTTGCTGCATTATCTCCCTGTGCACCTGTGTAGCTGGCATCAATTTCGAGCTGTCACGATACCCACGCTCGGTATACGGTTTACCCGAAGACATCAGCCACGGGTATGGCTGGTCCATGTTCTGTGCCTGGGGTGGGCTGGGACTCACCCTCCTCTCCGGATTCCTCTGCACCTTGGCACCATCCCTCAGTGCTTCCCAGTCTGCCGTCCACAAGCCACGGCAAGAGAACGGAGCCGTGTGACCGAGAAAAGCGGGAGCAGATGTGGCCAGCCGTCCCCCCCCCCAAATCCCCCCAAAAAAAAGAAACCTTAAAAACTACAAAAAAGGACACACACTATCAGACTGAGGCACCCGTATCCTGCTGAGGAAGTTGTCCTGTTCAACTTGTGTTTGGTCTGACCGTGTGGTTTGCTTGTGATAAGTTGCTGAAGTTTGAACCTCATGTTAGCAAAAAAGGGAACTGTGGGGCAGTGCGAAACGGGGACATGTTGTTCACCAAATGGAACAACCCATCACTTTTAGTGTTTGGACTTGCAAGAGAAGTTGGTCTGCAAGAGAAGTTGAAGGGATAAGGACATCCATCGGATGTAGATGTCGGAGTTCCAGAACTTCTAGAAGATTCCAGTCCGTAACTTCTACAGAAGCTCCTTTGTACAGAGACGTTAATGAGTATGGAGCGGGCCGCAGTGTTTGGGGAATTTTATATTCAGACACAATACACATACAAACACATCTATTTAAATATATATACGTATAAGAACAGGTAACCAATTTTTACATGTTTTAATACTATCCACAAAAGCAAAGATCACACATCCATAATTAATTCCCTACTCCATTTCCGTTCAAAATTTCACCCAGAGTGCAGTGCCATGGCACTCAGCAGGGACTTGGTGACATTAAAAGCATATACGTAGACCTCCTGCCGTGCCTTCAAGTAGGTCCCATGAACCTACGACTGACTCAGGCTCCACCAGAGATGCTATGGGAGGAAATAATATATACATTGCGATAACAGGGCACTCAAACAGACACGTCACGACCAGATGGTCCAGACATTGTAAATGACCGACATGCCACGTGGGTTGGGAGTTCAGAAGGTTAAAAAGGGGGGAGGTGGGAATTTTTAGTGGTTCCAGATCACCTTGCTGGGGTGATGTGATGTCATGTACATGTTGTCCCATCACAACTTATAAAAAGCACATAATAAAAATTGTTTATTGGCGTTTTTAATACAACTACAGTATGCCAAGTATCATTTATTTAATTTGTTGGGTTCTACAGCAGTGCTTCTCCACCGCAGTCCTCAAGTACCCCCAACAGGCCATGTTATGGGAATTTCTCTTAGATAAAATTGTTGTCCAACATACCATAAAAAACATATAGGAATTTGTTCAGCTATAGATCTTTAGTATTGGTTTCAATAAGATATCAGCAGCCAGCACAATATTGAAGGAAGTCAATAACAAGATATACAGTAAATCCCAAAAGGGCAATCCAGGAACAAAAGTCCAATAGTAGTTCAATCTGCAATAGACGGGGAATAGCGAGACCCATCACCAGAACCCGACAGTACAGCCGCTTACCCCATGTGGTGGACCCTCATCACAAAGGTCACATCAACTTATGTAAAGTAAACTCGGGTAAGAAGGAAGCCCATCAATCTTCATACACTTATGCCGCATATACACGACCGGACTTTTTCGACGGACTAGGTCTGACGGTCTTCCCGACAGACTTTCGGAGGAGGTCCGACGGACTTTCTGAACTAAACGGACTTGGCCACACACGACCGGACTAAGTCAGTTTGAAAGTCCGTTCATTTTGAACGTGATGACGTAAACGGGACTAAACAAGGAAGTTTAATAGCCAGTAGCCAATAGCTGCCCTTGTGTCGCATTTGGTCCGTCGGACTAGCACACAGACGAACGGTTTTCCCGATTTTTAGTTCATCGGACTTAAGTCCATTGGATAGATTTGAAACATGTTTTATTTCTAGGTCCGCCGGACTTTTGGGAAAAAAAGTCTGCTGGAGCCCACACACCATCAAATTGTCTGATGTATTCCGGTCCGCCGGACCAAGTTTGCCGGAAAGTCCGATCGTGTGTACGCGGCATAAGTGGCAGGAGACCGAATAGTGGATGCAGCAAACCTGGATGTGACTCTCCTTGTTCAAAAATGACCCTCCAGCGGGAATAATCAAACATATGTCATCCCATGCAGACAAAAGGAGATAAAAACCTCATTGCGCAGTATATCATAACAGTATTTATTCCAATAAAAACTATTGAAATTGCACTCACTCTGCTGACAAACGAAAGCAAGTTCTGTTTGTATGTATACAGCCTCTCCCCACCAGAAAGATGGCCGCTGTGCCCCAGCATGCAGTAGTATCAAGTTGCGGACACTTCCCTACATCGTTTTGTGAGAGAATCACGTCGTCAGGGGCGATTCTCTAATGAAACTACTTAGGGAGGAGTTGGCAATATGAAGCTACTGCATGCTGGGACACGGCGGACATCTTTGTGGGGGGGAGAGGCTGTATACATACAAACAGAAAACAGAGCTTGCTTTGTCAGTAATGTGAGTGCAATCTGCGGGTCTCCCTATTCCCTGTCTATTGCAGATTGAACTACTATTGAACTTTTGTTCCTGGATTGTCCTTTTGGGATTTAAAGTGCTGCACACTTTACCACACATGTCCAAAATAGCACTCTGACTCTAATTTAAAGGAAAACCTGGCCTGTCAGGGGTACTTGAGGACTAAGGTTGAGACCCACTGTTCTATAGCATGTAAAGTGATACTTAAGTTTCATCCTTTTTTCTTTAAAAATAATAAACATGTTATACTAACCTGCTCTGTGAAATGGTTTTGCAGAGAGCAGCATGGATCTTCCTCTTCTTGGGTGCCTCTTTTGTGATCCTGGCCCCTCCCTCCTGTTGAGTGCCCCCACAGCAAGCAGCTTGCTATGGGGGCACGCAAGCCGAGCCATAGCTCTGTGTGTCCATTCAGACACAGAGCTGCTGTTCAGCCATGCCCCCTCTCTATCCTGATTGGCTAGCTGACTTTGAAGGCTGCGGGAGCCAATGGCGCAGCTGCTGTGTCTCAGTCAATCGGGAAAGAGAGTCCCGGAATGCTGAGGCACTGGTGCACATCGCTGGATAGAGATGGGGCTCAAGTAAGTATTGGGGCGCTTTTACACACAGAAGTTTTTTTTTTATCTTAATGCATAGAATACATTAAAGCGGAGTTCCACCCACAAATTGAACTTCCGCTATACTGGTTCCTCCCCACCCTCCGGTGTCATTTGGTACCTTTCAGGGGTAGCAGATACCTTTCTATTACAGGTATTTGCTCCCACTTCTGGCGATAGATCGCCACAGAATCTGCAGCGATCTCTGCCATGTCTGGCCCCTCCTGTGTCTCCCCCCCCCTGTCTTCTGGGAGACACACAGGTCCCAGAAGACAGCAGGGACCAGTGAGGACATTCAGCGCAACTCACGCATGCGCAGCAGGGAACTAGGCTGTGAACCTGCAAGGCTTCACTTCCTGATTCCCTTACTGAAGATGCCGGCGCCTGCACCTGGGAGCCAAGGGACAGTTCGGCTTTGGGGGAGGACAGTGCAGGCGCCCTGGACAGGTAAGTGTCCTAATATTAAAAGTCAGCAGCTACAGTATTTGTAGCTGCTGACTTTTTAACTCTTTTTTTTCTGTGGAACTCTGCTTAAAGATTAAAAAACCTTCTGACTTTATAATCACTTTAAGAACAGTCTTTTATCATTTAGGGTTCCTCCAGAGGTCCATAGGGGTTCCTTGAGCAACATCTGCCTATAACCACTGACACCAATGATCTTTTTAGTGATCTGTAAGGCCCCTTTTACACGGGCACCTCTGCTATGCAGATTCTGCTTGTTCAGCAGGCAGACTACAGGTCCGTGTCCGCTCCACTATGCAGAGTGGACACAGACACAGTCTCGCTCTCCTCTACGGCAGTGGTTCTCAGCCTCAGTCCTCAAGTACTCCCAACAGGCCATGTTTTGGGAATTTCTCTTAGATAAAATAACTGTCCAAAATACCAAGCCACTGACTCTGATTTAAAGCCCCTGTGCAAGATAAAGGAAAACCTGCAAACATGGCCTGTTGGGGATACTTGAGGACAGGGTTGAGAACCACTTCTCTGGGATAATAGGATGGAAATGGATCGAATGTCCATTTCCATCCGATCTGATCCACTGGAGAGATGGGGAATAAGATTACCATCCGTCTCTTTTTGACAGAATCGGATGGCAGCCGCTATCAGCTGACATCCGCCCTTCCATAAAGGCGACTGGAGACTCCGGTCAGATCTACCTGTAAAACTGACAGACGGACCTGATTGGACAGCCCGTGTGAAAGGGGCCGTAGGCCAGGGAATTATTCCCACTGCCCACCAATGTAAAATAATTCTTTCCACTGACCATCACCCTGGTGTACTATGAGCTGCAGATATAATAAATTATTAGCAGGTATTCCTTTTATTTTGAAAAGGTTCCGAAAGGCTAATTTATAGGATTATATATCTACAGAGCTGGATAATCCCTAAGGCAACCCAGGCAGGAGCCTAGGGCACAGTAGGCATTAGGGAGCTCAGCTACAACCCTGTTCCTGCAGCAACCCAAGGAGATACCGTAGCACAATTAATCAATGCTGTAAAACCGTTGTCCCACTGGCTTCCTGATCTGCCAAGAATGTACTCGGCTCTTATACTCAATTGTGGGCTGACAAAAATATGGGGTATTTACAAAGGCTGCAGCAGAAACAATCTAGAGCAGTGATGGCGAACCTTGGCACTCCAGATGTTTTGGAACTACATTTCCCATGAAGCTCATGCACTCTTCAGTGTAGTTGAGCATCATGGGAAATGTAGTTCCAAAACATCTGGGGTGCCAAGGTTCGCCATCACTGATCTAGAGCAACCAATCAGTCTCTAGATTTCATTTTCAAAGTATCTGAACAAGCTCTAGATATAAGCTGATTGGTTACTATGCATCGCTGCTCCATGTTTTGTCTGCTCCACTGTAAAGCTTTTCCATTAGATTTACAAAAACCTAAATACTTTCACTTTGTATGCAATCGGGCAAGCACTATATAATTGAAGGTAAATCTAAAGGAAATTGAACAAAAAAATTTGTATAATGTGTAGCCAGCTTTAGTAAACCTCCCCCTCTCAACCTGAGTAGGGGAGATTTACTAAAACTGGAGCACACATGATCTAGTGCAGCTGTGCCTGGTAGCCAATTGGGTTCTAACTTCAGCTTGTTCAGTTAGGCTTTGACATTAAAACCTGGACGCTGATTGGTTTCTATGCAGAGCTGCACCACATTTTGCACCCTCCAGTTTTAGTAACTCTGCCCCAGTGTCTTTTGCTAAACTAGTCAACCACTCCCACTCTCAGATTGCAAATATATAAGGCTAATCATTCTGTAGTCCAAGATAAGAACTTGAACGGGGGTAGGCCCTCCAGCTGTTGCAGAACTACAAGTCCCATCATGCCTCTGGGAGTAATTGTAACTGCCAGCCTTGCAATGCCTCATGGGAAACGCAGTTCCACAACAGCTGGAGGGCCCCAGGTTGCCTACTCCTGATCTAGAAGGACTCCTTGAGATAACACAAGAAGGGTGTAGAGCAGTGGTTGTGAACCCTGTCCTCGGGGCCCACTACCAGGCCAGGTTTTATGTATTACCTTGAGGAGATGCAAACTAGAATACTGCAATCACTGAGCAGCAAATGATATCACTTGTGATGTATTTCAATTTTCTTGCAAACCTGGCCACTTAGTGGGCCCTGAGGACAGGGTTGATGACCACTGATGTAGAGGACACAGGACTGCACTGAATATGACCCAAATCAACAGATACAACAAACTGCATCTAATGGTATATTTAACAGACCAAAGGGGAGCAAATAAAGTTTGTCGTAGGGTTTACATATTCTTTAATGTGGTTGTAAACCACAGACATGAAATATGAACAAAGCATATCCCTCTATAGTGTGTACTTGTCTCAAGCCAGAGCACTAAGTGTCATTTATGTCTGCTGCTTCATTCCTCGGGTATCACCATGAATCACTTTTACCTGGAGGCAAATAAGATGACAGGGAAGGGAGTTCCAGCACGACTGTGATTGACAGCCTCGGCGCTCTTGCTGTGGGAAGGGAAGTGTGTGTGTGTCGTCCTTTCCCCGAGCTCTGCAGAGTGTAACTTCAGCTCCCTGCCCCCTGAAGCTCAGATAAGTGGTATAAATGTTGCAAA
The DNA here is from genome assembly GCF_037356315.1 of Lithobates pipiens. Lineage (NCBI taxonomy): Eukaryota > Metazoa > Chordata > Amphibia > Anura > Ranidae > Lithobates > Lithobates pipiens. The sequence continues at coordinate 216,472,063 of NW_027507686.1, read as the reverse complement.
AGAGAGGCTGCAGATAAACTGGTACAATTTATACAGGAGGATTTGTTTCACCTATGTGTTTTATTACTTCACTTGTTATATGAAAGAGTTTACAACCACTTTAAACCAATAAGGTCGATCTAATTCTGCAAACATTAACATTCCCCATGGGACCCATGCATACTGTTGATTTTAATCCTCGGGCTTTCACACTGGAGTGAGAGGAGAGGTGCTTTACAGTCGCTTTTTTTAGCGCTATATATAGCGCCTCAGTGTGAAAGCAGCCTAAATCGGACTGCAATCGCAAAACGCATGTTCTGGCGGCATTCCTTTTCAATGGAACCTAAACACAATGCAATTTTGCCACGATTATCGTGTGATAAATAGTGCAGCAAACCGCAACCCACAAAGCTTGTTGCCCTGAAGAAGTTTATGCTCCTTGTTGGGTGACAAGCTTCAGGTGATGTGGTTCTGCCGCAATTGCAGCGTGATTTTGTGCCAGTCATGCCAAGACTGCATTTAGGTGCCGCTGTCTGCCAAACTCGCCCATTGATATCAATGGGACCGCACTGCAACTGCGAGCTAAGCACTTGGCTTGAAGTAGCGGCACAATCCTGCAATGTAGAATTGCCATTCTGCCATTTAACCCATATGCGCTGGTGCCTCCCGAGGTTTCAGATGCTGGGAGGCGGAGTGGGGTTTATGATCATGTGACCGTCATGATTGGCTGTCATATGACCGGAAAGCTCGCGATCGCCCGTAACTGGGCCAGATCAACCCAATTCACAAAAATGTTTGGCCTCTCGGTGCCAAGGCCCACCTGCCAAAAGATGGCGTATTTGCGTGCAGCCGGTGCCAAGGCGTTAAAAAAAGAAAAAAAATGCTAAAACATTGGCATCAGGAAGCAGCAGTAGCCTAAAACTTGACATTTACCTTAAAATCACCGGAAGTGTTCTATGCCAAGTCCGAGTCCCTAAAATATTTCCTGGCCTACGAAGGCTCTATGCCACAACAGGGTTGACCTAGGGAAGTTTTACACGGAGACTCTGCCAGCTGACATATCAAAAGCAAGCGGTTCATTAAAGTTTTTCATTAAAAATTTGTTTACAAGAATTGTCTCTTAATATATAAACTATGTAAAAAAACTAAAAAAACACATTTTCAATCTTCATCACAATACTTCCTCTTTAAAAGTAATTAGTCATGGCATATGCGTCCGTTTAATTTTTTCTCAACGTTATTAGCGAGAATATATTTAATTACTTCAAAAGTTTTGCGCGGCCTATCTGTTCTCTACAGCTGGCGAGGTCCCCGGAGGATGATTTACTGAGACAGAATGGTAAATTTACAACACAAGTGGAAGTAGCAGGTGTGCGACTCATTAAATCCACCAATGTACAGCGCATCAATTTATAGCATGCCGCTTTGTGCCGCGAAGTGGGTGAAATGCCAGCAACGTGTGTGGGAGTTTCTTCTAACTTTAAATTGCTGTTGATGAACGACCATTAATGAACGCGCAAATTCAATCAAATTTATAGGCCATTATGATGCAGAGAGCAGTGGAAGCTCACGCACCCCTTAGTTGCTGCGTGTTTACAAACATATAGCGACAATGGCGCATCCAGTCCGTATATTTATAATCGAAGATGCATACCATGTGAACATAAAAAAATACTGTATTCAGACTGACCAAGTGGACATAGTCTGCATATTGTGTTGATCATAAAGCGGAGCTCGACCCAAAAGTGGAAGCTCCGCTTATCTGCCTCCTCCAGTGCCACATTTGGCACCTTTCCCTGGAGGAGCCGGTACCTGGTTTTTACAGGTACCCGCTCCCACTTCCGGGTGAACTCGATGCAGGAAGATCGCCGGGAAGTTTAGGCTCCCCTCCTCCTTTCCCCACCGCTATTCACAAATCGCAACGTGCTTCGCGCATGTGCATTAGGGAACCGGCTGTGATACACCTAGGCTTTATTGCCAGTTACCCCTACAAGCAATGGTGGTGGCAGCGGCAGCATCCGAGAGCTGATGGAAAAATCAGTTGGGGTGCCAACATCACGGATCCCTGGACAGGTAAGTGTCCTAATATTAAAAGTCAGTAGCTACAGTATTAGTATTTTTTTATGAGCCTGGAGCTCTGCTTTAAATTGGTTGTGAACCCTTACAGCCCACTTTGTGCTACAGATAGGCCTATGATAAGGCTTACCTGTAGCTACCCAGGATACTGTGCAGGTTTAGGAGATATCCCCTGTATATGAATGTGCCGACGTCATCAGCACATGCGCACTGACACAAACTGAAGCAATGGTATGTATGTGCCGTTGCTTCAGTGAGTGTGCCGTTATCGATCGCATGCGCGGGAGTGACATCTTTGCAGCTCCGGCCAATCACAGCACTGGAGCCGCAATACCTGGAAGTAGCCCCCAGGAGTGATGTCGCCGGCCTGTGCTGTGTACGGGCGCTGAAGTGAGGGCTTCGATCTCAGGTGAGTATTACATAATAAGCTAGTATGCTATGCATACTAGCTCATTATGCCTTTGTCTTGCAGGTGTTATTCATTTATTTATTTTCAAAGTGGGTTTACAACCATCTTAAATTGGCTTAAAAAAAAAATAATAATTCTTATGAACATTCATAAAACCCCCAATACATTTGATGGCTTGATGAATATTGTTCAAAAATAGTTGCACATACAGTGTTAGAAATGAGTTGCCTGCCTCTTTAAATTTTCTCACCACTGTTTTCGAAAATGAATGGCAATTTCACCCACTAATGAATAGAAAATTGAACAAATGATCTTAAAATGAAAAATTCTACTAGTAAATACCTGCCTTTAATTTGGGAACCAGAAAAAAAACATGTACCAATGGAAGGAACACCAGACCAAAGGGTAAGAGTCTAAATTAATTTATTAGCTTCTATTTAAAAAATAATAATAATAATAAAAAATAATAATATATTATAATAATAATAAAAATAATAATAAAGCAGCTAATGCGTTTCAGGAGTCAGAAAAAAAAAGCCCCCCCTTCATCAGGGCTTCAGTTGAAAAATAAAAAAAGGAGCCTTCAGCCTGGGTTCACACTAATGCGATGAGGGAACCAGCGTGATTCCAGTGCCGGTTCCCACATTGCATCTCTCCCACAGGCAGACCACACTTCCCTCTGTCAATACAAAGTTAATGACGCCCCCCAGATTGGTTGACAGATTGCAGTGCGAATTGTGGATTCCGATCGCTTAGGTGAGAACACCCATGTGATCGGATTCCAGTGCGGTGAAAAAAAAAGTCCCTGCACCTTTTTTTTCTGCGACTCCAATGCGAGTTCAACCATACAACTATATGGCTGAACTCGTATCGCACAGACATTGCATGTGATCGGCACCTGCGGTGCGGGTGCAAATAACATGCGATACCTGAGATCGCTATAACGTGAACCCAGGCTGAATGGATTTATACGACTTTTCCTGTGTGAATCGGTGTCTATGCAGGAAAGCTAATTGCTGGATTAGGAGAGTTAAAGTGGATCTACACTGCATCTGACCACCACAATCTAAAAACACTATGTAATTCATTTTTAAAGCAAACTCCCCCATTCATCCATTTATGTCTCTATGTTGCTGAGAAGTCACTTTGAAAAACAGAACACCCCCTAGCATTTCTGGCCATTGCCATCTTGAGTAAGGGCAAATGATTCATGTAGCATTTACTTTCATCAAATTCATCTGCCCTTATCTCAAGCATGCATGCTTAGAGTGTGGTTAGATTAGAAAATCCCTCCTTCTCTCCTCCCCTCCTGAAAACTCCTGGGATATCTGACATTATTTTCCTAGGAAAGAAACGCTTACAGACCACTTTGTGCTACAGATAAGCTTATAATAAGGCTTACCTGTAGCTACCCAGGATACTGTGCAGGTTAAGGAGATAACCCCTGTATTGAATGTGCCAACGTCATCGGCACATGCGTACTGACACAAAATGAAGCAATGGCATGTATGTGCCATTGCTTCAGTGAGTGTGCCGTTACCGCTCGAATGCACGGGAGTGACGTCATTGCGGCTCACAGTGATGGAGCCACGATACCCGGAAGTAACCCCCAGGAAGAAACTGAAGAAATGCAAAAGAAAAAGTTTAAAACAAGTAAATATAATATAAAATTACTCAATCGCTAATATGAATAAGTTTATTAATAATATTGACCCCCAAACGAACTACTAAATGTGCTGAAAAAAGCTGCACCAAAAAATTGATCCCTCAATAAGTACTATAAAATATATGATATATGATATTAGTGCGCTAGACTCAATAGAGTGGTCAAAGAGTATGTATCAAAGACAATACTGTATAAATACCTTACATGGATTCATTTAGATCCATCATATAGCCATAACCACATAAAGTGCTCTCGTGCATATATGTGCAAAACAATCAAATTCATTACAATTCATTGAAAAAGTGCCTAATGTGCATATAAAGTGCAATCTTCGTTTTGTGCTAACTTATGAAAATAAAGTGCTAGAAACTGAATAAATATCCCAAATCTTCACATAAAGTGTTATGTGTAGCCACAAAATGCTTCATAAAGTGCCTGTGTGCATAGATTATGTAAACTCCACACTAGCGCTTTATAAATGATGTAATTGATACACAAAAAATTACTATGAGCAGTGTATTCTGATTCCCCAAGTGAACAAAATACTTTACGTGCTACAAAGTGTTAAACAGCTCATCCTCCTGGTTACTAACGATAAGGTGCTGTAGTATTTATAAAGATCAATAAAAATGCCACAATGTCAATTATAGTAAAACTTTAAACTCCTTTTTTTTTTTTTTTTTAAATGTATGTTTATTGAAACAATTTTCAAGACAGAAGAAAATATACATCTGGTACAAACTTTCGAACTCCTTTTAACGCCGCTAATCCTTGCAATCAACTCCGATTTGACCTTATATTAGCCTATGTTTCATCTCTGCAAGCACTGTTTATATGTACTTTAGCCTATAGAGTAACCTATAGATTATGCCATTTTATTTCCTTCCACCACGTGTGGAAGGAAAGAAAGTTGCTAGATTCCTCAAAAGTGTGTATATATATATATATATATATATATATATATATATATACACATACATACATACATGTACCTCAAAAAGTGTGTGCATATATATATATATATATATATATATATATATATATATATATATATATATTAGGGCTGTTACTGATCAAAAATGTTGTGTTCGATTAATCAATATTTTTTTTAATCGATTAATCGACTAATTTCGATTAATTATAACGCACATACAGATCCAACTACTTTTAGCTGATCTCCTTGCATTGCAACTCTGCAATAGTGGGTGGTAAATGTGGTATACACTGTATACAATCACCCGACACTAGTTAGTTTTCACAATCCATGACTTATCTTCACAGTTCACACAAACGTTTTAAATTCAAACTGTAGCACTGAAGTAAGTAATTTTTTTTTTCCACAGTAGCGTGACAATCCCTCCACCTCCGGTCTAACGAATCTCTCTCACCTTATGGCATGGACCCCTGTGCAAACAAATGGTCATGCATGCGGGTATCAAAAGGGTTAACACGGACCCTAAACTTCTCTCACAATCTCAGGTCGTGGGTAGAAAGAAAAGATCAAAGTGCTCACTGCTTAAGAATAAGATTAAATTTTTGTGTTCAAACACAAACTACTCACATAAAGATGATAAAAACATAGCATGTAAGGCCGACAATCGTGTTAGTTCCGTAGGGCAGCAGCGGGGGGCACCATGCGTAGCTCCTCCCCCGTACACGTTACGTTCAATCAGAAACTTCAACTTCACTGGACTCCTCCCCCCTTCCCTTCGTTAGCAGACGGAGGCACTTGGGGAAGGGGGGAGGAGTCCGGTGATGTCACCGGATCTCCGGCGGAACTCCCTGAAGACCCGGGAAGTCGGCAGAGAGGTGAGTACCGGTCAAAAGAATTTTGATCGATCAAAAAAAATTGATCGCTCAAAAAAATTAACGATTAATCGAGGAATTAATCTTTAATTTTCACAGCCCTAATATATATATGAATAATAAGAAAACTCTAGTATTGTGCAAAGTGCTCCAATGATTGTTCCAGGTGCTGTGTGCCACGCTCCCCTCTTGTGACACCTCTCACCAAAATGAATAGACCTCAGCTTTGCAGTCTGTGGGTGGTACACACTGTGATCTATTGATCTGGTAGGGCTCTCCAGAACTCTTCAGAAACTCTCCATACACAGCAAGGGGGTTCTTGGAGATGCCCAGAGAAACACAGATCCACCAAGCTCCAAAAACAGAAAGAGAAGCTAATAGTCACGTACTGCAAGGTAAGGCAATAAACGCAATCTAGGCGCCACTTACTGGACAATGGAAGAAAACAGACATCCCTTCATACTTTTGGGAACCAGCCTGTTAATATCTTTATCTTCTGTTCTAAAGGTCCCTCTAGCTGGCCATACATGTGGTCATTCAATGGAGCAAGTGAACGCTTGATTATACCTTTTGTCAAAGAAAATGGCGATTTTGATCGGCCACAAGGTCGATAGGAACGAAAATGGCCCCGATTGATTCTAATGGAAAAATCACTTTTAATGAAATTAATAAACTGTGCTGAAGTTGTGCGATCATTGTCCAATTTCGACTTCACATTCCAACCAAATTCAGGTGGTTGATCGAAGTCACAGGTGGTAAATTGTTGAGTCCTTAAGTCCTTTCTTGTATTAAGAGAGGTATGGACTCCAGAGAGAGAAATCATTTTTCCCCTGTACAAATCATTAGTAAGACCTCATCTGGAATATGCAGTTCAGTTTTGGGCACCAGTTCTCAAAAAGGATATCGGGGAACTGGAGAAAGTGCAGAGAAGGGCAACCAAACTGATAAGATGGAGGAGGAGCTCAGCTAAGAGGGAAGATTAGAGGAACTGAATTTATTCTCTCTTGAGAAGAGGAGATTTAGACCCCTTTCACACTGAGGTGTTTTTCGGGCGCAACAGAGCTAAAAATAGCGCCTGTAAAGCTGCAAACCCAGTATGAAAGTCCGAGTGCTTTCACACTGGGGCGCTGCACTGGCAGGTCCTTCCAGCAGCTTCTTTGCAGCACTGTAGGAATGGTGAATACACCGCTCCTCCACTGCTCTTGCTTATTGAAAACAATGGGGCAGCGCCGCCATACCACCGGCAAAGTGCCGCTGCAGCAATGTATTGCGGGACGATTTAACCCCTTTCCGGCTGCTAGCGGGGGGTTAAAACCACCCTGCTATGGGCCGAATAGTGCCGTGTTACCTTCGTTTTAAAAATAGTGCCGCTTTACAGCTGATACCCGGGGCGGCTCAGTGTGAAAGTGGTCTAAGAGGGGATATGATCAACATCTTCAAATATATAAGGGGTCCATATAGTGAACTTGGTGTTGAGTTATTCACTTTAAGGTCATCACAGAGGACAAGGGGGCACTCTTCTCGAGGAAAAAAGATTTCATCTCCAAATACGGAAAGGTTTCTTCACAGTAAGAGCTGTGAAAATGTGGAATAGACTGTCTCCAGAGATGGTTCTGGCCAGCTCAGTAGATTGCTTTAAAAAAAGGCCTGGATTCTTTCCTAAATGTACATAATATAACAGAATCCTAACATTTATAGGCAAAGTTGATCCAGGAAAAATCCAATTGCCTCTCGGGGGGGGGGGAGGGGTTTGATCAGGAAGGAATTTTTTCCCCTGCTGTAACAAATTGGAGTATGCTTTGCTGGGGTTTTGCCTTCCTCTGGATCAACTGTGGCTGTAGGATTGTGTATATGGGATTGTATTTATTTATTTATTTTGGTTTAACTAGATGGACTTGTGTCTTTTTTCAAACTAACTATGTAACTATCTTTTTATTTGATTGCTGTGCAATTCGATCAAAACATTTGAATAGAAAGAAAGGGCAGAATTGAATTGCCCGCTCTGCATTAATTGGCAGCACCAAGACACTATGGGGGTTATTTACCAAAGGAAAATCCACTTTGCACTACAAGTGCACTTAAAAGTACACCTGCAGTACACTTGGAAGTAAAGTCGTTGTAGATCCGAGGGGGACATGCAAGGCAAATAAAAAACAGCATTTTAGCTTCCACGTGATTGGATGATAAAATCAGCAGAGCTTCCACTCATTTCAGATCTACCCCTTAGATTTAGGGCGACTGCACTTCCAAGTGCACTTTCAGTGCAAAGTGGATTTTCCTTTAGTAAATAACCCCCTATGTGTGATTACTAAAACTGGAGAGTTCAAAATCTGGTGCAGCTCTGCATAGGAACCAATCAGCTTCCAGGTTTTACTGTCAAAGCTTAGTTGAAGAAGCTGATTGGCTGCCATGCACAGCTGCATCAGATTCTCAGTGCTTCAGTTTTAGTAAATCTCCCCCTATGATCAATAGATCGAATTCAGCATAACCAGCCTGCCCATGGATATATCGAAATTCAGCTGGTTCCTGCTGAACTGGCCCAATTTCGATCAGTCTATGGCTGGCTTAAGAATAATTTTGTACTACATACTGGTACTGACTGTGTTGATGGGGAAAATCAAGCAATTTTCTGCCTATGTGGCACTGTGTTCTGGTGCTGTGCAGGGGCGGACTGACAACTCATGGGGCCCCCGGGCAATAGGAGATTATGGGGCCACACAGTATACACACACACACACAGTATACAATCACACAGTATACACATACATGTACACACAGTATACACTAGGTTGACCACATTTCCAAACTGCCATTTAGGGACACCCCCCCCTTCCTAAAAATCAGCTTGTGCTGTAACGAATCACAGCACAGCTGGGGCGGTGGGTGCACGCTTTCCCCAGAAGCACTGATCACGCCCCTCAACAAAGGCTGCCGCATTGCCACTTTACTCACTGACGGTACTTGTCCTGGCCAGCCGAGACCGATTTTACCTTGTTCCAGCGCTGGCTCTACAGTGATTACACGCAAGAGGCGGTATTCATGATTTCTCCAATCACAAGCAGGGGGTGGGGATTATGCCTCTTTACATTCCCGGCCAGGACAAGTACTGTCAGTGAGTAAAGCGGCGATATGGCGGCCTTTTTTGGGGGCATCAGATCAGCCCTGAGGGTGGGTGGAAGTGTCAGTTCCATCCCGGGACACTGTATTGTCCTGGAATGAAGGTGCCCGGGACAGACCTGCAAAATGCGGGACTGTCCCGGGCAATCCGGGATACGTGGTCACCCTAGTATACACAGACATGTTTCTATTGGCTGAGAAGGTACTGGAGAGGTGGGGCAGCCATAATCTCAGGATCTTTAGACCAAAAGGATGTTGGTAAGGGACATTTCAGAGACAGATGTAAAAAAAAAAAAAAAAAAAAAAGATTTTTTACATACTGTCCCTGGTTTTACTGAGGCTGGCAACCCTGATGGGGCCCCCTAGTGGCCCGGGGCCCTCGGGCAGGAATAAAAAAAAGAGTCAGGCTGAATGCTTCCCCTCCATTCAGTAGAAGCTTTGTATTTCTTTCTTTTTATCAATGAATACAAGGCTTCCACTGATTGGCTGGAGTGGAAATTGTGATGTCATCCACCCACCTCATTCATAAAAACACAAAAGTCTCTTCTAAATGGCAGAGAAACACTTAGTTTCCATCTTCCTCCAATCTCAAACACCAACTAAAGTGAAATCAAACCCGGAATACTACTTTAGCTGAAAGCACCTCAAAGTGCTTGTAAATGGGCTCTTAATGAATTGGTGGGAGGTCATGGGCTAAGTGGATGTTGTGGCAGAATAACCAGAGGAAGCCATCTCCGTCTTCATCAAGAAAAAAGTGATTCCTATATAATTGCTACACAAGAGATCTTCTAAATATGGTCAGTAGTAAAAAAAAAAAAACAACATATCCATTTACTGTATTAAAACCTCGCCGTCTGCTGTACTCTGTACACTGCGATTTGTAATACTGCCAAGGGGAATACTTATAGCAGCTCCAGGTGCCTCTCCTGGGGAGAAGAGCCTATTGGGGTGAATCGAGGAAATTAGATCATTTACAGCATTGCTTCTGGCGATGTAAGCGGGAATGAAAATCATTTTACATCGTAAACCACTATATATTTTTAATGCAGACAGCTTATCACTGCGCAAGCTAAATGCATATACTGAGGACAGTACAGAGCATCTTAGCAAAATGTACATGCCGCTATAAGGTTTCATGCAAACTGTGGATGGAACTACATGTCCCTGTCTGCTAAGTGCATCCTTTTTTATTTTTATTATTATTATACAGGATTTATATAGCGCCAACAGTTTGCGCAGCACTTAACAAAATGAGGGCAGACATTACAGTTACATTACAATTTGGTACAAGAGGAATCAGAGGGCCTTGCTCATTAGAGCTTACAGGAGGAAGGGTTAATTGATACAAAAGTTAATAGCTGTGGGGGATGAGCTGATGGAGAAAGTAAAACAGTATTAGTTAGAAGCAGGATAGGCTTCTTTAACCACTTCCCGACCAGCGCACGACGATGTACGTCGACAGAATGGCACGGGCAGGCATATTGGCGTACAGGTACGTCCAATATTCAATGCCGCCCTGCCATCGGGAGCGCGCCTGCGGCGGCGCGCTCCCGCGCTAGTCGGGACCCCCGTGAGTCCGGTCGCGGGACGCGCGGACTCGATCGCCGCGGGCATCCCCGCGATCGTCTCACGGAGCGGCCGAATGGAGGAAATGCCGTGTAAACAGCATTTCTCCATTCTGCCTAGCAACTAGTGACGCTGATCTCTGCTCCATGTGATTGGAGCAGAGATCAGTGTTCACTAAATGAAAGCCCAACCCCCCCCCCCCCCCACAGTTAGTAACACACCCCTAGGAACACTTAACCCCTACACTGCCACCCACTGGTTAACCCCATTCACTGCCAGTGTCATTTACACAGGAATCACTGCATTTATATAGCAGTGATTACTGTATAAATGACAATGGTCCCAAAAATGTGTCAAAAATGTCCGATGGGTCCCCCACAATGTCTTTGTAACAAAACACTGCGCTATTCTTACAAAAAAAAAAATATATAAATCACACAAGAGAGCTGCTAACACATCACCGGGGTATCAAGTGTAAGGTAAACAATGTTATGAAAAAGTGTAGCGCTTCTCACAGCTTCAAATATCAAATATCCTTAATCTTATAGGTGTAAAGTTACAGTGAAAAAAAAACACTATAAAGTAGTGCTCATAACACATAGATTCTTACATAAATTGCGCTTAACAAGATAAAACACAATTGCAGCAGAGTCCCGACGCGTTTCGTCGTAGAAGACGTCTTCTACGACGAAACGCGTCGGGACTCTGCTGCAATTGTGTTTTATCCTGTTAAGCGCTCAAACCACTGTACACATGTGAGTTTTGTACTTTTATTTTCTATTTGTTTCTATAAAAACGGAATTACGCTATTTTAGGTCCCTGTTCTTTTCTTCGTATGTTCTTAACATGCCTATGGGTATATCTGGCTGGAGTTAAAATACCACTCAACATATGAAGTGATTGCCTACATTTGAGGTCTGCCTGGATAACTGGTTGCTGGGTGAATCTGCGCATAGTTGCAAAAGCTTGTATGATCCCCCAAATGTAAATTTGTGAGGATCCAAAAACTCCAGTAAGCCTTCCATTCGCCTGGTGACGGGAATCTCACGAGACTAATGCATGAACCTTTTTGAAAGGAGGTCTAACATATTTCCTACACACTTGTGGACTATATAAAGACACTATACACAAAGGACTCTGTATTTTACTATTGGGACTTAGTTCTTTTCCCCTTTTTTTCCTTTATTTTGCTTCTTGGACATTTTTTTGGTAAAACCTTCTTTTTTTGAGTCACTTATATATGCAATTTATGTAAGAATCTATGTGTTATGAGCACTACTTTATAGTGGGTTTTTTTCACTGTAACTTTATACCTATAAGTAAGATTAAGGATATTTGATATTTGAAGCTGTGAGAAGCGCTACACTTTTTCATAACATTGTCCCCCACAATGTCGCAGTCACAATAAAAATCGCTGATCGCCGCCATTACTAGTAAAAAAAAAAAAAAAAAAAAATTATTAATAAAAATGCCATAAAACTATCCCTATTTTGTAAACGCTATAACTTTTGCGCAAAACCAATCAATAATCGCTTATTGCGATTTTTTTTGCCAAAAATATGTAGAAGAATACGTATCGGCCTAAACTGAGGGAAAAAAATGTTTTTTTATATATTTTTGGGGGGATATTTATTCATAACAAAAAGTAAAAAATAATGCGTTTTTTTCAAAATTGTCGCTCTATTTTTGTTTATAGCGAAAAAAATAAAAACCGCAGGGGTGATCAAATACCACCAAAAGAAAGCTCTATTTGTGGGAAAAAAAGGACGTCAATTTTGTTTGGGAGCCACGTCGCACGACCGCGCAATTGTCAGTTAAAGCGACGCAGTGCCGAATCGCAAAAAGTGGTCTGGTCTTTGACCAGCAAAATGGTCCGGTCTGCAAGTGGTTAAAGAGAAAGGTTTTCAGGGATCGTCTAAAGATGGATAGCTTAGGGAATCTTTAGGCAGATTGGAGTAGGGAGTTCCAAAGGATGGGAGAAGCTCTGGAGAAATCCCAGAGGAAGTGACAAGGGAGCTAGAGAGCAGGAGGTCTTGGGTTGACAGAAGAGAGCGACTTGGTTAGTATGTAGCTGGGGCAGAGTGATGGATGGCTTTGTAAATTATTGTTAGTACTTTGAATTTTATTCGTTGGGTGAGTGAAAACCAGTGGAGGGATTGGCAGAGAGGGGTGGAGGACACTGAACGGTTGGTAAGGTGGATGAGTCTTGCAGCGGCATTCATTATGGACTGAAGGGGGGATAGTCTATGTCAGTGATGGTGAACCTTGGCACCCCAGATGTTTTGGAACTACATTGATGCTCATGCACTCTGCAGTGTAGATGAGCATCATGGGAAATGTAGTTCCAAAACATCTGGGGTGCCAAGGTTCACCATCACTGGTCTATGTAAAATCCAATGAGGAGGAAGTTGCAGTCTTAGATCTTTATACAGTAAATTGCTGCTTTTGGGCACTTTTCACACTGTACCCCTATTGGAAAATAATGGTCAGGTTTATGAAATCCCTACAAAGATCCATAAAACTTCCTATATTAAAACACATTAGCCTGGATAAAGTTTACCAATTCTTAATTACCTTCTGAAACTGCTTCTTACTCACCTAAGCCTTGCTGGCACTGCTTCCATAAGTGACAACCCATGATCCAGCGCCGCAGTCTGTGACTGCCTGGACCAGCACCCTCTTCCTGAGGTCATCACTGTAGGGATGGTCTACTAAAACGAGAGAGTGCAAAATCTGGTGCAGCTCTGCATGGTAGCCAATCAGATTCTTCAGGTTTTTCAATGGAAAAGTTTTCAAGTGGAAGTAAACCCTACTATCAGTTCCAGCCAAGAAAGCTGCCATCTTGGCCTCTGTTTAATCTTCAACTGCCATGCACATGTGATCAGTTATGACACTAGCCATAACTGGTGTCATAACTGGATGGTTTGACAGTTTGGTTGAGAGCACAACCAATGTAAGCCCTTGTATACACGGTCGGAGATTCCGACAACCAAATCCGTCGGAGTAATTCCGACAGATTAATTACGGAAGAGGTCCGGAAGTGATGTTGCATACACACGGTCGGACTAAGTTGTCAGAAAATCCGATTGTACATAACGTGATGGCGTTATTTCGTTACGACGGGACTACGTACAGGCTAGTAGCCAATAGCTTTGGTCTAGGAATTTGATCTGAGCGTGCGTGGCACTTTGTCCATCGGAGTAGGCTACACATGATCGGAGTATGTCCGATCTGAGCTTTTTGCCGGAAAATTTTACCGGCAAGTTGGAAAAGTTGGTCCGTTGGATATTCCGATGGAAACAGTCCGATGGAGACCACACACAGTCGGAATATCCGACAAAACGGTCCGATAGGAAACATTCCGTCGGAATCTCCGACCGTGTGTACAAGGGCTTAGAGTTACATTCCTGGCAAGTACCGCAAATCTAACTGTTAAATCTATGGGTTTATGGCCGATTTAAGCTTTGACAAAATAAAACCTGGAAGCTGATTGGTTTCTATGCAGATTTTGCACTCTCCGGCTTTAGTAAATCAGCCCCACTGTGCAGTCTTCAGCAGCCCAAGAGAACCCAAATAGACAGCCTATAGGAAGTGTCCACACCTGAGGAAGGCCAGAGCAATATTCTGAACGCACACATTCCTCAATATGGCTGAAGAGTGGGTGGGTGCTGAAGTGGCCACCGGCTGCAGAGTGGAAGGACTTCAAGGCAAGAGATATGTCACCACCACACCAAGGAACTCCATTAAAGGGTCCTATGTTTTATTGAATAATCACAGCAACATTTCGGAGCCACACAGGACCCTTTCATTAGGGCATACCTGATGAAGTGGTCCTGCGTGGCTCTGAAATGAGTTCCTTGGTGTGCTGGTGACATCTCTTGCCACACTTGAAGAAGGACCCTTCTACTCTTCAGAGAAGATAACTCAGGATCTTGGTACATCACAGGACCAGAGATTTAGATAAGTAAACTTGACACTTAGGTGGATTTTTTTTTTTTTTGCATGCTAATCTAATATTGAAAATGAAGATGTCACTAAAGTTATGAAAATTCTGGTATGACAGAATAGAACTTTAAAACTAGGAAAACGGAGTTCCACTAATGTTGAACTTTAGAGGCACGTACACCAATAAGTATAGTAAAGTACAAAATTTATTAATTGAATAAAATCATATCATGAAAAAATTAGACAACATGATGCATATAATACAAAGTGTTGAAATAACCATCCATATGTAATATAGTTAGCCATAGCATTCATTTCCCTACATGTTTCAGAGCGCTGGGAGTCTCCTTCTTTAGGAGCAGATATAAAGGATGGAGTACAATTATATCAACAACTAGTGTTATATACGAGTGATGTAACATTGGTTAAAAACAGATGAAACAGGTCAAGAAATACATATAGGTGTCTCTCCAAACTCCGAAGTTTCCACGATTATGTAATATTTGGCATAGGCTTTGGATTCTATGCAGCCAAAGGTTTTTGAGGCCCCAGAAAGAGGCCGCCAGGTGTGTACGAGAAAGGCACTGAGGCGAAATGTCAGCACCCAACCTTGAAGCAATTGGAGAGGAGCTTTATTGATTGATTGTTCAGTGTTCCACAGGTACAGTAATACCTCGGTTTGTGAGTAACGTAAAAAAATGTTTTACTTGATATACGAGCAGTCCAAACCATGTAGCAAAGCCGCTGGTGTATGCAGTACTGCATGTGGCCAGAGGTCCAGGGGCGCTAGTGGCTCCCAGCTGCGTGGGGCGGGCATTACTTGGGTCGGAGCACCCAAAAATTTTAACAGTTCCTAAGTGTCTCCGAGTTCTCCAGGAAGCACTGGGAGCCACCAGCGCCCCCGCAGCTCTGGCGACATACAGTACTGCATACACCAGTGCCCCTGCAACTCTGGCCACATACAGTACTGCATACACCAGTGCCCCTGCAACTCTGGCCACATACAGTACTGCACACACCAGCGCCCCCGCACCTCTGGCCACATACAGTACTGCATACACCAGCATCCTCGCACCTCTGGCCACATACAGTACTGCAAACACCAGCATCTCCGCACCTCTGGCCACATACAGTACTGCATACACCAGCGTCCTCGCAACTCTGGCCACATACAGTACTGCATACACCAGCGCCCCCGCACCTCTGGCCACATACAGTACTGCATACACCAGCATCTCCGCACCTCTGGCCACATACAGTACTGCATACACCAGCATCTTCGCACCTCTGGCCACATACAGTACTGCATACACCAGCACCCCCGCACCTCTGGCCACATACAGTACTACATACACCAGCGCCCCCGCACCTCTGGCCACATACAGTACTGCATACACCAGCATCCTCGCACCTCTGGCCACATACAGTACTGCATACACCAGCGCCCCCCCCCGCACCGCTGGTCACATACAATACTGCATACACCAGCGCCCCCGCACCTCTGGCTTCATACAGAGCTGCCTACACCAGCGCCCCCACACCTCTGGCCACATACAGTACTGCATACACCAGCGCCCCTGCACCTCTGGTCACATACAGTACTGCATACACCAGCGCCCCTGCACCTCTGGTCACATACAGTACTGCATACACCAGAGCCCCCGCACCTCTGGCCACATGCAGTACTATATACACCAGCAGTGGTTGTGGAACAAATCATATGAGTTTCCATTATTTCTTATAGGGAAACTTGCTTTGATATACGAGTGCTCTGGATTACAAGCATGCTTCTGGAACAAATTATGCTTGTAATCCAAGGTATTACTGTACCTGCAAGTTTATGTCATTCAGTAAAGCTGGCCATACATTATACAATGTTATTGTACAATTCTCCTTTAGACTTTCCAAAAACCATATAATATGAAGTTGAACCTAAAAAAAAAAAAAAACTTTCAATTAGTATCCAACCAGGCAGGCCCTTCCACTACACACAAGAAAATTGTATAATGTATGGCCAGCTTTAGCAGGTGGGCAGGTTTTTTGCCTGCTATAACCGCACAATCAATCCCAACATTATAAAATAACAAACCCACATACCGGTGGATGCATTGGAAATATCTGAGCAAAGGAGAAATACTCCGTGAAGGAAACATAAAAACAATGCTGGGGATGGCAGATGTTTTACTACAAGCTCTGTGCCCACTCCCAGGAAGAGCAGTGAATCAATCACACAAACACACAGGATTTTTGGGGCATGTAGTGTAGAGCTCCAATGTTATGGTTGCGAGAAAGGGAAAATCAGAAATTTCTAGCAGTTAAAAAAAAAAAAAAAAATCTGGCTATAGACTGAAATGTAAAGGCAAATCCAATTTTTTTTTATATCCAATTAATTATATATGTTGAGATTGGTTTCCTGGCGCGGGTGTTTAACACATTAATGAATCCAAATAGGTCTCAGTATAGTAAATAGTAATTAATTTTCTCGACAGCATGGTTTCATTCGGTATTTGATCAGCGAGTTGTGGGTGAGTATAGTTTACATACTCTTTCTCCTGCCCCCCTATCTCCTTTATGCAGATGACCTGTAAATGAGGGCTGTTGGGTGTATGAGATATCATTTTTCTAACCACACAACAGAGGGAGAAATCTGCTAATCCACTGTAAATCTGTGTTACAAGGACCGGAATTACAATCAGACAGAAAAGTAATAAATCATTCGGCTCTGATCTGCTAGAGGCACAAAAGGTTCACCACAGATTTACCAGAAAAAAAGACATACATGCTGATAGCAGCACATGAATTAACCATATCCATCCATCAAATAAAATAAACACTTTTGTTTTCCATATAAACGGCTGTTCAAGGGTCCCCCTTGCAGCTGTCAGGAACTAAGGCTAGGTTCACACTTGTGTGGGACGGCATGTAAATCACACCCATTCCCGCAGCCAAACCGCGCCACTCCTTTGCAGATGCGCAGGAGCGCCATTCATTTTTAATGGCACCTCACATGCATCTAAAACCGCAGCATGTTTTCAGTTGAAGGAAATCGCATTGTGCAATAGCACAGTGCAGTTTCCCTCCAGCTACAATCTAAAAAATAAATAAAGGAAAAAGCTACGCTAACATTTCATATATACAATTATATATATAAATCACCTAATACCCATACATGAAAAATGTGTATTAATATGTGAAATGGATATTTTGATGATAGGCAACTCCTATCCTCATATTGATTAGTGGTTCCAAATTAATAACTACTGCAGTAGGGAACAGACACAAAAGATACGCTCAGCATCTTTCCAAATAACCGTTCTCCTTTATTATGACGCATTTGAAGGCTTTTATACACATGATTACGTAGGTATCACATTAATATTTCAATTGTACGTTTATGGTAACAAGGGGCGTTACATAGGCAGACTAATTCTAATCTGGACTTGAAAGAATGCAAAACATGTACTGAAAACATTGTTAGTGCCGTGTGCACAGTGAGGACATTGTGCAATACATATAAAATAGAATACAATTATATACAGAACCTACAAATTTCCATTACAGTCTCCTCTCTTTTGATCAATATTTTGATCACTAACCATACCTGCTATCACCTTTAACCTGGAACCTCCACACGCTTAGGTGGAGGTAATCCTGGCTAAAGAGGCAAAAACTCCATTGTGGAGAAAATAATAGCTGAGCAGCTTTTTTCATTACAAAACGACTTTTCACTGTGAAAAACAAATGATTGATAAGACATACAGTATTTACAGAGTACTGGCTGTACACTCCTGTGGCCAGAATGGCCTTCTAGCTTAATTGCTGGTATGCTGACTTATCAGCACATGTAAACACATACAATTCTACATAAAATGGAAGAGGTACAAAAGACAAATATGACTTCAACAAGGCTAAACTACTTTTTAAATATATGTATCCCTTACAATTAAAGTAATTGAATCAAAAAGTACCCTAGACTGTTATCGCAAGAGGGAAACAAATCAAACACAGAGATTTCTTTCATTTAGTCATATTACAGTGTTTGGTGTGGATCCAGGTGACTTTTCCTTCAAGTTTTGCAAAACTGTACATGAAATAGATGCTGTATTGAGTCTCCAAACATTTCCTTATATATAAATGTCTCTTAACAACCCACAAGTCACCTGACTTTAGTTTTAGATCCTTCCAAACTTTTAGGATCTGGAATTGGGGAGAAAACACATAAATAAGTTTTTTCAAAAACCTTAAAAAATCAGCAACATTCTCTGTGAGATCCAAATGGAGAACTTCAGCTGTTGAGACAAAATATAAGCAAGTGAGCAACACACTCCCAAACCAATTCCCATAGGGAGAGAGTCCAACATCCCCCTACAGGCTTGATAAAATATAATAAAACATTCAGGCAAAAGTTTTCTAGTTTCTTACTCTACTTTGTCCGCTACATTGTAGACAGTAGGGGGTGTAAAAATAAAACCTCAAAACTTCTAGTAAGGACTCTCCTATAAAAATGATTTCCTCTGTTACTCTCTGTAGATTCTGCACTCTGTACTTACAAACTACTTCTGATAACACTTTTTTTACTGTGACCTTTGCAGTAGCATTTGCCACTGGACATCCAGAAGACATGTCCATACAAACAAAATACATACTCGTAACATCCTGACTTGGGCATCTGGATATATCTTTTTGCTATCTCTGGAAGGGATGTTCAGCTTTTGGTAACACCTTTGGTAACAGGTAAAACAAGAAGTGGTATGTTATAAAAACAACTGTGGAGAACCCTGGCTCTATCCCACGCTCATTTACTAAGGCAGCCATAACTACTTGTGACTGATGACACGGTCCATGTGTCAAGCTGAAGGGAAAAGAGTGTCTGGCAGACATAAATGATCACCTTTTCCAAAGTCTTGTTTTGTAAGAAGTTGCCCTCTGTGGACCACTTGTGCTTCTCGTTCTGGGGTCCTTAAAGTTGAATTATTAATCCCAGCTATACTGGGCCAGAACTAGGGTGGAATCTGTGAGTTGCACAGACCCAGCAAGTGTCCGGGGCTGTAAATGCAGCATCCTAAGAGTCGCCTGGTCTGCTTCCATATGTGAGTTTTACTGTTAGTATGGCTACCTCAGCAAGAACCTGGAAGGCTGAAAACAGCCAATCAAATTAACTTAGTGTGCTTGATTGGTTTACCTGCCGAAGTAAAAACAAACTTCTGGCCCTTCAAATGGAACCAAAAGCTCTCTGTCTTGACTATCTTTATAAATATATACTCTTTTTATAGCTCACAGGCTTTTCTAAAGCATGGAGCTCTGCTTCTTGCGCTGGGGAAAAAGGATCCAATGACTCCGAATACAGGGAATCCTTCTGGGTGATAAACTTCATCCTCGGTATAAAACCAGGAATAACACTACAAAAAAGTAAATACTCGGGTCTTCAAGGAGTGTGTCCTGCACTGGGCTCACAGCAGCTGATTCCTATGTCATCAATTTAACACATGTGCTTTTTCTTTGTCTCCAGCCTCCTCCAATAGAGGCAATAAGGTGGCTGGATTCAAATGTACACATCTTTCATTGTTAGATTTGTACATAAACACACAAAACAAATTCATATTTTGAACCTTTCATTAGACAAACACTTAGTTATATATTTTCTGTGCAGAATGTCGGACTATTAAAAATTCAATATTCAACCAAAATAATATCTGTAACTTTGTCTAATAGCAACTTTGCATAAAGTTACAGCTCTGATACATCGGAGTGAACCCTTCATTACTGGGTCCAGCTTGCATAAATATAACAATGGCTTGTTTTCTATCATGCTGTTTGTGTAAGAACTCCAGTTTCATGTTTCAAAAAGACAACTTTTTCCTGGCAATATTATAATAAATGATAAGAATACCCTGCAGTCATGCAGGGATGTCCATAAATCCAAAATATTCTTCTACTTATACCCACTGCACTTACAAGGAGAAGGAGCACATAATTTCACAATCCACACATTCTGCTTTGGATTTCAAAAATAAAAATACATAAAAACAAAAGGACCAACATTATGTATGAAGGACCAGAAAGCACTTGGCCATCCTTATATATAAACCAACTGGCTGCAGGCAGCAGCTAACCTAACAGGGTGTGTGGACTTGATGTGATGGGTCTGTTATATTTAAATGTTATTATTACTCTCACATCATGGACTGCACATTAAGTTATTATCAGACTTTAAGATTTCATTTCTGTAGAAAAACTTCCTATGTATCCCATCCATCTTGGCTTTGTTAAACATTATTGCAGCTGTATTCAAATCAACAACCTCATCTTAATATTTTTTCTTTCCACTCAATAAATGTAAAATTACAAAATTGTTATCTTAATCTAAACTAATTCAAGTTTTACCAATTTCCCCATTAACCTTGATTTCATTTCCAACCAAAGGTTGTCTAAACCAGTTTCAATATATCTATATTTATTAATAAAATTGTTAAACTCATATTAGAAATTAATACTCATATGATAATTTCAATATCACACACTAATATATATGCACAGATAAATGTCCTTAAAGGGGGACATATTACTTAATTTTCTCTATCTTTTTTTTTTTTTTTTTTTAATGCACTGTTTCCACTATCATAGGATATTACATTTGTGTAAGACACGGTTAATTTGTAACCTTCATTCTACCATGTTTGGAAAACAGATTCAAAAATAATTGTGATCACATTGTTTATCATTCGATTCGTTAACCCGGCACATTTTGTTATAAATGTTTTGTCTAAAAAACTGAAATTGGCATGGCGTCCTTCCAGCTTATCACCAACCTCTCATGCCAGCCACATTCTTCCAGGAGAGCACAAAGGAGGGGGTCACATCTGCGTACATGACACAAGCGATAGAACTAAAGGTTCCAGCATTCACAAACATACTCAAATATATAAGCAAAAAGGGGGGGAATTTTGGAACTTTAACCACTTGAGATCCGCGCTATTGCCAAATGACGGCATTAGCGCGGACCTACATTTCCGGGACTACGTCTATTGACGTCGTCCCGGTTACGATCGGCCTGCGCGCCCCCTGAGGGGCGCGCGCGGCGCGCTCTGTGATCGGCGAGTCCATGAGACTCGCCTGATCACCGATCCGTGCAAGGGGTCGATCCCGACCCCTTATCACGTGATCAGCTGTCAGCCAATGACAGCTGATCATGTGATAGAACGGAGCCGGTAATCGGCTATTATTCCTCCTCGCGCTGACAGCGCGAGGAGAAAAAAAAAAGCCGATCACCGGCGGCCGTGATTGGGACATCAGTCCCGATCACGGCCATCAATACAAGGGACCACCTGCCACCTGCCAGTGCCCACCTGCCTCCCGCAGTGCCATCCTGAAGTAAAATAAAAAGCAAAAGTAAGTGCCCCCGTCAGTGCCCCCCGTCAGTGCCCATAGTGCCCACAGTGCCACCCACAGTGCCACCCACAGTGCCACCCCACAGTGCCACCCACAGTACCACCCAATCTGCCTCAAAGGTGCTGCACCCCAGTGCCGCCCATCAGTGCCCAGCAGTGCCGCCCATCAGTGCCCAGCAGTGCCGCCCATCAGTGCCCAGCAGTGCCACCTATCAGAGCCACCTATCAGTGCCACCTATCAGTGCCCATCAGTCCCATCTATCTGTGGTACCTATCAGTGCCCATCCGTGCCACCCATCCGTGCCACTTATCCGTGCCACCCATCCGTGCCATCTTATCTGTGCCCATCTTTGCCCATCAGTGCCGCCTTATCTGTGCCCATCGGTGCCGCCTTATCTGTGCCTATTAGTGCCGCCTTAACTATGCCTATCAGTGCCCACCAGTGCAGCCTATCAGTGCCCACCAATGCAGCCCATCAGTGCCCACCAATGCAGCCCATCAGTGCCCACCAATGCAGCCTATCAGTGCCGCCTAATCAGCGCACTTCAATGAAGGAGAAAAATGACCCGTTTGCAAAATTTTATAACAAACTATTAAAACATGATTTTATTTTTTATTTTTTTTGCATCTTTTTTGTTTGTTTAGCAAAAAATAAAACTCCGAGCTGTAACTAAATACCACCAAAAGAAAGCTCTATTTGTGGGAAAAAAATGATAAAAATTTCATTTGGGTACAGTGTTGTATGCCCGCGCAATTGTCATTCAAAGTGCATCAGCGCTGAAAGCTGAAAATTGGTCTGGGACTGAGGGGGGTTTAAGTGCCCAGTAAGCAAGTGGTTAAATGAAGCAAAACATAATGCTTCCATCCCGATAATCGATAAAAAAATTTTGAAGGGGGGTTGGGACTTTAAATGAAGCAATTGTATAGAAAAAATGAACAATAAATAAGTAATATTTAAATATTTAATTGATGACATTCATCTACAATCATAAAGAGTATAAATTTATTTCATATATATATATATACATAATGCACATAAAGCATAGACATAAGTAGAATAATACAGTCAAAATGGCGCATGATCAATGTCAAATAAATAAATATATAAAAAGGAGAGACTGATTTAATAAGAAAAAATGAAATAAATAAATAAAAATAATAATAATGGGAATAAAAAAAAAAAAAAAAAAATGGGAAAAAGGATATAAATGCTATGGCACTGAAATGGCACAGCGACAGACCCAAGACTGGCACGTGTACCCACAAGATATATATAAGTCTATTGGCTAATATAAAAACAATATCATAGAGTATTGATAATAATTAGGTAGGGATCAATCCATATGGAATACAACTGTGTCATTTAGTATAGCTCGACGCGCTTCGTGGATTATTCCACTCATCAGGAGCAGATGTACCAGAGATTCCTGTAAAGGTATATGAAATATATCAATATTTAAAATAAAATTATATATAATGTTGTATGCCAATAGAGGGCTCGCTGAGCAAACTCACCAAACCAGATAGCGCATGCCGCGCATGGTGACCGGCGCAGGATGAGCCACGGAAATAGACCCCACCACGGGAGCTGGGGCGGCATAATATGAAGGTGCAGCATCTAACGAACAGAGGATGTGTACAAGGAGAACGTCCAATTTCAGTGTGATCTGACGTGATGATGGTGTAATGAGTGAAGGAGGTATGTCTAGGGAAAAAAAAAAAAAAATTATTTATGTTGAGTATGTGTGTTAGCATAAAGAAGTGTGTGATATTTAAATTATATTGTGTTGTGAGCATAATATGATTATAAAAGGGTGATTATCATGATATAGGAATTGAAAAAGAAAAAATATTAATGATGTGTGTGATTAAGTGAATGAATAATAAGTGAGGAATTATACGAATGGGACAAATGAATAGTGAGAGTGTATGATTATGACAGCATGAAAAAAGCCCACCAGTGAAGAAGGGAACAAGCAGAAAAGATCAAAATGTGAACCATAGAAAAAAGAGACAAGGCTCCAACCTAAAGAAAAAAGGAAAAAAACATACCATGATGCTGCACCAAAGCAACACCGGCATAAAAATACACCAGGTGTGCAGTACCCCCAGACAGGGACCGGTCCGATGGACGGCCAGCTCTGAGTGGGGGATATCTATATATGCCGCCAGCGCCACACGGTGAACCAATGGGGGGGGCGAGACCTCACCAGGACTGAGTAATCAGTCCGTAGCCGGCACTGAAACTCCCCCGTGGAGACAACCGGATATTACAGCTGGGCGCCGGCGTGTGACGTCATCCCAGGCATCACACACACGGCGTACCCACCGTCACAGCTGAATAGCTTGACGGGCGTGGCGCCGATGCGAGGAGGACATACCTCCTTCACTCATTACACCATCATCACGTCAGATCACACTGAAATTGGACGTTCTCCTTGTACACATCCTCTGTTCGTTAGATGCTGCACCTTCATATTATGCCGCCCCAGCTCCCGTGGTGGGGTCTATTTCCGTGGCTCATCCTGCGCCGGTCACCATGCGCGGCATGCGCTATCTGGTTTGGTGAGTTTGCTCAGCGAGCCCTCTATTGGCATACAACATTATATATAATTTTATTTTAAATATTGATATATTTCATATACCTTTACAGGAATCTCTGGTACATCTGCTCCTGATGAGTGGAATAATCCACGAAACGCGTCGAGCTATACTAAATGACACAGTTGTATTCCATATGGATTGATCCCTACCTAATTATTATCAATACTCTATGATATTGTTTTTATATTAGCCAATAGACTTATATATATCTTGTGGGTACACGTGCCAGTCTTGGGTCTGTCGCTGTGGCATTTCAGTGCCATAGCATTTATATCCTTTTTCACATTTTTTTATTTTTTATTCCCATTATTATTATTTTTATTTATATATTTCATTTTTTCTTATTAAATCAGTCTCTCCTTTTTATATATTTATTTATTTGACATTGATCATGCGCCATTTTGACTGTATTATTCTACTTATGTCTATGCTTTATGTGCATTATGTATATATATATATATATATATATATGAAATAAATTTATACTCTTTATGATTGTAGATGAATGTCATCAATTAAATATTTAAATATTACTTATTTATTGTTCATTTTTTCTATACAATTGCTTCATTTAAAGTCCCAACCCCCCTTCAAAAAAATTTTATCGATTATCGGGATGGAAGCATTATGTTTTGCTTCATTTAAAGTCCCAAAATTCCCCCCCTTTTTGCTTATCTAATTTAGGGATGGAAGCAATTGTATAAAAGGGATTGGCAGTGTTCCCCTGCCGTCCCTGGGTCTAGTTTTTTTTTTTTGTTCTTATTCTTTGGATATTCTTTGTTAAGCCGCTTATTTTTTATTTTTATTTTTTCTATATATTTGTATTAACAAAAATTGGCCGTGTATATGGCATATATAATCTTGACAGACAGTATTCCTGACGCTGGCCCATTGTCCCCACAGGTTAGGCTCCCTTTTAGACATCTTATGCAGGCTCACCGCCTGACTGGTGATATGCTTCGTGTGGTTACTTTGACGCAGGGATTTAGCTTTGGTTCTGTTCCCCATCGCGGGAGTTGCGATGCAATCAGTGGGTCCTCCCTCTTCTCCTGTGTTTGGGAGATCTGGGCGGACACCCCTCCTCGCATCGGCGCCACGCCCGTCAAGCTATTCAGCTGTGACGGTGGGTACGCCGTGTGTGTGATGCCTGGGATGACGTCACACGCCGGCGCCCAGCTGTAATATCCGGTTGTCTCCACGGGGGAGTTTCAGTGCCGGCTACGGACTGATTACTCAGTCCTGGTGAGGTCTCGCCCCCCCATTGGTTCACCGTGTGGCGCTGGCGGCATATATAGATATCCCCCACTCAGAGCTGGCCGTCCATCGGACCGGTCCCTGTCTGGGGGTACTGCACACCTGGTGTATTTTTATGCCGGTGTTGCTTTGGTGCAGCATCATGGTATGTTTTTTCCTTTTTTCTTTAGGTTGGAGCCTTGTCTCTTTTTTCTATGGTTCACATTTTGATCTTTTCTGCTTGTTCCCTTCTTCACTGGTGGGCTTTTTTCATGCTGTCATAATCATACACTCTCACTATTCATTTGTCCCATTCGTATAATTCCTCACTTATTATTCATTCACTTAATCACACACATCATTAATATTTTTTCTTTTTCAATTCCTATATCATGATAATCACCCTTTTATAATCATATTATGCTCACAACACAATATAATTTAAATATCACACACTTCTTTATGCTAACACACATACTCAACATAAATAATTATTTTTTATTTTTTTCCCTAGACATACCTCCTTCACTCATTACACCATCATCACGTCAGATCACACTGAAATTGGACGTTCTCTTTGTACACATCCTCTGTTCGTTAGATGCTGCACCTTCATATTATGCCGCCCCAGCTCCCGTGGTGGGGTCTATTTCCGTGGCTCATCCTGCGCCGGTCACCATGCGCGGCATGCGCTATCTGGTTTGGTGAGTTTGCTCAGCGAGCCCTCTATTGGCATACAACATTATATATAATTTTATTTTAAATATTGATATAGTTCATATACCTTTACAGGAATCTCTGGTACATCTGCTCCTGATGAGTGGAATAATCCACGAAACGCGTCGAGCTATACTAAATGACACAGTTGTATTCCATATGGATTGATCCCTACCTAATTATTATCAATACTCTATGATATTGTTTTTATATTAGCCAATAGACTTATATATATCTTGTGGGTACACGTGCCAGTCTTGGGTCTGTCGCTGTGCCATTTCAGTGCCATTTCAGTGCATTTATATCCTTTTTCCCATTTTTTTATTTTTTTTTTATTCCCATTATTATTATTTTTATTTATTTATTTCATTTTTTCTTATTAAATCAGTCTCTCCTTTTTATATATTTATTTATTTGACATTGATCATGCGCCATTTTGACTGTATTATTCTACTTATGTCTATGCTTTATGTGCATTATGTATATATATATATATGAAATAAATTTATACTCTTTATGATTGTAGATGAATGTCATCAATTAAATATTTAAATATTACTTATTTATTGTTCATTTTTTCTATACAATTGCTTCATTTAAAGTCCCAACCCCCCTTCAAAAAATTTTTATACTCAAATATATCTCTAAAATCGCTTACATTATTCCCATTTGTACACAACACATGCCTATCATTCTCTCACATTCTTTTAACGCTTTTTAATACTTCCTTGCTTAAATTTCTGCTTTCTTTATTTTGTTCTGATATCCTTTGCATCCAATGTATTGTAATTCCATACTTCACATACTGTACCTTCTATGATCAGAAGGGCAGCCATAGTGCTCATCCCATCTTCCCTTTCTGACAACATATAAAGCATTCTGTTTTAACTCTCTTTACTGTTTCTTGACTTTACTAGTTGTAATGCCTGACCCCAAATTCATCCCACAACTTAACATCAAAAAGTCTCTGTCTAGTGTTAATGTCACTCTTGATCCATCCTGCTCACATAAATAGCTGTTTCTCTAGCTGTATACTCTGCATGATTCTTTGTCCCTGTGGACTTTGGTGGTAACCCAGTTACCCGTTGTGGATCCCTGTCCACTTTAGCCATTAATCTAGGGCAGTGATGGCGAACCTTGGCACTCCAGATGTTTTAGAACTACATTTCCCATGTTGCTCAACTACACTGAAGAGTGCATGAGCATCATGGGAAATGTAGTTCCAAAACATCAGGGGTGCCAAGGTTCGCCATCACTGATCTAGGGGCTCAGTATAGGTGGAACCGCACCTTCAGTTCATATATAGCGCTCCTCTTGCGCTCGGCATTTTTGAGGGTCTCTTACCCATCATTCCCTTACTTAATTTAATGCCCATAATGACTGGCCAGTCTTCTCTATGTGTGCCTATACCCTTTTGCCTCTAAACTACTTTATCTAGCAGATGTACTACATATACCTTCCCTTTCTCTATAACACTCTGATGGACAGTAGACAGTGACAACATAACATATAACCACTAATCAATACAGTTCGATTAAGGGGAGTAAAATAGGTACCCTTTGTCCCGAAAATGCCTTACCGATCAAGGAAGTCTGATAACTCAAATGGAAGCAAAAGGCTTACCTCAGCCGGCTGATTATCAGAAATTCCCGGATTGTCTCAAGCTCCTCGTTTCGGATACTCAGGGTCACCTGATAACCCCTCCTGGCTGGCTCGCCACCTGAAATGGATATTTTGATGATAGGCAACTCCTATCCTCATATTGATTAGTGGTTCCAAATTAATAACTACTGCAGTAGGGAACAGACACAAAAGATACACTCAGCATCTTTCCAAATAACCGTTCTCCTTTATTATGACGCATTTGAAGGCTTTTATACACATGATTACGTAGGTATCACATTAATATTACAATTGTACGTTTATGGTAACAAGGGGCGTTACATAGGCAGACTAATTCTAATCTGGACTTGAAAGAATGCAAAACGTGTACTGAAAACATTGTTAGTGCCGTGTGCACAGTGAGGGCATTGTGCAATACATATAAAATAGAATACAATTATATACAGAACCTACAAATTTCCATTACAATATGTGACAAAAAAGTCAATACAATCAATATGTGATCCAATAAAGTCCAGAAAGTGAGAAGTGGATAGAAATCTTGAATGTAAATACACCATCAACATGTGATCCACCACCACATAGATATCACGTTTACCAGAGGGCAAGCTTAATACAACCTGTATGACGAATGACCATCCGGATATAAACCCAGCAGCGTCACCTCTCCGTGGCCAAATAACAAAAATAAACTGGGAAACACAGCAGGCGTATGAAGCACACATCAATCATGGGCTCATGGGGATGGAAAGAGGCCAACCATAGTGTGAATACATAGACTTAAATTTATTAAACAATTAAAATTGCACTTACACATAATCTACAAGAACAGGCATCTATAAAAACTTTTCACCGGCCAGCTAGCATACACCCATTCACAAACAGGTCGCGATGACGTCAGCACGTCAACCTCCCGACGCACGTTTTGTCTATAATTGACGTTGCCTGTGGAACGAATCGTGGTGGTGTGGTGGTGGATCATGTGTTGATGGTGTATGTACATTCAGGATTTCCATCCACTTCTCACTTTCTGGACTTTATTGGATCACATATTGATTGTATTGACTTTTTTGTCACATATTAATACACATTTTTCATGTATGGGTATTAGGTGATTTATATTTTTGTTTTATTTTTCACAATCTAAAAAATAGGCTTGTGCAATTCATTTCGTAACGAATCGAAATTCGGCCGAATTTTGCATCTATCAGACATTCGGATGCATCCGAATGTCCGAATAAAAGAAATAACGAATTTCAACGAATACAAAACAAATTTCGTAAGATCTTTTTATCCAAGATCAGTATTTGTTCTCGTTGATACTCTTATGGCTGAATTCCCACTCCATAATCTTGTGTAAAGCCTTCCCAGAAGAGTGGAGTCTGTTATAACCATGAAGAGGTGGTTTACTTCACATTCCTGCCCATGGTTTTGGAATGGGGTGTCCTACAAGCTCAGATAAGTGTGATGATTGGGCACCCACAAGCTTCTGGCCACATAGTGCATTGCTCTCTTGAGAGACAAAAGACAATGTTTAATCCTGATCTAGGCCCCCACTGCTGTCCTTGACACTACATAGAGGTATCCCTTATTCTGGCTCAGCTGTGATAGACCAGTTGTTTCTAATGGCGCGTACACACGACTGGACTTTTTGACGGACTTGGTCCGGCGGACAATCTGACGGACTTTGCAGCTGAGGTCCGACTTTCAAACAAATGGACTTGGCCACACACGATCACTCCAAAAATCCGACGGATTTGAACGTGATGACGTAGATTAAGGAAGTTCATAGCCAGTAGCCAATAGCTGCCCTAGCGTCAGTTTTAGTCCGTCGGACTAGCACACAGACGACCAGATTTTTCGACCGGACTTGAGTCCATAGGAAAGATTTGAAGCAAGTTTTATTTCTAGGTCCGTCTGACTTTTGGGAAGAAAAAGTCTGCTGGAGCCCATACACAATTGAATTGTCTGACGGATTCCAGTCCGCCAAAAAGTCCGGTCACGTGTACGCGGCATTAGAGTATCTACCAGAAGGAGCATGAGTGTATTTCTGTTTCCTGCACTCCACTAAATTCTACTTACCAGTTTAGGGGGAAGCCAGCAGAAGTTAGCTTGATAGTACTCAAGCCTTGCCCTAATTAACCCACAGTGTATTTGTCCTTTAATTCATTCTAGCTTCTATAAGCATTTTACCCACTTTACAAAAATGATGGTGATTTTAAAGATGTACAGCTGTAGATCATGAATCCAAAGAGCACCTGACCCATGCGGCCTTCGATTGATGTCTCTTGCACCAGCCCTTAATATTATTATGAAGGATATCACTGGAGGCAGGAGTGCATATGCCCGTCTCAGCGCACAAAGCTTAGGGAAATTTTTTTGTAAAGTTTCCTCACTTTTGTTTCTTTACTCCTGGAGTATGCACATCTAGGGCTTCCAAACTTGATAATCTGGCTACCTGAAAAGCCTGGGGTATAAAGCCTTCTAAACCTTCAGAAAAACTCATCAGAATAAATGTGCGCACTTATTTCAAAGTGGAGGGACCTTTTGTAAATCCTTGTAAATCCTTGCGGGCACCTAGATGGTTTGCTGCTTAGGTGCAGGCAGCTGTATTCCATGGATTGAATGCTCATATTTTCAGTTGTTCTCACTTCCAGCCTTCCTGTGTCACCACACAGATTTGCAGAGCTCTGTATAGAGGTTTTCTGAACCAGGGTGCTATTGCTCCAGTTCCTGTATCAGAAATGTTTCAGGCGTTGTATTCTAACCTGTTCACTGTTCTTTATCAAATAAAACATTGACCTTGGTTGGGGCCCCTGTTTTGTATGGCATCTACCAGGGGTGTGCTGCATTTCTCCTTTTTGGTAGTGGTTTCTGTCCCAACAAGCACTTTTTTTTAGAAATGGACTTTGTGGTAATTATGAGCGTCACAATATTTGTTTGCACTTTTGCAGTGTGTTCACTGACAGTTCTGTTGAGGATATTTACTCACTTGTATATGCACTTGCTTTTTTTTTTCTATATGTATATTTGTATTGTAATTGATGATAATTTACACATCCAAATGCATTGTGGACTGAAAGTTTTCATTTCGTTTTCCATAATGCAGTGTTAGCATGGCACAATTTTTTACATTATTCACCAGATCTACTATTACTGCTCTTCTCCAGGAGGAAATTCTGGCTTCTGTGGTCCATCTCATTGTTCATTCTTGCCCTTGAACATTGAGTGTTCAACAGGGTCCCATTGTTGGCCCTATTGCATTTTCATGACATCCCTTTGTAGAATAGTCAGGCGACCTCAGACCTTTGGAAAGACCAGTTGGTGCGCCTCTGCTTTACGTCTCTCTGATTGTCCAGATATCGCAATGATTCTGTTGGATCCTAACTCTTTAAACAGCTGGTCCTTCAATCTTCTCATATTCTAATCTTTCATTCTGAGAGTTGCCAGCCTTTTAGCTTTTGCATGAGTGTTGTGGGTCAATGGCTAAACCTACTCAAGATAGCCCCTTTTGTCCAGTCACACCCCAGACAGTCTTAAAACAACACTTGTGTTGTCATGGGGCAGGCCTAGTCTTCAAGATCTTGAGTCAAATGTCCATCCTTCCCACCTCCTGGAAGATACCTATCACTGAATGCCAGCCTGTCTGTCTTGGGAAGAGGCATGGGCAGCCTGTTGGTGCAGCTCTATTGTAGGAGAATTCTCCTCTCTGAGTTTACAAGTTTTCCCCTTAAAAAAGGCGGGACTTTTTAGGCATAGACTGTGACACCAATTGGTTTAGTAAAAATATAAAAAAGTAGTTTTATTTAGACATAAAGAGAAAAAACAAAAAAATATATATTGACATACATTTCCAAACAGGAGAAAGGGACACATTACTTCCTCCATATACTCATATTCATAAAACCAGAAAACATTGAAAGGTTTACTTCCTAAATCTTGTTCCAAAGGAACAGACTCCTATTACATTATATATAGGCGTATTAAAAAAATTGTACAAACAAAATCAAGTTGCGTAAATATTGTGCATCCAATGTAACCTACGCGTTACGGAGTTATCTTACTCCTTCTTCAGGGATGATCCATTTTAGCACATTAACTTTACAAAAGAGTAGAATCTATAAAGACATAAGAAACAAATATATATATATATATATATATATATACGTACAATTTAAAAAACAAAAAAAAAACAAAAAACACCACACCACTAAAACGCACCACCTATACGTTCTTCACTCCAAGATGTAGGTCTGGGCTCAAAAAGGGGGGGCGGTTTTCACCTTCCTGGATGGAGTTTTCAGGGAACATGGTTGTTTTATATTGTGGAATCATCCTCTTAAAAGGGAATCTGACTGTATCCAGTTGACCAAAACCATGGCGGTGGAGTGCTTCAACCATCAAGGAGGGGCAGAATGTCTTGCTGCAACCAGAGTGGTAGTTCGAATTCTAGCCTGGGTAGAACCTCATCTTCTGGTCTTGTTCCCCTTGTCCACTTCCAGTACAGAAAACCAGTGGTAGGCAGGCTTCCTCAACTAGCTACATATATAGTGAGGCACAACACTGAGCTCAGCTGCTGGTAATAGAGGGAGAGAGGGTGCACTGTGCATGCTTGCAGGTTGAATGAACAAGAATGCCTGCTGGGAGTGCACTTCTAACCTCTGAATTGTGCCGCCATTTAGTCAAGATGGAGAGCGTTCCACTTCTTGGACGTTTTTGCAGACAGGCTGCGCATGGCCTATGGAAATGGGGTGGAAAGGAGCACCTTTTTAATATCTGAGAAGTGTTTTATATTTGAGCTGGGGATGCTGTAATGCATGAGAATGTTCTGGAAAGGTGCACTATTTAAAGCGTAAGTAAAGCCATCCATAAAACAGTTTCATTTCTGGCATGTGCCGGAAATGTAACACTCCCATTGAATGTGCTCTCAACCAAACTGTCAAACCATCCAATGGCTGGCGTCTAAACTGATCACGTGTGCAGCACCATGGCAGTTGTAGATTAAACAAAGGCAAAGATGGCAGCTTCCTTGGCTGAAAACAATAGGGGGGGGTTTACTTACACTTTAACCGTTTGCCGACGCCTCACGCCAATATACTTCGGCAGAAGGGCTCATACAAGCAGAATCACGTACCTGTACATTGCCCTTTAAGAAGCGGGAGCACGCGCCCGCGGCAAGCTCCATGAGTTGGGTCGCGGGTCCAGTGGACGCGATCGCCGCAGGGATACCCGTGATCACATCACGGGGAGAGGTTAATGAAAACAAGCATCTCTCCGTTCTGCCTAGTGACAGTGTCACTGATCTCTGCTCCCTGTGATTGGAGCAGAGATCAGTGACATGTCACACACAGCCACGCTCCCCCACAGTTTAAAAAAAACACGCCCCTAGGACACACTTAACCCCTTCACTGCCAATGCCATTTATACAGGAATCAGTGCATTTGTATAGCACTGATTGCTGTATAAATGATAATGGTCCCAAAAATGTGTCAAAAATGTCCGAAGTGTTCACCATAATGTTCCAGTCACGATAAAAATCACTGATCACCGCCATTTAAACAATAATTCAAATATTAATAAAAATGCCATAAAACTATCCCCTATTTTGTAAACGCTATAACTTTTGCGCAAACCAATCAATAATCGATTATTGCAATTTTTTTTACCAAAAATATGTATATCGGCATAAACTGAGGAAATATATATTTTTGGGAGATATTTATTATAGCAAAATATAAAAAATAATGCATTTTTTTTCAAAATTGTCGCTCTTTTTCTTGTTTATAGTGCAAAAAATAAAAACCACAGGGGTGATCAAATATCACCAATAGAAAGCTCTATTTGTGAAAAAAAAAAAGACCTCAATTTTGTTTGGGAGCCACGTCGCACGACCGTGCAATGGTCAGTTAAAGCGATAGTGCCGAATCGCAAAAAGTGGTCTGGTCAGGAAGTGGGTAAATTCTTCTGGGGCTGAAGTGGTTAAAGAGCAGTTTGCTCCTTTTGCTTTCAAGATTGTTAGTTTTGTGAGTGTTTCTTGAACTTTCTGGCATCAAGCAACTTTTTTCTCTATGCAAGACTGCCACCTGGTCTTTTCTGTTACAATATTCTTCTACCAGTTAGAGATTGTGGCTTCATATGATATCTGCTTCAAGCAGCTCCCTAACGGTAAGCAGTCTCAATTATTTTTTTTCCTATTGTTTATGGTTGGCCGCTTAGTGATTGCTTTTGTTGTCCACCACTCATTTGGACTGCTTTTTTGATGTCCAGTGGTCGAAAGATTTGTGTCTGTGTCCCTTCAATGGATGGGGAAAAAAAAACACAATTTTTGTACTCGCCATGAAATCCATTTCTTAGAGTCCGTTGAGGGATCTCTGGTCTCACCCCTCTGTGTTTTGATTATGCTCTCAGTACTGCTTTGCTACCAAAACTGAGACATCCTAGTATAGGGGTAATTAGTAGGACAGGTTATCCTGGACTGGACTACAATAATTTTTGTTTTCCATTGCCTAATCCTTCTGTAGGCAGCGGTAAAAGCAAAAGGTGAAAGACTTCCTGTATCCTTCAATGGATTCCAAGAAAAGGATTTTACTGTGACAAACAAAAATCCCATTATGTTTGAGCTACAGTGATGATGCATTTCAGACAACTTTGGAAATAAGCGAAAACTGTGCTCTAAACCACAGACAACGGGCTCAATTCATGAAATGGTATTCATTGCTTTGGGATTAGTAAATAGCTTTTAGCATTTTTACAAAAGTTTTTTTGCCTTTCATCAAAAAACACTTGTAAAATAAGACATGCTTTATTCGTTGGACATGTGCAGTATTTATTGCATGAAACCAATCTGTATTTTTATTGCATGACATCCTATCTATCAGGCATTACTTCTTTTCCAGTGGACACTTCTGAGGGACTTTATAGAACAAAGAGCGATGAAGTTGAGTCTGGAGGAAAAGGCCAATGTCCTGGATCTTGAAGAACAAGTTGTGCTTTTGATAACACAACCATGTTCCGCCTATTGAGGTGTGCCACCTCCTTCCCAAACAAAGTTCGTATATTCCTTAAATATTGCATGCCTGAACTAGAGATGAGCCAAACACCCCCGGTTTGGTTCGCACCAGAACCTTCGAACGGACCAAAAATTCGTACGAACTTTAGAACCCTATTAAAGTCTATGGGACTCTAAAGTTCAAAATCAAAAGTGCTAATTTTAAAGGCTAATATGCAAGATATGCAACAGACAACACCAGCAATAAAGGGTATCTTCAGGTGTATACTGTGCTGGAGGCACACAACATCCACTTTAACTCCTGCAGATAGCTGAGAAAAGAACACTGTCCCTGTGTATCTTGCCCTTTCCCTGCACGCCAGAACACACTACTCAAGGCTGCCGCACTGGCGGCCTTATATATTGTGGGTCGTGTACTAAACCCCGTGAGATATAATTGGCCACAGGCAACCTGCCTATGGTCAATTATGGCTCTCCTCGCTGCTGGCGCTGTGATTGGCCAAGCATGTGGGGTCACAGTGCATGTTTGGCCAATCATGAGCCAGCAATGCACTGCAATGGTGTAGTGCATTGTAGGCCGTTCGTACCACACAAATTTGGTGCGAACGGTCCACAAAGTTCTGAATTCGCTGAACAGATGAACGGCCGATGTTCGAGTCGAACACCGAGCTCATCCCTAGCCTGGACCATTAATTATTTAATCACTTACCTACTGAGCACTTTTACCCCCTTCCTGCCCGGGCCAGTTTTAAGCTCACAGCGCTATCTCATTTTGAATGACAATTGCTCGCATGCAACACTGTACCCATATGAAATATTATATCTTTTTTTTTTTTTTTTAGACAGGGCTCTCTTTTTGCAGTATTTACTCACCACTGGGTTTTTAGTTTTTGTTAAAAGAAAAAAAAAAAATATATATATATATATTATTAAATAATAAATTAAATTTTATTTTTTGTATAAAATCTGGCAAATAAGTAATTTTTCTTCACTGATGACCACTTATAGGTGGCACTGACATGCTGCACTGATGAGGCGCCGTTCTGTCGAGACGTGCCCGGCCTGAAGGGCGCATGCACTGTATGTAACAGCACAACAGCTGATTTTAACATCAGCTGTTGATGGCGTAGGCGTACCATAGCCGACAGAATTTTTATTTTCTGTCTGATCGTGCCCGGCGCTCCCATGGAGAGTTCATGTCCATGATGGGCGGTTTTTTGTACACATTGTGGGCGAAATTAGATGGCCAGTGCAGCAAAATAAATAAAAATTTGTGATGGAGAAATGTAAAAATCAGCCCATGAAAGTTTAATTTTTTTTTGCTGCACAGGCCATCTAATTCCGCCCACAATGTGTAGAAAACCGCCCATCATGGACATGAACTCTCCACGGTAGTGCCGGGCACGATCTGACAGAAAATAAAAATTCTGTCAGCTATTGTGCGTCTGCGCCGTCTCAACAGCTGATGTTAAAAATCAGCTGTTGTGCTGTTACGTACAGTGCATGCGCCCTTCTGGCCGGGCACTATCCGATGGGGAGCACTTCTCAACAGAACAGTGGCACTGAGGAGGGGACACTAATGGATGATCAGTTCGCTGATTATCAGAGTAAATTTGTGCTATCACAGGATAGACTTATCAGCCTTCCTTTTTGCACAATGCGACAGTGCTGAGGAAAGGAAATGCGGATAACAGGCATTTGTTCACATGGCATCAGCTGTGATTGGACACAGCTGATCACTTTGTAAATGCCTGCTGTGATTTGCTCTTCATCTCGATCTGTGATCAGCTGTGTCCAAAGGACACATCGATGACAGCGCACACCCCCCTGGGATGGGGTGTCGGGTCAACAGACACCTTCCCAAAACTTGATGACCGCACTGTAGCCGAATTTTGGCTATAACACGGTTGGCAAGTGGTTAAGGCATACATACATTTTTATTTTATTTTTTTTGTGGCATTTATCGAGCAGATATTCTTTTTGAAGTAAATACCGCATAAAGGGTTAGTGAATTTACATTTTTAATATCAAATGCAAGATTTGGAAAAAATGGGTCACTTGACCCAGATATCACATGCAACATAGTTGCATAGTTAGGTTGAAAAAAAAGACAAGTCCTTCTAGTTCAACCATAAAAAAAAAAAAAATTATATATAATCATATAATCCCATATACCCAATCCTATACCCACAGTTGATCCAGAGGAAGGTGGAAAAAAAATAAAAAATAACACCAAGAAAATTGGATTTTCCTTGGATCAGTTTTACCTATAAATGTTAGTACCCAGTTATATTATGTACATTTAGGAAAGAATTCAGGCCTTTCTTAAAGCAATCTACTGAGCTGGCCAGAACCACCTCTGGAGGGAGTCTATTCCACATTTTCACAGCTCTTACTGTGAAGAAACCTTTCCCTATTTGTAGATTAAATCTTTTCCTCTAGGTGTAAAGAGTGCCCCCTTGTTCTCTGTGTTGACTGTAAAGTGAATAACTCAACACCAAGTTCACTATATGGACCCCTTATATATTTGTACATGGTGATCATATCCCCCCTTAATCTCCTCTTCTCAAGAGAGAATAAATTCAGTTCCTCTAATCTTCCCTCATACCCGAGCTCCTCCTCCATGCCTCTTATCAGTTTGTTGCCCTTCTCTGCACTATCCTTTAAGCCAAGTTCACACCTAAGTGGCTCTGCATTTCACACAGAAAAAGGTCCACCTTATTTTAGTAGACTTGCGCACAACAGAAAATTATGTTTAGTTTTGGTTCGCCGTCATTCGTAAAATACATAATTTCATTCTATTATATTTGTTATGTTACGTTTTCGGATAATTCGTTATTTCGGTAGTGTCGATACGAGTTATACTGAATCTCGAATCATGTTGAATTAATTTGTTATATGCACTATAATTTTGTTTGTATTAGTTGAAATTCGATATTAATATATGTATTCGTGATAATGATTTGTAGTTTGGAAAGTCGTTCGTTTATTGAATCTTTTAACACCCACAATATCTCTTCTCCTCTGCTCTTCTGGGAAAGCTTTACACAAAGATTAAAGAGTGGGAATTCAGCCATAAGTGTGTCTACGAGTACAAATACTGATCTTAGATAAGAAGATCTCGCTTGATAACCTCATAAAAATTTACCTGAAAGGTGTTCAATAAAGTTGGGGTCAGGTCTCTTTGCAAGCCCCTCAAGGTCCTCCACACCAAACCCATAAAACCATGTCCTCTTGGAGCTTACTTTGTGCATGTGGGTGCAGTACTCCTGGAATAGGAAAGGGTCTTCCCCCTTCATCACAAGGTTGGAGGCACACAATTATGCAGCATTATAGCAGTAACATTAAAGAGTAAGTAAACCCTGATGGGTTTACTTCCTCTTTCATTCCCTGCAAAGGCAAAGCATAATGGACTACTATGCATCGCATAGTAGCCCATTATGTGTCACTTACCTGACACAGGAGCCAGCGAAGTCACCGCTGTCCCCTGTAGTCCGCCGCATCCATCTTGTTGGTGGCGTCTCGCAGCTCCGCCGATGTCATTCGGCGATGACGTCACTCCCGGGCATGCGCACAGGAGTCGACACGCACGCCAGCTCCATTCTTGGAAATGCCGCGCTCAGTGCGCCGCTGTCTACGGTGCATGCGCCGTAGACAGCGGTGCCAGTTTTCGGGCAAATATCTCCTAAACCATATAGGTTTAGGAGATATTGCTTGGACCTACAGGTAAGCCTTAATCTAGGCTTACCTGTAGGTCAAAGTGGTTTGTAAGGGTTTACAACCACTTTAATAGTTGCCTTCACTCAAAACAGATTAAACTAATTTTACGTTGAGAGAACTGCTCAAAAATGGATTTGGTGCCAAATTTTGAAGGGGATAGGACAGGGCCCTCTGACACCTCTTGTACCAAATTGTAATGTAGCTGTAATGTCTGCCCTCATGTTGTAAAGCAATGTGCAAACTGTTGGTGCTATTTAAAACCTGAATAACAACGGAACGGCCACAAATGCTGGGAAACCTTTGGAGATGGTAGACACACACAATCCACAAAATTATCTCAAATAAAGTGCTTAGGACTGATGGGAATTGTGGAACTGGTTCTTGAAATGTCCACTGTTATGAATAACCTCCAGTGGGATTTTATTACATAAATGACAAAGTTTATTAAATGGATAAAAAAAAAAAAAAATGACAAAGACTTGTAACAATACATTTGTCCATAAGCAACTAATATTAATATTAATTGTATAAAAAAATTCCCCCCCCCCCCCCCCTCTCTTTAATTTGTATTATTCGAGTTTAACTGGCGATTTCTAAGATAGATCAAGTTATAAAAAGTTAACTTTTTTTTTTTATAAATAAATGTTGATAGTACTATTAATCAGTGATGTGAGGGAGGGAGGTGGTGCCATCATACCCAAGGCATTAGTAATAATATGAGCTTGCCCATTCTCCTAAGATTCCTCTATATATTACTGTGTCCATGGCCAGGGTCATGACTGGATAAAGCGCATGCATGCATGCAAAAAAACATGGTGTCTGCACAGCACTGCTGTGGAATTTACTGACTGCCCCTTGGGTCTCTCCAGCATCAGTTGATTGACCCTTGACTGTCCTCGGCTCACTCCGGCTGCTGGTGCAGTTGCATGATGTCATCTCAGCGGCTCCACTCCAGCAGGGGTGACCTCAGCCAAGTGTTAGGATTCAAGGCGCTTGTCACACACTCCTCCGATCATCTATCCGGAGACACCGCCTTCAGCACAGGTCCCGTGCACACTGACATATAGTCCCTGGGAGGTGTTCTCTTGAGCCAAAAAAGGTATCATACACCATCACCAATGCTGTTGTGTTGTGCAAGTGTCAGCATCTTAGAAGCTTCAACCAGGGGCTTGATTTTATTCTTATATTCAAGATTGTTGTTCATGGACAAATTGTATTGTTACAGGACAATTTGTTATTTTTAAGCCATTTAATAAACGTTATTGTGATTTATGAAGCACCTCTAGTGGGATTATATTATATGACAATGGACACTTCAAGAGCCAGTTTCACGACTGTCAGTCTTAAGCACTATATTTGGGATAACTTTGCAGATTGTGTGTCATTTTAGGTTTAAAGCTGATCTCCAATCCCTTTTACAAATATCCTTTCAAAAAATAAATAAAAAAATTCAGATTATCTAATGCAAGATTCTTGTCTACGATAGTAGTAATGATCCTGGCATTGAAAAACCTGCCATTTCAAACAGAGCCCTGCGTGTTTTCTGTCCCAGTGTAGGAAGAGTGATCACTGAAGAGAATGTCTTGCAGCAGAGATTGATACAGAAAGAGACAAGGTTTGTGGAAAAAGATCGTACAACTAAAGAGGTCAGGTTTATTTCTATCTTTCTGTAACATAAAGCAAACAGTCCAGACAAAACAAGCAGTGAGTTTTTCCACCAGATCACCCCATCTGGGCTCTACGCATAGTACTGCAAATTGGCTTTTTTCTTAGCCTGGACTTCCAAGATGCCTTCCATATAATCCTCATGTGTCAGTTCCGTGGCTCCTCTGCGCAGAGCAATCAT
The DNA here is from genome assembly GCF_037356315.1 of Lithobates pipiens. Classification (NCBI taxonomy): domain Eukaryota; kingdom Metazoa; phylum Chordata; class Amphibia; order Anura; family Ranidae; genus Lithobates; species Lithobates pipiens. The sequence goes on along the minus strand of NW_027507686.1, from coordinate 216,431,359 downwards.
ACCCTGGATTGGAAATAAAAAGAGAATGCCACAGGTCAGGTTACTAGCACAGGCTGATTAAACCAATAAGTGCTGAGATGTGATGCTGTTGTAATCAGATGACAAAGGGAACCCAGGCAGGAAATGTTCCAAAGAAAGGTTTGTGTCCCTTAACAGACACCTTCTTCAGCTCACACTCCAACAATACTGGAGAAATAATGTGAAGCTCAGTGGTTGTGGTATTTTATAGAGTGTGAGATATCAATTCTCTAGTCTGGGTGCAATTTGCTACTCATTAAGAGATGTCAGGATTGCCTCGCTATAGTCGCTATTCAAAGAGGGTTTATAAAAGGAGTTATTACAGTAATATTTACCTTCATTTTATTTATTTTTTTCCAAATAACTTTTTATGAAAAGGTTTTGGCATTTTTATATACAACTCAAACAAAAAAGAAAGCAAAAATATACATATATAGTTACACAAACAATACATGTAGCCTCACACGTCTGGTGTTCTATAGCAATTCCAATAGATTTAATTAAAATTACCTTCATTTTAGACATGACTTTTTGTACATGCTTGATGCACAGAAGTCCTTTAATTAATCAGAAGTCTGACTGCCTAATAAACAGATAACTGTAGTGTACTGCACAATGCTGGGGTAATCAGCCTAACAGATTTGTCCCCATTTCTGCAGGGACTACACTTCTGTTTAATATCCTCATGTTTAAGGCTGTTCTGTATGCCAGCAATGATCAGGATTGCAAAGCTGCTGTCTATTTTTACAGTTTTCTTTTTATAGTCTTTTATGTATTTTTTTTTATATGCATGTTATTTGTAAGTGCCAGTGTCATGTCACATTCAGCTACCCATCACATTTTGCTACCCGCTGGAGTGCACGCTTCGGGCATGGCCTGGCTTCGCTCGGCATTATTATAATCTGACTCTATGTCCACTTGGATGGTGGGGTTTGAATCTGGACTCGGGTGGAGCGCATATGGCGAAACACCGGATCACACTGGGGTGGACCTGTCAGGTGAATTAGACGCCTGACCAGTCGCGCTCCATGCAGTGTAATGGAACCATTCTAATCAGAGCTCAGACTTGGAAAAAGCTTCCTGTACTACTTGGGGGTGACTTTGCAGCAGGTTGAATTGACTTCTATTACAAAAAGTTGTTTGAAAGCCGTGCTTAAGTTGTGCTGTACGGGGCGGCATCAGATTCGCACGACTTTAAAGCCACCCCATCGTGAACCAGCATTAAAACCTACAAAACTTTCAATAAAAAACTATTTTTTTTCAAAATAAACAGATAACTACAAGAATTTACATGTTTGTATATGAAGTATTTCATATAAAGCCGTAAATATTTTCATGGATCTCTGTAAAGTAGGCAGCCAGCCTCCCTGATTAAACTGGAGTTTCACCCCAAAAAATTGTAATGTGCTTAAAAACCTCTAAATGCCTGTTGCTAGGGGGTCCCTCATAGTCTGCCTCCTTTGGCACCTGGGCTTCTGATGTCACTTCCCTCAGCGCAGGAAGGGAGATCACCTCTCCCCCCTCCCTCTGGTCAATCTGGGACACGTGACCGATCCCGATGATTGCACAGCCAGTGACGGCGCAAGGTGCGGCTCCAATGGCTGAGAGCGCTGACCAATGTATTCTGGTGGGGGCCACCCCCCTGTTAGAGCACAATAGCACAGCAGGGAGGATCCCTGTATTAACATTGGTTAGTACAGGGGCTCCTCTGAAGCGTTTTTTTCTGTGCAGCCCTGTTAGGTTGAACTAACCTTAAAAAAATAACCTAAAAAAAAAAAAACAACACACAAACACACCAACTAGTAGTGTGTACCAGGCTTAAAGGTGAAATTCACACTAGTGTGGTTTGATGCAATGCGTTTGAATAGGCTGCCAACATACCACAGTGGTCCAAAAAGTGGAGCTGCACTATTTTTGCAGACACAGTGTACCACAACACAGGTGTGTCAGGTGCCTGCTGGTTTAGTGTGTTGGAAAGCTTATTAAAAAAGAATGAGCAGTGCAGTAATGTACTGCAGAAGCAAATGTTAAAAGCATGTGAATTAACATGCGCTACTGCAATGCAGTTCTGAACGGGCACTAATGAATTTTTTTTTGGGGGGGGGGGGGGTCTTTTTTCATGTCCCCTCCCCAGCACAAAGTACCACTCTACAGCATTCTGAAACAGGCAGTAAGCCTGCAAGCAGTAAATGAACGCCACACCTCCAGGGGCCTACATAGCTCTTGTGAACAGCTGTCCCATACCGGAGCTGGACTCATAATTGCTCGCACTCTCCTCTAAAAAGTCTAGAGAAAATAACCAGCCCCACTTCAAAAGGTTTTAGTGATATGGCAAAACTTTGTTTCCCAAGGAGTACAAAATTGAACCCTATCTGGAACCTTCCAAATATATTTCACAGGAATAAGGCTCAATTGTAGAGATAGTGTCTGTACGATTATGTCTGTTTTCAGATGAAATGCATTAGAAAGCAAAGCCTGCATACATAAATGAGCAGATACATATACAGTATAAGACGATACCTACTAAAAACGTTTTTTTTTTTCCCCACACACATTATTAAAACTGGAGCAGATAGAATCTGCAGCAGCTGTGTATTGCAACCAATCAGCTTCTAGCTTTACTTTATTCAGTTAAGCTTTGAAAATGAAAGATAGATAGATAGAAGCGGATTGCCATGCTCCAGTTTTTATAAATTCCCCCTTAGGCTATGTTCACATTGATGCGGTTCTGCAAGACATTTTGTGCAGGCACGGCAGCCCATTCATTTGAATAGCCTGCAGTTTCTCCTAAAAGGCAGGAAAAAAAAGGTCCTTACACCATTTCTGGAATTGCAGCTCACATGGGAAGTGAAAGTGCACTGATTCCCAGTGAGGGGGAGATTTCAGGCACGTGCGGCGTGCAAATAGAATTAATGGCACCCGCACACATCTCCTACGTTTTTCCATGCAGGGTTGTGGCTGAGGGAACAGGTGCGGACCAGCAGCGGGAACAACCCGTACAGATGTGAACCTAACCTTACAATGTTCGTTTGTTCTGATCTTTCATATATTTAAGGAAAAAATTTTAATAATTAAGAAACCATCGTTTGCTTTTTAAACTGTAAACAAAAAGTTGAATAACTACTAAACAGACGTTTGAACAATCAAACACTATACTCACCGCCTCTACACAAACGGCTTTGCACTGTGCTCCATTGAAGTCATCAGTACAGCGAGCAAGCTCTTCATAGTTTACATCGGGGCTGAAAAAGAGACAGAAATAAACCAATTAAACTTTAAATCACTTCTAACTATATCCAATAGCTCCATCTCAGGCAGTGGTAGACAGGCAGATAGATTACTGTAAAACAATAGGCAGTGATATGTGAGGAAGTCTGCAATGGTAGGCCCTAGCATATCTCTCTTAAAGTGGAGCGCCACTCAGAAATGTAATTTCCGCAAATCGGATTGCTCCCCCCTCCGGTGCCACAGTTGGGGGGAGCAGATACCGGTTAAAAAACAGGCATTTGCTCCCACTTCCAGGGAAAGATCGCTGCAATCTTGTGCGGCAAACTACGTAATGTCCGGCCTCTCCTCCTTCCCCCCGCTGCTGTCTGGGAGACCCATAGGTCCCAAAAGACAGCAGAAACCATTCATAATGTTCAGTGCGACTCAAGCATTCGCAGTAGGAAACAGGCTGTGAAGCTGTGAGGCCCCTTTCACACGGGGCGGATCAGTAATGATCCGCCCCGTGATGATCCGCTCGCTCAGCGGGGATCGCTCTGTTGTCCCCGCTGAGCCGGCGGCGGACAGTGCGGTCTCCGCACACTGTGCAGGGACCGCCCTGCCAGCTCTCAGCTCTCCTCTATGGGGGATCGGATGAGCACGGACCGTCTGTCCATGTTCATCCGATCTGCAGACGGATAGAAAAATAGGATTTTCCTCCCTCTGCAGAATCGGACAATAGCGGAGGTGGACAATAGCGGGTGTCTGCGGATGTTCATCCACAGACAGCCGCTATCCCATAGGGATGCATGTATGTCCGTATTTCATCTGCAAACGGATGGATGGAATACGTCCGCATGTGTGAAAGGGGCCTTAGGCTTCACTTCCTGTTTCCCCTAGTAAGGAGGCCAGTGCCTGCACCCAGAGCCAAGGGACGGGTCCGCTTCAGGTCCCGACATCACCGCCTCCCTGGACAGGTAAGTATCCTTATATTAAAAGTGAGCAGCTGCAGTATTTGTAGCTGCTGACTTTTCATTTTTTGTAGTGCTTTGAGGGGCGTTTCAACAGCTTTTTGTGTGTGATAGAGATATATATATATCTATATCTATATATATATCTATCTATCTATCACTTTTGTGATCTAGTTTCTGCTGTAACACACATCTAGGTGACTGATCTCCCTCGTCTTCACTTCAGTTCAGCAATACAACATAGTCCAGGAATCACAGCAGTCTGTCTGAAGAATGACGGAATGGCAACAGAAACCATCTCTGTGCTTTCCCCCTTCCAGTAAGCAAGTTAATCGATGGGATCAATTCTGATTCTACCCTCTCCTGGCTTGAGTGCTGTTGTACAAAGGTGACAAAAGGCAAAATTCAGGTACTTATACCTACTTTTATATAAAATATCTGCTGGGAGTTCAGATGCAGTGGGGGGGGTGGGTATGGACCTTCAGAGTGCCTGTGCCAATGATGTCACCGGCTGCATCCAGTGTGAATATCTCCTAAACAGTGCCCATTTTAAGCCTTATGATAGGTTTACTGGGAGGTGAAAATCACAAAGTGGACTTTATTACTGCTTTAAGCATCCAAGTTAGGGGCTGAAAGTAGGATTTAATAAGTGGCAGAAACAAAAAACAGCAAACCTTCTTAGTGCATTCTTTTTCATACCTGACATTCATCTTTCGGGAGTGAATCTGCATGATTCGAGCACGGGCCTCTTCATTGGGCATGGGGAATTCAATCTTACGATCCAATCGCCCTGACCGAAGCAATGCAGGGTCTAGAATATCTACTCGATTGGTAGCAGCAATAACCTGCAGGAAAAACATTGAATAAATTTACAGGCACATGTGAGACTGCAAAACAAAGAGGGTTAATAAGAATCTGTCAAAGTAAAGTAAAGCAGCAGTCACTGATGATTTTATTTTTAAAGCAAAATAAAAGTTCCACTGTATCAGTGACAGTAGGCAACTTTTTCTAAAATACACATGCCTGCTCACAGGGATCCCCAGAATATAAACTAAGCTTTGCATGTGCAGTTCAGCTTACAGCGGCCAGCTCAATCCCTGTTTGCCGGAATGGCTACCTCCTGTGAATGCGCAGGGGTGATGGTATTCAACACCTGCCAATAAAGATGGCCGAGAACCAGCACACAGCAGAAGATGTTGGTGAGGGACCATTGGAAAGGTAATTGATCCCCTTAGTTTGTATTAAAGTGCACCAAGGTCATCATCATCCTCTTATTAATACAGAGTGATAGACCTAGAACAAGTATGCAGCCAGCAGAGCCAGAACTGACCAGATTGTTTGATTCAAGTCATTTAAGCAAAAAATCAGGAAGACCGTCCACCAAGCCCGAACCTTTAAAAACAAGTCAGCAATGGCAGCTCATATAGCTCTATCTTGGCAGGTTTCCCTTTATTGGTAGTTACTGCACATACTGTAAACTTATCATGAACCAGATAGGCTGAACAGGCAGCCTGATGGTATAGGATCAAGACATCAGAATTACAACTAACTTCTATTAACACAAGTATAAAAAACATTCGGGCAGCCCAGTGTCCTAGTGGTTGGCACTACTGCCTTACAGCACTAGGGGCATCAATGCAAATCCCAACCACGAGTTTTCATATGTCCCTGTGCTTGCATGGTGGGTTTTCTCTGGGTACTCTGGTTTGCTAAAACTTACCACATCCATATGATAACACTACCTAAAGATGAAATGGCAACAATACAGAACTTAAAAAAAAAAAAAAAAAAAAAAAAAGTACCCAAGCAAAAAACTTCATATGTAAAAATCAATGAATTTTTACACAGTACTGGGTCCTTGGGTTTCAATCTCGACCAGGGCATTCTGTAATTTTCAGCACTATGTAAAATTAACCACAATAAATAATATTGATGATACAATCTACACTGATGAAAGGTGCCTTTGTCTCGGTTCTTGCCAAGAGGTTATGGTATTTCCATTTATATCTGTGTGTAACCTCTGATATTAAACATAACATTGCTGGGCAATTTCTGAACCAGGGAAATCAGCTTCCATGATGCCGCATTTCACAGATTTCTGTGCACTCTTGGCATATTGGAGGGGAATACTGCAGACATATTTTAGAGTCCTAATCTGCTTATAAGCTGCTCCCTCGTAGTGAGAAAACTGGTAAAGGTGTTATCACATTGTAGTTTCAACATCATGTCAAGTACAAACAAAATGTATTTATTTATGGAGAATAGAGTTATTTAAGGCCTCACTGAAGTCACAGCATTAGATACGCTATCACGCTGCAATAACACCTTTCGTTCTCTAGGTCTTACAAGGGGCCAAGTGTTTAAAGCTAAGTTTAATATGCAAACATGTTAGCCTTTTCTGGTTCCTCCCTTCTCTCAAACAATGTGCTAATTAGATTTTTAAATAAACCTTTTATCAATACATAACTTATTGTAGACCCAATCACATCACCACTAAGTGTCTGTGCTTCTCTATTCAATACAGGCAGATTGTGGCTGGTGAAAGGAGTAAGCAGGGTGCTGTACATAGCTTTCTAAAAACATTACAGCTCCCTGTGTCAGTAGCCTCAGTCCGACGCTGCATCTGTCCGCCGGTGTCTTTGCACTGAGAACTGAGCAAAAGAACACCGCTGATGGCTCGGTTCTCTTGGCTGCCCGAGAGGAAAGCTGCTGCCTGTCAATCAGCAGCTCTCCTGCTCTGCTCCCCCACACTCACTGGAGTGCTGAGCTGTGGAGGGGGTGGATCGGCCATCTCAGCGGCTATCAGTCCAGGCACCTGGCCTGGATTGAGGAGTCTATACAACTGTGCAAGCCTGGGAGGAAAAATTAGAGTTCAACTTTATCTATGGCTGTGCAGTCTAATAGGTGCAAGAAAAGACCCAACATTCTCAATATTTCACACTGAGCTAATCAGACATTGTTTGGGATTTAAAGGAGAGGTTGCAATAGGGGTTAAGGCTGGGTTCACACTGATGCAAATTGGATGTGGGTTCTCTGCATCCAATTCGCATGACAGGAGAGTGTGACCAGCTCTCAATAGAACCGGTTCACACAGGTCCGTGGTGACTGCGGTCCACACTGGAAAAGGGTCCTGTGTGTCTTTAGCTGTTTCAGGTGTGAATTAAGGCAAAAATTCTGACCCGATTTGCACTTGAAATCGGGGAACAGTGAGGCACCGGACTCCTGCTGTGAGCCGTGGCATGTGTGAACCCAGTCTTAAAGTTTTACTAAACTTTTTTTTTCTTCACACAAACATGTCATACTTACCTGCCCTGTGCAATCCTCCTCTTCTTTGGTCCCTCACTGGCACACCTGGCAACCTCCCCCATGCTGAGTGGCCCACAGCAAGCTGCTTGCTATGGGGGAGGATTCGTGCATGCTTGCCCACCGCTCACTGACTGCAATTGACAGCAATGGCTCCTGCTGCTGTGTCTCAGCCAATGAGGAGCGGGAGAGGGACCCAGGAGAGCCTATGCTCTTGTGCATTTTGCCGGATCTAGACGGGTCTCAGCAGGTAAGTAAAAGGGGGTGCTGAGGAGGGAGCTGGACACTGAAGGTTTTTTACCTTCATGCATAAAAGATTAAGAAAAAGAAAAAACACCCTTCACGCTTTACAACCACTATAATAATAATAATAATAATAATAATAATGTCTGCACAGTGAAGAGGGGTAAATTATTTATTTTTTTCTATAAAAGTAAGTTTCCCTGTGGGGTTTTGCATTGCAGCAAATAATTAAAAATAAATATATTTTATTACAGAAAAGTACATCTTTACATTTAAAATTTGCTGCAATACAAAACCCCACAGGGAAACGTCTTTTATTTTTTCTATATCGGGGCGTGCAGCTAACTTGTTTGATACCTATAGTATAATCTTTTTGTTTTTTTGCTACGGGTACATACCTTAACTTGAGTATTGGGCTGGAAACCATCCAGCTGGTTGAGGAGCTCCAACATGGTCCTTTGTACCTCTCTGTCTCCAGCCTTCTCGCTGTCAAACCTGCAAGACAAAATAAAATACATCTCTAAACCCAATACAAATGAGATTGCCGATTTTAAGTGTTCATATAATGCTAGCATACAGACACATACAGTATATGCACACCAAAACAAACCTAGGTAGAAGCCAATAAACCTACAAAAACCACTTCATAAGATCATGTACTTAAACAGCATAGAAAAGGTAACATGATTTTATTATGAGAATTGCCTAATGAAGAAGAACTCCTGTAAAAAAACAAAACAAAAAAGTTCTAGAATTTCTAACTCTCCAGATATAACCGCAAAGTTGTGGTTCACCTTTTAGACAATGTTTCATGGTACACCCATATTTATGGCACAAGATCAATCATGGTGCCCTAACAGCCCCCTGGCTTACCTACAACCCTTCCCAATTCCAAAAAAGTAGGGACACATGTAAAATCTACATAAAAATACAATACAATCATTTGAATACAAAGACTTTGCAAGTCTCATACACCCAAATTTTACTCACAACAGAAATTAGAAAACATAATAAATGTTTAGCCACTTCAATACCGGGCACTTACCCCCCCCCTTCCTGCCCAAGCTAATTTTCAGCTTTCAGTGCTGTCACTTTTTAAATGACAATTGCGTGGTCATGCTACACTGTACCCAAACAACATTTTTATCATTTTGTTACCACAAATAGAGCTTTCTTTTGGTGGTATTTGATCACCTTTGCATTTTTTTTTGTTTTGTGTTTTGTTGCTAAACAAAAACAAAAAAAAAAAACGACCAAAAATTTGGAAAAATACATTTCTAAAAGTTTTCTCCTTCACTGATGGACACAGATAGCCGGCACTGATGGGCATTACTGGTGGCACTTTTCCTAGGCAGGGATCCACGGGGGGGCTGCACTGATAATCAGCACAGACCCCACCTGTCAGGAGAGCCGCCGATCGGCTCTACTGGCATCTGTCAGACACGAGTGAGAAAAAGTCGATAAACAGCTCTTCCCATCTACATCGCGATCAGCCGTGATTGGACATGGCTGATCATGTGGTACAGAGCCTCCATCAGAGGCTCTTTACCAAAATCGGTGATGCGGTGCGTCAGACTGACACACCACCGATGGGCGTGTGATCGCGGCTTATTCTGCTGGACATCATACAACGCCCAGTCATGATAACTGAACCACTCTCCAGCTGTCATTCTGCTATAGGCCAGGTGGGAATTGGTTAAAATAAGAAAATGTAACTGTGTATATCCCCTCTCAACAATGCTCTGCAAATGTCTGGAAACTGAGGAGACCAGTTGCTTGAGTTTTCGGAGAGAAATATTCTATCCCGATATAGGAATCCAGCTGCTCAACAGTCCTGGGTTTCTTTGTCATATTTTTCGTGTCAAGATGCGCAAAAAATATTTTCAATTAGTGAAACGTCTGGAATGCAAGCAACTGGACTCTACTAGGAAGCCATGCTGTTTTAACAGATGTTGTATGCGGTTTAGCACTGTCCTGCAAGGCCTTCCCTGAAAAATATGTCATCTGGATGGGAGCTGCTCTAAAACCTGGATATATCTTTTAGCGCTGATGGTACCTTTCCAAATGTTCAAGCTGCCCATTCTTTACATATGAATGCACCCTGATACCATCAGAGATGGAGGCTTTTGAACTGAGCGCTGATAACAAGCCGGATGGTCCCTCTTCTCTTTAGTCCAGAGGATGTGCCATCCATGGTTGCCAAAAAGAATGTCAAATAACGATTAGTCTGACCACAGAACAGGTTTTCCAGTTTGCAACAGACCATTTTTAATTGAGCTTGAGCTCAGAGAAGAGGGCGGCGTTTCTGAGCCTATGGAGTGATGGCCTTCACAGAGTCATGCCTGTTTTTATTGCAATGCAGTTTGAAGGCCCGAATATCACATGCGGCCTTGTCGCTTGAACACAGATTTCTCCAGATTATTGGAATCTTTGGATGATATTATGTACTCTGGGTGATGATAAATTTAAAGTCTTTGCAATTTTATGTTGAGCGTCATTCTGAAATTGTTGGACAATTTTTAGACACAGGTTTTCAGATTATGGAACCTCTGTCCACGTTTACTTCTGAGTAGTGATTGGCGTGTTTGCAGCCCCGCTCACTTGACCCTGCCAGGAAGCTGACACTGCACAGCGCTAATCACAGGCAGTGAGACATTTCCCGATCTGTGCAGCCATGGATCGGGAAATGTCTCACTGCCTGTGATTAACACTGCACAGCATCAGCTTCCTGGCAGGCTCAGGCGCGTGGGGTTGCAAACACGCCCGAGCCCATTCTTACTCCTACTCTTGAAGATGCTCTTTTTATACACCCAATCATGTTACTGACCTGTTGCATTAACCCAATTAGTTATAAAATGTTTTTCCAGATCTTACTTGTTAGTACCAGTTCTTTGTTGCACTTGCTCAACTTTTTTGAGACGTGTTGCTGCCATAAAAAACTCAAAATAATTTTTTTTCTTAAAATAGTACATTTTCCTCAATCTGAAGACTTGAAATGTTTCTATTTTCTATTGTGAATAAAATATAGATTTATGAGCTTTGCAAACCATTGCATTCTGTTTTTATGTAGGTTTCTCACAGCGCCTCAACCTATTTAGAATTTGGGTTGTAATTTATGGGTTGCACCTTCAAAAAGCAGTTTGTTATTTGAATTCAGCATGGCTGTGCATTGCTACTCCATGCTGAACAAGAAAACTAACCTTTTTGTTCCAATAGCATCCAACTCATCAATGAAAATAATGGACGGTGCCTTCTCCTTGGCTAAAGCAAAGGCGTCCCGTACAAGCTTGGCTCCATCTCCGATAAACATCTGAACTAACTGAGGTCCAGCAAGCTTCAGGAATGTAGCCTATAAGACAAAGGCAAGTGTCACAACCACCTGTGGCTCCCAAACTTACTGTGTCCTAGAGCTACTCAACCACCTACCTTGGTCTGTGCTGCACATGCTCTTGCTAACAGGGTTTTCCCTGTGCCAGGAGGGCCGTACATGAGCACCCCTTTAGGGGGCTGGATGCCCAGGTTTTCAAATTTCTCCTTGTGGTTCATGGGTAGTACAATAGCTTCTACCAGCTGCAAGAAAAAAAAAGTTACATGTAGAAAATGAAGATTGCAATGAAACAAAGGATGCTAAAGAGATGCAGACAAGGTCTGGCATACTTCCTGAATCTGCTTATCCAGTCCTCCGATATCACTATATTGCTCAGTAGGCCTTTCATCCACCTCCATTGCTTTAACACGAGAGTCATATTCTGTAGGAAGGGTCTCCAAGATAAGATAGGAGTCCTTGTTCACACCCTGAAGAAACAGAGACCAGATTATAAATTACAAGGGAATTCTACAACCATTTCCCAATCTTAGGCAGTGGAAAACGAAAGAATCCTTTGCATATCATAAATATGGATGTTGCAATCTTACTCATTGCTGAACCTACGTCAACATTATGTCCTCAGTATATTACTCCAAGTGACAAAGCATAAATAAACCCAAAAACAAAAAACTGTAATACTGCAGCTTAACAGTACTTTTCAGCCTCTATATGTCTAGGCACCATAAATATACTGTATAGCAACATTACTCAACAATATTGAGAAAAGAGTAGATATTCCATAATTTAGCAGGAGAACAGCATGTAGAACTATATTACACCAAGCCTGAGGAAACTCTTCCACCAAGGATTCTATTGTGAACTAGTGGCAAGTCCTGGATTGTCTAACCATGCATCCGAGATTTGTTCAAATTTTGATGGGCTACCCCTATGCTGGTAAAGCAGTTTCTCCTTGTGCAAGACTGTTATTCGCCGCAACCGACTCATCATAAGAGGGAGGTGTTGCAGAGTGCCACTTCTGTGCAATACGTTTTCAGGCAATAACCAGGATTCTAAGAATAGCTATGAATGTATAAAGGGGTGTATTGTTGCTCATCTAGCCAGCCCAGCAAGCATAGTTTAGCACAGTGATTCTCAACTAGGGTTCCTCCAGAGGTTGCTAGGAGTTCCTTCAGCGTTGGGCCATTTCTGCCTCTCTGATAAGTTCCCACCGACACCATTGATCTTTTTAGCTATCTGTAAGGAGATAATTCTTCCCAATGACCACAAGTGTAAGGATCAATCTTCCCACTGACCATCACACTAATGTATAATGAGTTGTAGATTTCTAATTTTTAGCTGGGGTCCCCCCGAGACTGGAGAACTATTTCAAGGGTTCCTCTGTGTTAAAAAGGTTGAGAAAGGCTGGTTTAGGATGTAAGGTAAGATTACAATTCCATATCCTATTAATAGAATCATTTATCGTTGTCCAATTTTGGACGCTTCCATAGCATATGAAGGAGAGTGCCATTCTCTACATCGCACCTCGGGCACTTTAGGTGCATTATTTAGCACAGTGGACCACTCCTCATCAATACGTCCTATGTCTGCCGACCACAGAGTTCTGCAGTTGAGAGACATGGCTCTGGATACCAGGGATAAAAGGAAGTATATAAGGATGAAATTTTCCTTTCCTAGAGAGTGAGGTAACCAGTTGTGTAAGTATTTCGGGTTCTATCAGTACCCAAGTTGAAAGTCTGGATTGAGAAGAAATGGCATGCCGGAGTTGTAAATATTGATGGTATAAGTGGTTTCATAACCCATATTCCTCTGGCAATGTCTGAAAGTCCTTCAACAATTGCCCCAGATAGAGCTGTGGTATGTATGTGAGACTACAGAAGGACCAGGAGGTGAATCCTTGCAGTTTCTGGAGCTCAGGGTATTGACTATTGTTGAATATGTGAGTAACAAAGACTTATTACAGCATTGGCTGTATTCGTTTTCTTATTTTCAGGCAAAGAACATTTTCAAAAATTACAGAAAATACTTGTTGACCCAACCAGAAATGCAGTGCCTTTGTTATTTCCAGTGGGCTGAACTGTAAGCACAAAACAAGTTCATCTTTGTTGCATAAACTACTAGTCCCTTCAGGCCCTATGTAATAGAGATGAACAAAAGGCAGAAATGTTTAAAACCCAGCCTGGGTGACTACAATAGACCCTTCTATAAATATGTTGTTCACAAGAAAACTAAGTAAAAATAAAGAGGAAAATGTCTGAGAAAAGTAAACTAATGCAGGACACCTTCTTGAAGAACTTGTAAAATGCAACAAAATACATTTACAAAGTAACATACCGCCCACTGACCTCACAACAGTCAAATGTGTGGAATTCCTATTCTAAAACAAACACACAAACACACACACACACACACACACACACCCCTAGGTTTTGTCTAAAATACTACACAAAAAATAAAAATAAAAACACCTTTTAATATTCCAGAAATCCAGTTAGCCATTAACTTCCATTGTGAGCTGACAGCTTAGCCTCAGATCCACTGAAATCCCAATCATTGTCAACGCTGCCTAGTTCTCACCTGCTGGACTACAGAACATCTCACACTGATGTTATTGAGAAGAGTAAGGAGGGGGTGTTTTGTATTCTTAGAAAAGAGCACTAGGGAGGGCTGACAACACTGGCTGGGTTTTCAGTGCAGAAGTGAGTTTTCAGCTTACATGGGGAGTTAGAAGCAAGATGGATTTCTTGGCTTCAAAAATAGACATACAGCACATACCATCTTTGTAAAATACTTACCACCAAATCTCCAGGCTTCAGTTTTTCTGCATCAACCAACCCAATGACAGGCAAGAAGTATGTCTGGTGAAAAGAAGGACGGAGTGTTAATCAGAAGCTCTATGTTTTTCTTCAAACAGAAAGCCATTTCTGCACAGACAACATCGTCATGTCAAATGGAATGGATAACCCCAGATAAGAACAGGGGTCCACTTTTCATGAAAACAGAAAAAATAAGTTAAAGTCAAAATCCAGGCAAACAGTTGAATACACGCATGGGAACTTTTTTTTTACCTGCCAAATGAGCTCTGCTGTACAGAGATTGCCAGAGGCTGGTACCAGGTAGAATACCGATACTTATACTGCTTGTATTTTTTTTTTTAAATACATTCAATGAAGTATTAATGACTACAATAATCTGGACAGAGCAGGTGTTGGGACCACTGCCTTTTTTTTGGGCCAAGGGAGGGAATGACGTCCTGCATATTCAATGTGTACTCTCTCCTGTTGTGGCTGCTGAGCTCATCATAGGAAATAGAGAGTACATCTGGGCATGCACGGCCCAAATGAACAAGACGGCCCTACTATACCCATATAAAAGATAGTGTGTGATTTTTGTAAAGCTGAATTTACACTTTTACTACAGCCAAGACTTTAGTGAACATCGTCAAGAGTTAGAGATGAGTTTTTCCAGCTATCAAGGACTCTGTTACAGATGTTTACCCTACTGTCCCAGCAACAATGGTTTTACCAGGCAGGAAGAGAGAAAGTCTGAAATTGCAAAACAGATGAAAAATAAAGACGACCCCCCCCATTTTATTTTTTAAGCACAGTAAGAGAAAACCAGAAAATCGCTGTCAATGTTATATTGTGGTCTAAGCCCTTGCTGCAGAATTTTCCTCCATTCCTGTCTGGTTATACCACTGTAACCAGACAGGACAGTAAATAAGGGGGATATAGCAGTAAAAACCTGACAGAGCTTCTAATCTTTCCCACTCTAGACAAAGAAAAAATACGTTTGGCTTTGACTCTTACGTGGACATTGCCCCTAAATGTGTCCCCTTGCTGAACTGCTGGAAAAAAAGTGTAAAACACAACAACTTATACTATACTCACCTTTACCCTGGCTCCACTATTGGCTCTTACACGAGGGTGACATTATCCCCCTTTGGGCAAGATCTGGGGAATTTATAGTACTCAATCTCACAGAGAATATGCTTCCAGTACTGTGCTACGGGGTCTGCTTGTGAGATTTGGAGTACCCAGCATCTGCTGTGCTTTCAGAGTATGATCATTTTATCCCCTTTTCCACAGAACCCAGGGGAAATGCAAGTCAAATATATATATTTTTTTTCCCCTACAATGATTTAGCATGGTGGGGAGGCAAAAGTAAAGAGTGGCCCTGCAAGTAATGCAACTTCCGCTTTAACACCCCTATTTACAAGGCAAAGCAAAACAGGCCACATCTGACATTAAGCCCCTGTTCACAGCAGTGCGATTTGATTGTTCCAAATTGCATGACAAGTCACACCTCATTGCTGGCAATGGAACCGTTCAAATAACCGAGACTCGTGCCACAGTGACTTTGAGAAAGGTTCCTGCGCTACCTTTTTTCACTGCAACTTGCATTGACTTCAGTTTAATTAAGTCACAAGCGACAGTAAAATGGGCAGTGCAAATCATGCTAATGTGTGGCTTGAAAAATCGAGCTGAAAAGGCTCAACAGCCCTGCAACGCCCATATAACTAGGAGTTGCACACAAAAAACTTGCACTGTAACTTTTTTTTTTTGACATTTAATGTAAACTTATACAGCAAAAAAAGGGCAATATAGAGGAATTTTCCATTTTACCTGTCGAGTGGATGTTTTAATAACGGCACACTTTCCCTTTCTCTGGGAATCTAGATCAATGTTGGCACCGTCTTCCTCCTGGTCATTGGGATCCACATCCAGCAGCTGGAGAAAAAAAAAAAAAAAGTGTCAGGATTTTTACATACATAGCAAAGCAGAACAAGATATTGAAGGTCATACAGAGTTTAGCAATAAAGCATCTCTGTCAGTTTAAAAGAAAACAGATCAAAGAGCCCTGAAATAGAAGAGGTATTGTAATGACATCATTTTATTTGATATCACTGCTATTTATTCTATGTCATTTTGGTGGGATAATTAATTTAATTCTGTTTGGTATTCTTATAATCAGTTAGGGGGAAAGCACTGCGCTATAGTTTGGTATATGTAGAAAAGGGCCTCAACAGCCAAAACAGCAGCCAACACCAAAAACAAACAAAGTTCAGCAAATGAAATAATAAAGACAGTGTAGCGCTTCAATAATAATAAATGTGATCAACATAAATTATAAAGATAATAATATGACAGAGATCGTATAAATATAAATGCCTAGAGGAAAAAAGTCCAACATTGGGCGCACATTCCACTATGTAGCTGGCACGGGGGTGACCGAACCGTCACAGAAGAGGAAGAAAATGCACTAGGCGAATGTATTCATGTGAATCTGCTTGACTGTAAACATCAGGAAAAAGTAGATAAATACTTCTTACCAACTCAGTTGGACTCACACAGTCGTATGACAGTTGAGTCTAGAAGGCTTGAGGTCACAGTCTGGGACCAAGGAGTATAAGGAGGGAGGTCTGTTGAGCTGATGGAGGAGCTCCAAGCGGTTGTAGGCCCAATGATGGATCCTTTCAGATGGAACGTCAAGGTTGTTTGTAGTCAAGCTCAGACGCGGCCCGTTGCACTGATACTCCAATCTCCCCCGAATGGGGAGGGGGATATTGTGGAGGTTTAAGCCAAAGAAACGGAAAAAAGGAAAAAGAAAAAAAGGCTCCACATGGTGCGGGTCAAACGGTATAAAAATGTTGGTTTATTGAAGTCAAAAGATAATTAATGACTTAGTGATCACATAAAAAATAAAATAGAATTAAAAGCAATGTAGGGTGCCAACAGCTCGCCCAACGCGTTTCGACATATATGTCTTCGACAGGGGCATGTTCAACATGCCCCTGTCGAAGACATATATGTCGAAACGCGTTGGGCGAGCTGTTGGCACCCTACATTGCTTTTAATTCTATTTTATTTTTTATGTGATCACTAAGTCATTAATTATCTTTTGACTTCAATAAACCAACATTTTTATACCGTTTGACCCGCACCATGTGGAGCCTTTTTTTCTTTCCTTTTTTCCGTTTCTTTGGCTTAAACCTCCACAATATCCCCCTCCCCATTCGGGGGAGATTGGAGTATCAGTGCAACGGGCCGCGTCTGAGCTTGACTACAAACAACCTTGACGTTCCATCTGAAAGGATCCATCATTGGGCCTACAACCGCTTGGAGCTCCTCCATCAGCTCAACAGACCTCCCTCCTTATACTCCTTGGTCCCAGACTGTGACCTCAAGCCTTCTAGACTCAACTGTCATACGACTGTGTGAGTCCAACTGAGTTGGTAAGAAGTATTTATCTACTTTTTCCTGATGTTTACAGTCAAGCAGATTCACATGAATACATTCGCCTAGTGCATTTTCTTCCTCTTCTGTGACGGTTCGGTCACCCCCGTGCCAGCTACATAGTGGAATGTGCGCCCAATGTTGGACTTTTTTCCTCTAGGCATTTATATTTATACGATCTCTGTCATATTATTATCTTTATAATTTATGTTGATCACATTTATTATTATTGAAGCGCTACACTGTCTTTATTATTTCTTATAATCAGCTCTGCACTTTTTTGCACTTTAGTAATTTGAGTTTTTGTACCCAGACTCCAGTGCTAGCTGATTTTTAGCTTCATCATATCTGATCAATTAACATCATTTTTAGCGCAGTGTTAATCCTCTTGTTTTTTTTACTATTGTAATGACATCACCAGTAGCCAATGTCTCCCACCCTCCTTTAGGAACAGCATTGTAGCCTCTGTAAGACTATTTGGCCTTCAGCACTTCCAGGAATGCTGTATACCTGTGTCTACACACCCTGCCTCCATTCTCAAACCCCTTGTACACACGGTCGGACATTCCGACAACAAAATTCGTCTGATTTTTTGACTGGTTTTGTCAGAAACTGGCGTTGCATACACACGGTCGGACAAAGTTGTCGGAAAATCCGATCGTTCGTTACGTGATGACGTTCGTTGCGATGGGACTACGTCCAGGCTAGTAGCCAATAGCTTTGGTCTCGTAATTTGATCTGACCATGTGTTGCACTTTGTCCGATCAGAATTCTCTACAAACGAACAGACAAAGTCCAATCGGATCAAGTTGTCGGAAAATTTTATATCCAGCTCTCAAACTTTGTTGGTTGGACATTCCGACGGAAAAATTCAGATGGAGCTCACACATGGTCGGATTATCCAACAACATGGTCCCATCGGAAATTTTCCGTCGGAATGTCCGACCGTGTGTACAAGGGCTAAGGCACTAGAGGGCTCGGCAATAACAAAAAAGGGGCAGCGGGACAGAACCACAGCACACAGCGGGAGAAACAGACATCAGACACTCATTGAAGTGTCAAATGCCAAAGACACCGACAGAGTTGTTAGTCAATTAACCAATTGTCTCGAGAGGTAAATATGAAATAATGGGGAAAAACACAGCTACCACCTTAGCAACAGTCATAATAAGAGTCCTACGGAAATTTGAAAAACCTCTTCTGACTGGCCCATTCCTCCTTCATTCGTGTGTCATGCACTCCCCCTCCCTGGCACTGCAGCTTACAGTGGGAAAGTTTTAGTTATGGAAGTAGTACTGTCAATCCAGAAAACAGTGGGCAGGACTAGATGCGGCCAGGTGCTGATTGGCAAGCTACAGTCTAGAGCAGTGATGGCTAACCTTGGCACCCCAGATGTTTTGGAACTACATTTCCCATGATGCTCAACTACACTGCAGAGTGCAAGAGCATCATGGGAAATGTAGTTCCAAAACATCTGGGGTGCCGAGGTTCGCCATCACTGGTCTAGAGTACAGACTTGAGAATAAGCAATGCCAATAGCCTAAGCACAATTATGACACGAGTTAGTAAAACTGTACATATCATCACAACTACTTTGTGCATCCAGGTGGCTACCTGGACAAATTGGACTTTTATTTGGTGGTAAATGGTAATGGATCTCTCATGTTTTTTTTATCAAATAAAAACTGGAAAGAAAGAAAGGAAACTAAGTACCTCCATTCACAGAAATCGTTGCGATAGCCAGAGGCTATCAGGTGACCTGGAATTGAGAGTTCCGGGTCCTGATTAGTGCAGGGCACCATGCTCCCAGCATGAACGAAGATACACGAATATGCAGCCCCGGGCCAAAAAAAAAGCCCAGTTCAGTGGGGCTGCATATTTGCGTACAGTTGGCTTGAAGGGGTTAAACTCACTGTAGTGCAAGGAGGCGCAGCATACACAAATGAGTGGCAACACTGCTCTAAATTCAGAAAATAATGATTTTAACTTGAAACCAACAAATGTCAGGAAAAGGTTTAGTCTTTAAGTGGTTAAAATTCACTCATTTACACAGAGGTTCATTCATTTGATCTAAAGGACAAAACGTTACAATTTATATACTTAGTTCTGCAGCTGAGGATTGTTGTGACACTTGGCAGACTGCCTGTTTTTTTGGCAGCTGGCGGCTTCAGCAGAGAATTCTCAGCATGGAAAGAATCAGGAAAATGCTTTGTGAAGATCCCGGGGGGGGGGACGCGATACTGATTCTTAACGATTAACCGTGCAGCTCTACTTTCTTTCTAGATGCAGCTGATGCTACTATAATATGATACAACACGTACAGCAGATGCATTATTATGGGATAGGAGCGTTATGCTTGTGCCACCTGAATTTTACTTTCACACTGGCACGTTATTTAAACCTGTTGGGAAAGAAAACAATTAGACACTCACCTCAATGACGTTGGACACCAAATAGGGAAGAGTTTTATTCACTTTGATCTTCTCACTATTTTCTTTGATTTTATCCTTCATGGCTTGTAATTCGTGTGTGACTCGCAAAACCTCGCTCTTCATGATCTGAAAGGCAGTCAAATCATTCATTACTTGGACAACACGCTAAAATCGGTCATCTGAATAACAGAAGAGGCCTTATTTTTGTGTGAGGAGGGATACATGTTAAATAACTAACCTCCATTCAAATCTCTCTTCGTTTTAAACTTGGTACAGGCATAGCCCACTTTTAAGTACACAATGGGGTTTATTTACTAAAGCTGGAAAGTGCAAAATCAGGCTCACTTCTACATAGAAACCAATGAGCTTCTAACCCCAGCTTGTTCAATTACGTTTTGGTAATAAAGCCTGGAAGCTCATTGGTTTTTTTTTTTGTTTGTTTTTTTACAGAAGTGATTGCACTTTCCAGCTTTAGTAAATAAACCCCATTTTGTACTTAAAAGTGGGGCAGGCTCCTCTCTCTTTAAGTGACACCCTGATATAAAGAATGCCCCTTGAACAAGAAGTGAGAGGAATCTTGGGGACACTTGTTTTGGGGACCACTGTCTAAGAGATTTATCCTCAACAAGTTACAGACAGCAAAGAAAAAACAAAAAAAAACAAACAGATCTATAAATGGCTGTGTAGGCATAACTGTCCCAGCCACTCAGATCATAGCAGAAAACCTGCTGGGTGCACAACACCACTTCGTTCTGCATGGCAGGGAGGGGGGGGGGGGGGAGCGCGGGGAGCGGGTTATGTGACATGTTGCGATTTAAGCTGGGTACACACAGTCCGAATATTAGCTGGTTCAGCAGAAACCAGCCGACAATCTGACCACGTGTGCAGCTGTCCTATCAGAAGCCGGTCTAAGGACTGGCTTTTGTCGAAGGGACATGCTGGAGAATCAGCCTATGATCAGAGCTTAGCAGTCCATATCTGTGAGCTCTGATCAGTGTGTTCTAGCGGGTTTGGGAGTCCCCCTGTCAGAACACAAAGGCACAGCTGGAAAGATCACTGCACTAACATTGCTTAGTTAGTACAGAAATTTGTCAGGTTTTTTTGGTCAGCCTGAAAATAAATGTAATGTGTGTTCCAGGCTTAAAGTGGATGTATACCTGATTCATGAAATCTGACCTAAGCACACATATCTGTAGTGTTTACTTACTTCTCTCCAAAGCACTAAGTCTCATGTCTTTCTGTTTTGTTGCTGTTATCGGCATGATAACTTCTGACAAGTTTTCCGTCAACAAAGATAAAACCAGCCTGAAATTTTGTGTTGTGGGAGGTTACTATAAAATAGATTAGCAGAGAGCTTGTCTTGTCACAGCACAACTCTGCACATTCCTTCCTTACTCTACCTATGTGGAGGGGGGGGGGGGGGGGGTGCCTTTCCTCCAATCAGCTGTCTCCCAGTGTATGCCAAGAATCCAATCCTATTGCTGAATGAGGAAGTAAAAATTCTAACCCAATGTTGGAATTCTAAAGAATGTAGCAAGCTGAAGACCGCTTATATAAGAAAAATTTATGTAGGAAGATTTGTTTCATTCCTGTGTATCATCTGAGGCTGCTCATTTCACTGGGTATATGTGAGGATTTACATCCACTTTAAGTCCCAACCCTAAACTGGGCTATACCGAGCAAAATAAAAGAAGTGGCCATGTGACCTACACAGAAGGAAGGGTTTAAAAAGGGTATTTATACAATTAATTCTAAAATGTTTCCATCTTTGTAAAGTGTTTGATGGTGGTATGCCCTGGGATAGTGGGAGGAAATCTGGGGTTTACAACCCACTTTAATGTGGTTGTAAACTCTGTTACACCACTTTTACCTACAGGTAGGCCTAGAATAAGACTTACCTGTAGGTACCGTGAATATCTCCTAAACTTGCATGGTTTAGGAGATATTCACTGTATCTGCATGCGCCGATATAATTGGCACATGCACACTGAAGAAACGGCCTGCTCGTGCCGTTCCTTCAGGAGCCGTGCCCATCGGTTCCCGCCAGCATGCACGGAAGTGGCGTCATCGCGGCTCCGGCCAATTACAGCGCCGGAGCCCGCAAACCCGGTAATAACTCCGGGAGACATGTCGCTGGTCATAGCGGTGTACGGGGACCGCAAAAGCTTTTATCTAAGGGAAGTATTTCATAATGAGCTAGTATGTGATGCATACTAGCTCATTATGCCTTTGTCTTGCAGTTTTTTGGGGTTTTTTTTGGCATTTACGACCACTTTAACTATACCCTACTACCTATCCCCGAAAAAAAAAAAAAAAAAAAAAAGACATGTAGCCTTACTTCTACTTGATAATCATTATAGATATACGGTATATTATAGAGCACAGGATCCGGAATTCTTTTCCACAACACATAAATATATATTTTTATAAAAGTGTGATTCTACCTTTATTTCACTGTCCAGGAGCCTTGTCCTCTGGATAATCTCTTCTGTGGACATTTTAAGAACCTCTTGTCCAACTCCATCTTGCTATAAAATGCAAAGAACAACAATAATAAATACACACACTAATTAATTCCGTAGATAGTTATTTTGGCAAACACATTTGTGGTTAATTAGAATAAAAGCCCAACTCTATTTTAGTTTCAAATAGAATAAGCAAGGGTCAAAATCATTGCTATTCATTTATTTTCTGCCCCGCCCCCATCCCTCAGGGAGATTTTCCATCACTTCCTGTCTATTTGAACATCCTTTCAGAAGACTGGCTAATCCTTATACATGCTAAACTAAAAAAAAAAAAAATGTAAAGAAAAAAAAGGGCTTGACAATAATAAGATGAACAATGACAAATAATAAGTCACAGCACACCAACACTGTAGTTTTAGGCACCACTAATGGTCTATCAAGTAGCTATGAATTTCATCCGGCTAATGCAGAACCGAATGACATACACTACGCGGTGGTCCTGTTAGCCATATAGCACCCGACATCGGGAGCTGAGTAGAAAATTGTCAGCCAAACTGCAACTTTATCCAAACAAATGCAGCCGCTGTTCAGGTATTCCGACAGGTGCGGCTTCAGCTGTCAGAATACAACTGCTGCAGCAGGAGATTCCTCAGTCTGCACTGTACAGCAGGATAGGGGAATCTATCATAATATTTTCATTCACCCTGCAGGTTAAACAAAAAGAATGTGTGTGTGTTTCCCCCAATTATCTCAAGTACCCCATAATAAGGGAACATATTTTGCGAGTTTAAACTAGGTTCATAATCAGATCTCCCGACAATAACAACAGTCTGACCATCTGTGCCATCTTCAGATCTTCCAAGCACTATACATGGTGAAGGGCCATCTGAAAACTGCATTGGTTTTTAGGTAGGCCATCACACTAAGCAGCGGTCGGTATGAGGCTCCCTTATATAGACATCCATAAGCCTTGAGACCACTGCTGGGAGCCGCCATCTTGGATTTGAACAACCCCAGCAGACTCACAGCTTCCAGACATGTGACACCCTAGATTAGGGATTCCCACCTTATACCTGGAACACACCATGAGAAAACCGGATGGCCGTCCCCTAAATAATGTCAGTGGGATAGTGTCTCCAGGGAAAAATAGTCACTCGGATCACTGCTGTTAGTGGAGCAATAGCACCTAGGGGAAAATAGCTCCCTAAACCATGGGTGTCAGTAGGTAAGTTGCCTCCAGGGGAGGACAGCCCACAAATTATTGGTGTAAGTGGCCACAGGGGAGAACAACGTCCCCATATCATTGAAGTCAATGAAAGAGTGGGACCCAGGAGAGAATAGCCACCAAATCATTGAGGATAGTGTGACAGTGGCCCCAGAGCAGTATACCCCCCAAATCCCACCCCCAGGGAACAATAACCCCATAATCATGCAATGGATTGGAAGGGTGTGGCTCTGCACTGCTCTCAGGATCCTGATTGGCTGTCATTACAACACAGAAGTTTGGGAGTTCTCATCCATTCATGGAGGACAGGAAGCCACTGCACCAAGGGACAGAGAGAGGAGGGGGAGGGAGGTCAGGGCGCCGCCGTGGCTGAGAACCACTGCTTTGTAGTATTCCCCTTGGCTATATAAATGTTATATAGGGATCTAAAAGTAGGGGTGGAGGAGCTGGGCCAGCACAGAGAAAAATATTAGACCCCAGGGGAGGAGAGGGCTTTGATGTGTAAGAGGAGGACGGGGCTGTGTTAGGGAACTGACTCTTCTTGGAGCAAAATGAGCAGATCAGTATGTCTGCCTTTCAGTACTGGGGCCCGTGGTTCACATCCTGGTCACACACACACACACGCTGGTCAGTTAATTGCCCCCAATATGATATTCTACAGAGAGTGTCCCTGCCATGTGATCAGGTGGTGAAAGGTTCTCTCTATGTTCTGTATACAGTGGGGTGGAGGAAGCGTTAGATATTGTATGGGGGGTTAATGCGGTCCCATTAGAGAGATTTCCCCTCACTTCTGTCTCTGGAAGATCCCCAATGTCAGGACATGACCGGGGTCACCAACACAGGAAGTGAGGGCAAACCTCCCCAATGGGGACACAGCCAGAGATAAACACCTGACAGAGGATCTGACTCCTCCACACATTACAAACAATAAGAAGTAATTTCTCTGGCTGCTGGAAGAGAGAACAGCCAGGAAACGATTGAGGGTGGTGAGATAGCCACACATCATCGCTGACAGCGGACTAGTGGCCACATAGTGGGCTCCATGGGAGAATGTGACCCCCTAAGTCATAGTAGAATGGTGGGCAGAAGGGAAAATAGCCCCCAAATCATTTAGATCAGTGGGGGGAGATCTGCGGAGGAACCAACAGTGCCATCCTTGCTGGTGCTTGTAGTCCCACATGGCCATGCAACCTCCCTCGACCGCTCAGTTCCCCTCACCTCTGCTTCATCCCACACAGACGACATCTTTACTGCTCTGCACAGGCCCGGTGAGTTCGCAATTCAGGAACCGGAAACGGCAGAATCTTAGAACACCAACTTCCGGTGTGCTCCGAAAACGCCTCCCCCGCCCCTTTGTTGTAAGGAAGCAGAGGGCAGGAAGTTCGGCATACCATGTGACCAGGGAAGGAGTGGTGAAGTCCTGAATGCCATGTGATTGGAGGGCGTGGTGTTGTTTCCCTGAGGCACCATATTGGATACTGGCAAAAGCAATATACTGTGTATAGTAGAGTGAGGGCAGAGTGGGGACTCTCAGCACTATGTGTGGATGTGACATATGTCCTCCTCTCTGCCCTCCATGATTGTACCATAATAGAGAATAATCATTGTAAAGAAAGGTTGTATTCTATGTGTTAGGACTTCTGTTACAATGTCATCACACAATAAATCACATTACAGAAGTGAAGGTTGCTGTGTTGTTGGGTAATGTCCCCCCATTGCTGCATCATTGTTATTTTAGGAGACATTTTAGGAGACATTCTTCTCCTGTGGGAAGCGACACTCTGGTCAGATGTGACAAAACACATGCAGAGTCTGCTGGGAATTAACCCTTTGGGCTCGTTCACACTTGCAGTGCTCTTTGAAGAGAGATTTGCATTTGGATTGCTCTTCAGAGAGTATCTGACAGTCAGTGAGGAGGTGTTGTATTGCCTTCTTACTGCCTGCTTTAACCCCTTCATTGCCACAACAGCACGGCGCAACTGTATGCATTGCAGAGCAGCCCCATTCACTGGCATAGATTGTAGTCAGCCGGTGTGCTATTACATAGTGTCCCCCATCGGATAGTGTCCACTGTGTACTGCACATGCGCAGTACACAGGACACACAGATTATGAAAATAGCCGAAGATGAATGGCGCCTGCGCCGCGAGTCCAGGTTCTAGCCCCACCATCCAAGTGGACATAGAGTTAGAATAAAAAGAGGCGAGCGCAGCAAGGCCGACCCCGAAGCGTGGCGAGCGAAGCGAGACCCACGAGGGGCCCTCTAATATTTGCAGTCCTATGTCCACTTGGATGGTGGGGCTAGCACCTCGACTCATGGCGCAGGCGCCGTTCACCTTCTGAGATTTTCCAAATCTCCTTCTGCTCCGTACTGCACAAGCGCTGTGCCTGCGCAGTGCGGGGGGGGGGGGACACTATCTGATGGACGGATGCTATATTGCAGAACACCGGCACTACAGCTTACAACACAGGGAATAATTATTTTGTTGATGTGTGCATGTGTGTGTAGGGGATGGCGGTAAAAGTGTGGCTCAAGCCCTGAGGTTATACCACCCCCCAAGTGTGAATGAGAGCCCCTTTTGCATTTTTTGCATATATGTTAAAGCAGAACTCATTTTTGTAGGATCTCTGACCCAGAACTTTTGATTTGCATACAGTATGTAATGCCCCATAGAGCTACTGTTCTGTTAAATCTAGTTTTTGGCCTCCCAGCAAGCAGGGGGAGCATTATTTGATTAGTTAGGTCTGATCTGGTCTTTATTACTTGCCCCTGTCTCCCAGGGGACCCAGGGACATGGTTGGTGGGAGAATGGTGACCCCAGCCTGAATGTTAAAGTGGTTCTAAAGGCTCAATGTTTTTTACCTTCATCCATTCTCTGCACAAAGTTAAACACCTTCTGTGTACAGAAGCCCCCTCCCTCCCCAATACCTGAGCTAATCTCAATCCAGCAATGTACTGAGAGGACTCTTCCTCTTCATTGGCCAGTGAGCCAATAAGAAAAGAGGTGCGGGGTTTGAGCCACGGCTTTGTGTCTGAATGGAAACACACAGCAGCAGCTCGGAAGCGAGCCTTGCTATGGGGGCACGAGGGAGGGACCAGGAGCGCCAGCACCCAGCGGAGACCCAAGAAGAGGAGAATCTGGGCTGCTCTCTGCACAGAGCAGGTAAGTATAACAGGTTTGTTATATTTTTTTTAAAACCTTGCCACTTTAATATCTTCCCAGCCAATCTCTGGTCAATATTGCAGGTAACCAGCAGGAGGCTGAGGGAAGTATAAATAGGCCAGAGCCCAGAGAAGAGCTCTCATGATCATGAGGGAGTAAGACTCGGCCTGGGGGCTGTGGCACCCCTCAGAGATTTGCCAAAAACTGCAAGCACTGTTAGGCGGGGTTCACACCATTGTGAATTGAATGCGGAATCACATATCTCCGCAGCGGCTCCGGTGCGTTTTGCACAAAAACATTGTGCGTCTTTTGGTCCATTTCAGGTCAAAATTCAGCCAAAAATTCTGGCTGAAATCAGACCTGAAATGGTGAACCAGGACGCACCGGACCCCTGCTGTGAGCCGCATGCAGCTCATATGTGAACCGAGCCTCATATGTGAACCAGCTACGGATCGGTTTTGGGACCTCTGTTCTGTCCTCCTGGAGCATTCTTAGGAAGCTGCTAAAAGATCCAAGACACAGGCTGATGAAGTACAGAAGTTGATGACCCTGCGCATGGCTGTCTGGAGATCAGGAGACAGCGAGTACCAACCTTCAGGGAGATCACTATCTACTACTTTCCACATTCAGGACTCTATTCCTTTTGAGGGGTCCCGGTTTGTTACTGTTCAGCTTTACACTTGAGAGGGGATGCCTTCACCCTGAAGTCATAGTGCAGAATTAGAGTCTTCATTGCCAAGTATCTCTAGGCTCACCCTATCCAACTTCTATGCAAAAATAAAAACCACAAAAAAATACATGAACTGCCTTTTAAGGGTCTGCTATATATTTTGGCAGAAGCAGATCGATTTGGGTACAGCCCGCATGTTGGATTTTTAACATACATTATTTCCAGCAGCTTTAGCCACTAGCAATAATCATTGTGCTCTCCTGGCAGTAGTGGTGGCTGGTGGGTTCTTCTTCGGTGTCTGTTCTTCATGCCTCCACCACCGTGTGTCTCCTTTTCAACCAAAGCGCTAGGCATCAAATAGGAACACCTGATGCTTTGGCCAGTCGGGAAACAGCTTTCACAACAACTTGCCTCCTGATTTGCGGGGAGGAACTTTAGTGTGAAAATAGCTAAAATTAATTCACTATCATCACACAACTGGGTGGGCTCGGAGTGCAATGCTCTGCTTTCCGAGGCCACCCTTTTTTGAAGCCTATTAGGACGCATTGATAGGGGAGGCCGCGCCCATGCACCCTCTATGTACGGGCCGCTGCTGCCTAGCAGGGACGGCTCCCCGCACCCCCGGAAGGACACTCTAGCTTTGTGAGAGAGATTTCCCCATCAACATACTGACTCTACTGATGGAAGAATTGAGCGATTTTCTTTCCTGCAACCAGTTGTTAGGAAGTTTGTGGACTGAGATACCCACAGGCAACCCCTGCCAGGCCCCCTTGCTGATCTGATGGGACCCGGGCCTCATACAGGAGGGCTGACTCTACCCCCTTGTCGATGGCCCTGCATATATATAGTAATCAAGACAAACTGTTCATTGTAAGGCCCCTTTCACACTGGCATCAGCGGTAAAGATATTTTTAGCGCCGCTTTACCGTCATTTTAGCAGCGAGATTCAGTTTTAATGAATAAAATAAAGAGTCCTGCGCAAATCGTGCCACTGAAAAAATTGATGATGAATATAAAAATATAAAAAATATAAAAACAGTCAATAAAAAATCAAAAAATAAACACACCGATGAGTGAAGGTATAAAGTGGCAAACAAGAGAAAGAACGGGACCAAATGTTCCAAAATGTATAAATCCAGGCTCTCAGAACTCTCACCTCAAGATGAAATATTCAGACAAATGAAAATAACCCCAAAAACTTCTCCTTTGCTTCTCTGTATACAATAACCAAGGAATTGCAGATAAAGCATGTAGTATACACTTCTGCCACTAGAGGGCCATTTCCAGCTCTTGAATGTAATACTGCAGCTATGGACTTGTATTTCCGTGGTGTGGAACTTGAAAAGAACACAAAGGAGAGGGGGAAAGGGAGAGAGAGAGGGGACTCCAATCGTGTAGTGGTTTCAATAAATGAACAAATTTATTAAGCGATAAAAATAGACTCTCACATTTAAAAGAAAAAATTCAAACAGATAGAATAAGATGGAGATCTGGCGTCTTCTGCCAGTCTTACGCTACTTCCGGTTTGTCCTACGGCCACTCCCTACGCGTTACGTCATACCACGTGACTTCTTCATGGGGATGATTCAGTTTTAACCCCCGCTAGTGGCCGAAAAAAGGGTTAAACGGGTATAGCCGCGCTGCCCCATTGATTTCAATGGGTAGGAGTGGTTTAGGAGCGGTGAATACACCGATCCTTCACCGCTCCAAAGATGCGGCTAACAGGACTCTTTTACCATCCTGCCAGCGCACCGCTCCAGTGTGAAAGCCCTCCGGCTTTCACACTGGAGTGAAAGGGGCCAGATTTTTTCAGGCGCTATACAGGCGCTAAAAAAAGCAACGTTTATAACCATGTAACTTTTTTTTGTATTTGTACATTCATAGTGCAGCAATGACTAAAAGCAGAAAAAAATCAAAAATGTTACGTTTGAGTCCAGAAATTAAAATGCATATGCCTGTATATACAAACTATACTGCATCTGGAAAGTATTCACAGCTTCACTTTTTCCACATTTTTGTTATGTTACAGCCTTATTTTAAAATGGATTCAATTAATTATTTTCCTCAAAATTCTACAAACAATACCCCATAATGACAACATGAAAGAAGTTTGTTTGAAATTTTTGCAAATTTATTAACAATAAAAAAGGAAGAAAATCCCATGTACACATAAGTATTCACAGCCCTTGGTCATTACTTTGTTGAAGCACCTTTGGCACCAATTACAGCCTCAAGTATTTTTGAGTATGATGCTACAAGCTTGGCACACCTATTTTTGGGCAGTTTCTCACATTCTTTGCAGGACCTCTCAAGCTTCATCAGGTTGGATGGGGGGCGTCAATGCACAGCCATTTTCAGATCTCTCCAGAGATGTTCAGTCAGGTTCCAAGTGCCTATACCGATTAAAATCAAGTAATACTGTCTCACCCTGCTCTGCACATGCTCAGTTGCTCTCTATTTTTAGGCACTGTGCCAAATTTGTAGAGGCTACTCTGTTGACAGCCTAAAAAATTATTGCTGCTCAGGGGCTCTGGGCTTCAGCAAAATGGCAGACTCCACAAGAAGAAACAGGAGCAATGCTAGAGGCAATTTACAGTGCCCACTAATTTTGGTAGCATAATTATTAATGTGGAATGTATGTTTCTTGCTAAAGAATGTTATTTTTATCAAGTTTTTATGGATAAAGTTCCACATTTATCTGGTAGATGGTTATTTGTTTAAAATCTGGTTAAAAGTATTTAGCTGTTAAAAAATGTCCCTGTGTATAGCCAGCATTAGCGTATTAGAATTCTTGGCTCTGAGTAAAAAGGAATCAGAAAAAAAACACTGCACTGAATTCCTGGTACACAATTAGCCCCCCTTTTCTATTTTCCCTTGTGGGGATTGCCTGTTAACCGCCCATTGCACACGTCCCCCCCAACTCCCCCCCCCAACCACTGTATAAAGTCAGTTGTGAAATACTCTGAGCATTGTACCGTGTGGCAGGTGTCCTCCACCATGGACCTGCCGTCCCTTCTACTCCAAGGCATGCTGATAGCCATGTGTACAGGAGATCCAATACAGGTATGATTAACTATGCATGCTGCAGTATAGCGTATGGAAGCTTAGATCATCAAACCCATACTACAGCTGATTTATACAGACAATAGGCATAAAAGGGTCTGTGTTGTCTTTCTCAATTTCCTACTTTTGTTTTTTACAATGCAGGTTATAAATGGAAAAATTTGATTGCTGGTCTTGCCATCTTTTCGTTCTCTTTTTCTCTTGTTATGAAGGAGCTTAGTTTCCTGTGTATTATAGACCAGCAGTATTCAACTCATTGTAGCATTAAAGTGTATGTATAGCCCAGAATTGTCTTTTAGTTATAGGTGGGGAACAGTTGGAACATTAGTGAGACTTTTATTGATGTCTGGATAGGTTTGCGCTCTCTGTTTGTCTTTGCTGACCATTGATTATGTGACGAGTAATCCAAAATGTAAGGCCGCGTACACACGGGCGGACTGTCCGCCCAACTAGGTTCGTCAAACAGTTTGACAAACAGTCCGTTCAAAATTTGCATGAGCGGACTTGACCACACACGACGAACGAACAGTCCGCTGAAAACTTGCGCGATGACGTGAACGGCACGTACGACGGGACGAGAAATTCGGCGTCCGATACACTGCAATGCAACCTTCGCCGTGCAAATTCTTTGTGAGCATGCGCGAGACTTAGTTTGCCAAACAAGCCTACACACGAGCGGACTGTTCGCTCAAACCAAGTTTCAGCGGACAGTCTTACGGAAATTCCGAAAAACTTTGTTCGTCAGACTGTCCGCTGAAACTGTCCGCTGAAGCCCACACACGAGCGGACTGTCCGCTGAAACACTGTTCAGCGGACAAAGTTGGACGAACAGTCCGCCCGTGTGTACACGGCCTTAGAGTTATCACCAGAGTGAGGGGAGTTCCTCCTATGGGAAAACCTGTCCAGGTAGCATTTTCTGGCACAGGAAGTGAAGTCTTCCCGAAAGGGCACAGATGGAAAAAGTATTAAAAAATGAAAAACATTTTTTTGAGGGATATATATGTATATACTTATGTGCTGGTAGAAGACTACTCATGTTAGGTCACCAAATGCCATGCTCTGTGCAGGTAACATAATTAAATTATTAAATCACTTTACATTGCAGGATCATCAAGAAGCAGTTAATACGTCAGGTTGGTAATATGTTACAATATTTTTTCCACATTTGTATTTATTTTTTGTGCTTAGTTTTTCTTCTTTGTTGCAGTTCCACAAGAGTCCAGCAATGATGTCTTCAGTGACATTTTAACATCCAATCAAGGTATGGGATATAACATAATATTGTCAATTATCTATATAAAAGAGGAGGTGGTTCGGGTGTCTTAAAGGTAAAGGTAAGCAACTGATGGAAGTAGAGGTCACATGCTACTTCCAGAGCAGTGACGTTGCATACAAGTTCCAAGCAGTAGACATTAACGGGAAGTCATAAAGAGTGTCTTCGACACTCTTTAGAATTCCATCATGCCACCGCACAACAAATGTCGGTGCGGGATACAGATTCATGTAACTGTTGGAAACAAGTACATGTATTTGAGGCAAGGACCACATGCAGAGGCACACTGAGGCTGGAGAGTCCATATTGGCCTCATTACAGCTGGGTCTCCGACCCCCGCTATTGCAGTTGTCACACAGAGATTTAGAGATACTGGTTCCCGTCAGGTCTCCTTGTGATTGACAGCAGGCAGTGGGCTATAAAAACCCCCAACTGCCTGCTGTCAGTCACAAGAAGAGAGCAGAGTCTCAGCTTCCCCATCAGGCTCCACTCATTGTGAGCATCGCAGGTTGCAATTAGGCTGTCACCTGTGAAGGTGACAGTATCCTTACCAACCACTGACAGGTGGGGAAGGGAGAAGTTAGTGGTGGGAAAAATGCTGCCTACTACACAGCGTACAGAGACAGGCACTCTGCCTGTTTCTGTACTCCACTTACTGTATGTCTTAATTACCTCTAGTTTCTTTATCTATGAGCTATAGGTAATTGTTATTGAATTTGCTCCAGTCATAGTGGCATTTTGTAAAAGTGGTGCTATTAAGAATTTTGTGAATCTGTTGTGCACATTGGTAAAGCTACCAAAAGGTACAACAGGGCTTTTTGAATCTGCTACAGGTCAATTTAAAAAGCCATACTGTCAGAAAAATGCCATTAGGGCTTTATTGAATTCCCCCAAATGTCTTTTACTGTTATAGTATATGATGTCCCTGCCCAGGAACTAATACAGACCTTTGATTCAGAGTGGTTGCTTTATTTAGAAGCTTCTGATTGGTGTCTACCTTCATGACAGATGTTCTTTAAAGGGAACATTGAAATTTGGAATCTGAACAACTGACTTGCTTTAGGGTGCATTCGCCAGGGCTGTTATCTTTACCATTGCTTCACTACTGAGGCCCATGTCCCATGTCCCACTAACAATCCTACCACTAGCAAGAAATCATTATTTTCAGGATCACTAAAGCCCCGTACACACGAGAGGATTTATGTCCGACAGACTTCCGAAGGAGTCCTGCCGGAGTTCTGCCGGAGTTCCGACAGAGTTCTGACGGACTTTTCGACTGAGCGGACTTGGCCACACACAATCACACCAAACTCCGACGGATTCGAACGTGATGACGTACGACTGGACTCGCTTAAGGAAGTTCATAGCCAGTAGCCAATAGCTGCCCTAGCGTCAGTTTTAGTCCGTCGGAATAGCATACACACGCAAATTTTTCGAAGGGACCGGGTCCGGCGGAGTTCCGTCGGAAAAATTTGAAGCATGTTCCATTTCTAAAGTCCGTCAGACTTTTGCGAATCAAAAGTCCGTTGCAGCCCACACACGATCGAATAGTCTGACGGAATCAGTCCGTCGGACTTTGGATGTTGAAAAGTCCGCTCGTGTGTACGCGGCATAAGACACATCTGCTTTGTATGTTTCTCCCTTACAAGCTTCGGAAATTTGCAAGATGTTGTTTCCTCTCAGCCGAAAATGCTACAAAGCCTCATTCGCCAGCGAAGGAATACTCACATGCAAGCAGGAGAGTTTTCTCATTCTCTGCTGTGTCCTTCAAAGCTATCCTGCTACATTTTTACCAGCGATAGGGTCCCCAGTGTGAGATGGTTCTTAGGGATTCACTGACCTGGAACATGAATACGCATATCAAGTGTCTTGGCAGAGGATACGCACATGCTTGTTCGTCCTGACTGAATCAGTAAGTAATGAAGGACAGCTCAGGATTAAGCATGAACCTTCCAAAATAAGTCAGGAATGGCAGCTCCCGTATTTCTGTCATAAGTCCATGTGCCTAATTGTAGCAGAACTTATAAAACATGCAGTTCTCAACATTTTTTGTGAAGCTCTGGATAAGCTTCACCCTCAGCAGTCAATAGAGAGGTGCCATACTGGATTGTGGGATGGTGATGACATTCTGGAGCTCCAAAGTTGGAGTGAAGCTGAGGAGGGCTTTTTGATGTCAGACAGCTTTGAGGATTCCTGGGCTGAACAGAAGATTTGGGCCCAAAGCACACGCATGCACATTGTGACATCCGCTTTTACCAAATTTATTTTTCAGTTATGGATACGATCAGAACCCCTGTCTGGTTTTACTTCTACCGGAGGCTCGGTTGTAGAGATTCTTTTGCCAGTCTGGTAAAGATGTTGTCCCCAGGACAGTAAGTGATGGGGCATCTTTCTACAGAGCTTCAGATAGAAGTAACATTTGGCAGGGGTTCTAAACTTTACTCATCCTATCCACAACTAATAATAAAAGTTTCGGGTAGATACATGTACATGTACATCGCTCTAATGCCGCATACACATGACTGGACTTTTTGACGGACTAGGTCCAACGGTTTTCCCGACGGACTTTCGGTGGAGGTCCGACAGACTTTCTGAATGATACGGTCTTGGCCACACACGACTGGACTAAGTCCGTTTGAAAGTCCGTTCATTTTGAACGTGATGACGTAAACGGGACTAAACAAGAAAGTTCAATAGCCAGTAGCCAATAGCTGCCCTTGCGTCATATTTGGTCCGTCGGACTAGCACACAGACGAACTGTTTTCCTGATTTTTAGTCCGTCGGATAGATTTGAAACATGTTTTATTTCTAGGTCCGTCTGACTTTTGGGGAAAAAAAGTCCACTGAAGCGCACACACGATCGAATTGTCCGATGGATTCCGGTCCGCCTGAAAGTATGATCGTGTGTACGTGGCATAAGGCAGTTTATCTAACCCTGCTGCTCCAAAAAGCCTCTATCCCATGTGGAGGGTGTGAGCCCTGTATGCAAACAGATACTTAGAAGAAAAGAAGGCTGGACGGCCGCACTTCTATGCAATTTCTTTATTCAAGTCCCGGATACAAAGATGAACTACAGGTATCAGCTTACATGTTTCACACCAAGGGCAGGTGCTTACTCATAGCTCATAGGATGAGGATAGGATGAGCTCATGAGCTATGAGTAAGCACCCGCCCTTAGTGTGAAATATGTAAGCTGATACCTGTAGTTCACCTTTGTATCCGGCACTAGCATAAAGAAATTGCATAGAAGTGCGGCCGTCCAGCCTTCTTTTCTTCTTTGGGGTAGTAGATAAACTTAGCACTGGTAATTTAGGAAAGTTCAAGTCAATAACAAGTTCCTTTTGAGGAGACACTCATAAAACAGCTTAGGATTGTGGACCTTTGTTTCTGAGAATTTGAATAGCTGGAAAAAAAAACCTTTAACGACCATGAAATAAATATTGTACTAGTTAAGGTATAACTTTATTGCTGTCTGTGCTCCGTTTGGGAAATTCACCCTCTCTATTTGTCCTGTTATCATCGAAAGTGGAAGTAAATTCCAAATTTTGGGTTGACAATAGAACGGTGATAGAGGGAGAATTTTTCAAATGGGAAATTTTTCTGGTGATCTTGGTGGCAACCAGGGATTCCCGTACTTTTAATGGATTTTGTCTTGCTTTCTGTTTTGGCTATATGACAGGAATTAAGGGGAATCTCCCTAATGGGTTAAGGATGGGGAAAAAAAACAATGGGGTTGTAACCCTCCTTTACTCAAGCCACAAAAAGAAAAAAGTTTTGCTTATAGTCATGATTTAAGGTCAAATGTACACAAAACAGATAGATTAGCTTTCTGTCCACTCACAAAGCCATTATGAAAATGTGAATTTGGCACAGATAGTCTACCGATTGATTTGTCTAGTATGAAGATGTAATTGGAGTTATGTGAGACCATCAGTTGACTTCTGATCGAATACAGCTGGTTTAGTGGAACTATATCGGGTCACAATATCTCACGAAGGGAGTCTTCAAGATATGGTAGGCCAACCAGTGATCCTTCTTGCCACATAAACCACACAGACATTGGCTTAACTTGTAGCTGGACTTTCGAAGGTAAGGCTAATGATAGTGGATCAGTGGGTTCAATTGATACATCAGGTTGTACTACAGTCTCAGTAATGGAAGGCATGATGTACAATCATTGTTTTCTATCCATATAGGCACTTCCAGATTCATGCTACAAGGAGATATCGCAGTGAAAAGGAACAGGAACGCTGTCATCTGTAGAGGAAAATCTTGTCTATGGCCAAAATCCAAAGATGGAACAGTCAATGTGCCGTATACATTGTCCGACAACTACAGTACGTGTTACTCTTCAGATCCCAGTCATGTCATTGCAGACAGTTCTGATCATACCTCTTCAAAGTTTTACATATGTATTTGTGGTATGTACAGTATATTTATTCAAAACAGTTGGACAGTGAAGGCTAACTTAGGCCTCTTGCACATGGGTGTCTGAGCCTGTACAACATAAATTCCAGTTAATTCCCTGCCCGGGAAGCCCAGGTGCTGTGTACAGCTGCCCATAGACAAATTTAAATTTCTGCATCCACACAATGTGGATGTAGAGATCTCTCTCACTGTACTATTGTATTCTGACAGCATCAGAGTGCACTGACCAATGCTGCAGCCATTGGCTGTAGCAGTTGATTTAATGGTGGTTTTCCAGCAGGATTGTTTGACAGAAGCCTGTAGGCAGGTGCAGTCTACTTCCTCCACTGCAGGTGGCGCTCAATCACAGTGGCATTGCAGAGGGAAAGGAAGTCAAGAGGAACATGGTTCTTCTATGGTTTGCTGGGTCACTGGGTCACTGGGGGAGCTAGCCGAATGGATGCTGGCACCCCATGTGACCCTGGCAGCCATCTTGGTTTGTGCAGAGTATATTTATAACCCTAGCTTCCAGGCTTGGCTGCATTCTGCCCCTTAAAACAGATGCAGACAGTGCACCCGAGACCTTTCTGTTAATCTTTTGGCTGCGTAATTCTGTAAGTGCACCTGGTCGTAGTTGTGCGTTATTGAACATTTACTTCAATACAGTTCTGTTACCGCAACTGGACTCGGAGTCTTTACTGCCACCGCACCACACTGTACCTCCCCATAAATCGGTCTAGTGATAGGATTCTGTTGAACGGAGAGGGCTACACTCATGTGTACCCAGCTTAGGTTCCCAACCCTCATCTGGTGATAATTAATGATCACCAGGACAAATATAATCTCCAAAATAAAAAGTATATATATTACAGTATATAGAATATATTCATTAAACATTTTTTTTATAAACATGGTATGGTTTTGTACATTGTATACAAAAGACAACATTTTCTGCACATTATTTTTAATAAATAAATATCTAATGATAGATGTTCTTTAGAAAACACAATCATCTTGCTATTTGTAGCCATGCTGATGAAAGTGAACACTGTGGTCTCACAAGCATCCCAAAAAGCAGAAAATAAATATTAGGGTTACAATAAGGACATTTTTATGATTTATTTTATTCTTAGTATTATTGCTGTCTTATTTGCAGTGCATCCGTAAAGTATTCACAGCGCTTCACTTTTTCCACATTTTGTTATGCTACAGCCTTATTCCAAAATGGATTAAATTAATTATTTTCCTCAAAATTCTACAAACAATACCCCATAATGACAACATGAAAGAAGTTTGTTTGAAATCTTTGCAAAAATAAAAAACGGAAAAAAAATCCCATGTACACATAGGTATTCACAGCCTTTGCTCAATACTTTGTTGAAGCACCTTTGGCATCGATTACAACCTCAAGTCTTTGTGAGTATGATGCTACAAGTTTGGCACACCTATTTTTGGGCAGTTTCTCCCATTCTTCTTTGCAGGACCTCTCAAGCTCCATCAGGTTGGATGAGGAGCGTAGGTGCACAGCCATTTTCAGATCTCTCCAGAGATGTTCAATCGGGTTCAAGTCTGGGCTCTGGCTGGGCCACTCAAGGACATTCACAGAGTTCTGTAGCCACTCCTTTGTTATCTGGTCTGTGTGCTTAGGGTTGTTGTCCTGCTGGAAGATGAACCTTCACCCCAGTCTGAGGTCCAGAGTGCTCTGGAGCAGGTTTTCATCAAGGATGTCTCTGTACATTGCTGCATTCATCTTTCCCTCTATCCTGCTTAGTCTCCCAGTTCCTGCCGCTGAAAAACATCCCCACAGCAGGATGCTGCCACCACCATGCTTCACTGCAGAGATGATATTGGCCAGGTGATGAGTGGTGCCTGGTTTCCTCCAGACATGACGCTTGCCAATCAGGCCAAAGAGTTCAATCTTTGTTTCATCAGAACAGAGAATTTTGTTTCTCATGGTCTGAGAGTCCTTCAGGTGCCTTTTGGTAAACTCCAGGCAGGCTGTTGGGTACTTTTTACTGAGGAGTGGCTTCAGTCTGGCCACTCTATCATACAGGCCTGATTGGTGAAGCGCTGCAGAGATGGTTGTTCTTCTGGAAGGTTTTCCTCTCTCCACAGAGAAATGCTGGAGCTCTGTCAGAGTGACCATCGGGTTCTTGGTCACCTCCCCGACTAAGGTCCTTCTCTCCTGATCACTCAGTTTGGCCGGGTGGCCCGCTCTAGGAAGAGTCCTGGTGGTTCCAAACTTCTTCTATTTACGGATGATGGAAGCCACTGTGCTCATTGGGACTTCCAATGCTGCAGAAATTTTTCTGTACCCTTCCCTAGATCTGTTTCTTAATACAATCCTGTCTTGGAGGTCTACAGATAATTCCTTGGATTACACGGCTTGGTTTGTGCTCTGACATGCACTGTTAACTGTGGCACATAATATAGACAGGTTAGGTGTGTGCCTTTCCAAATCATGTCCAATTAACTGAATTTACCACAGGTGGACTCCAATCAAGTTGAAGAAACATCTCAAGGATGATCAGTGGAAACAGGAGGCACATGAGCTTAAATTTGAGCGTCATGGCAAAGGCTGTGAATACTTATGTACATTGGATTTTATTTTTATTTTTAATTAATTTGCAAAGATTTCAAACAAACTTCTTTAACCACTTCCATACCTGGCCATAGTAATATGACGCTGGCAGGAACATCTCCCTCCAGGTAGACGTCACATGATGCTCCCAGTTCTTGCGGCTCCTGGGATCCCAGAGCGTGGTGATCGGGAATGATACCCATTCCCGATGTGGGTAAACAGCCAACAAAAATGGCCCTTTCAATGGCTAAAACATTATTTGCAAAATGTTATAATAGAAACTAAAACAACGTTTTTTTTTTTTTTTTTTTCTAATTCGCTCTTTTTTTACTTAGATTGCAAAAAATAAAAATCCCAGTTTTGACTAAATACCACCAAAAGAAAGCTCTATTTGTGTGAAAAAAATGCAAAAAATTTTGTTTGGATACAGTGTTGCATGAGTAATTGTCATTCAAAATGTGAGAGCACGGAAAGCTGGAAATTGGTCTGGTCAGGAAGGGGGTTTAAGTGCCCAGTATTGAGGAGGTAAACGTTGTCATTACTGGGTATTGTTTGTAGAATTTTGAGGAAAATAATTCATTTATTCCATTTGAGAATAAAGCTGTAACATAACAATATGTAGAAAAAGTGAAGGACTGTGAATATTTTCCGGATGCATTGTATTTTATGAACAAAGATGCATTTTGAAATACTGTAGAGAAATAATGTATACGTACCACATCATATAAAGACAAAATCATCTAATGAGCTGTAACCGTAATAATCTGGTTACATCTGCTGATGCGTGTGACCGTCCATTCCCCTAATGCCACGCACACCCGGTCGGATTTCCGACGGGAATGTTCGATGGGAGCTTGTTGTCGGAAATTCTGCCCGTGTGTAGGCTCCATTTGACGTTTTCTGTCTAAATTTCCGACAAACAAAATTTGAGAACTGGATCTCAAATTTTCCGACAACAAAATCTGTTGTCGGAAATACTGATCGTGTGTACACAATTCTGACGCACAAAGTTACATGCATGCTCGGAATCAAGCAGAAGAGCCGCACTGGCCATTGAACTTAAATTTTCTCGGCTCGTCGTACGTCACCACTTTCTTGACGTTTGGAATTTCCAACAACATTGTGTGACCGTGTGTATGCAAGACAAGTTTGAGCCAACATCCGTCGAAAAAAATCCCATGGATTTTGTTGTCGGAATGTGCGATTGTGTGTACGCGGCATAACTCATTCTTAAAATCCATTTGAGTCCACTTACAGTGCAAGCTCTTCTGCAACCAACATGAGCCCTGATAAAAAGGGAAGTTTTGGACCCCAAAAATGTGTTTGCTGTACCCAGAAATCATTTCTAAGTGATTATATTGGAATAAATACTTTTGGACTCCAGTTTTAGTCTGGGTTCACCCTGTAGCAGTTATGGTATCTGTGTAAATCACACACATTCCCCCGACCCGCAGGCAAAATGCTCTGTTGTTTTGCAGATGAGCGGGGGTGCCATTTAAGCCGCGTACACACGGGCGGATTGTATGGCCTACTTAGTCCGTCATACAATCCGACGGACAGTCCGTCATACTTTCGAATGAACGGACTTGACCACACACGGATGCACAAACAGTCCGTTGAAAGCTTGCGCGATGACGTGTACAGCACGTACGACGGGACTAGAAATAGGAAGTCCAATACACAGCAATGCAACCTTCCGCCGTGTAAATCCTTTCTGAGCATGCGCCAT
This sequence comes from Lithobates pipiens, assembly GCF_037356315.1. Lineage (NCBI taxonomy): Eukaryota > Metazoa > Chordata > Amphibia > Anura > Ranidae > Lithobates > Lithobates pipiens. The sequence goes on along the minus strand of NW_027507686.1, from coordinate 216,391,051 downwards.
TCTTAGTCCGTCGAACTAGCCTACTCACGAGCGGATTGTCTGCTGAAACCAAAGTATGACGGACAGTATTACGGAAATTCCGAAATACTTAGTACGCCAGACTGCACGCTTAAAAAGTCCGCTGAAGCCCACACACGAGCGGACTGTCCGCTGAAATGTGTTTCGGCGGACTAAAGCCCCATACACACTATCAGATTTTCTGCTGATTTTTTCCTTCAGATTTACCAAAACCATGTAGTAGAAGGGCCTGCCTGATTGCATACAAATAGAAACTCCTAAGGTTTGACCTCATATTATATGGTTTTGGTAAATCTGAAGAAAAAAATCTGATAGTGTGTATGTGGCTTAAGTAGGCCATACAGTCCGCCCGTGTGTACGCGGCTTTATTCTTAATTGCACTTCCAAGCATCGGAAAACATGGTGTGATATGTTTTTTTATTTTATTTTTTTAAAAGGGTCAGGAACTTTTTCCTTGCATTTCCCGCAGGTACAGCAGTCCATTCAAATGAAATGGGCTGCTGTGCCCATTTCATTTCAAATGCAAAACACAGGGCCCACACAGATGTGAACCTAGCTTAATAATGTGGCTCTCCTATTCTTTATCCTTCCCAAGGTTTTTTTTTATTGCTATCTGTATCCCCCTTAGTGAGATTCGCTCTCTGTATTTGTCCTGAACACCACTGTCACTGGTACTAAAAGTGAGAGGAAAATTTAGAGTTGTTAATGGAACAGGAATAAAGGGTAAATCTTCCAAAGAGGACATGTGCTCCAGTGACAACTGTCTAATAAAAGGATTTCACTTCCTTTGTAAAGATCTCCTCTTACTTCCTGTAGAGTGTGGAGATCGGAAGTAAAGGAAAGTTTAGCCAAAGGGAGATTCCCTTCTCTGTGGACCGGACTTTCCAGCAGACTAAGTCCGACAGAACCCAGTCCGTCGGACAATCCGCTCTTGTGTGGGCTAATCCGATCGTTTTTTATCTTAAAAATCCAACAGACCTAGAAATAGAACATGTTTCAAATCTGTCCAACAGACTCAATTCCTATCGGAAAACCATTTGTCTGTATGCTGGTCCGACGGAGCAAGGGAAACTATTGGCTACTGGCTATTGAACTTACTTTTTTAGTCCCATCTTACGTCATCACGTTCAAATGAAAGGACTTTCGAACGGACTTAGTCCGTTCATCTGTGGCCAAGTCCTTTCGTTTGGAAAGTCCGCCGGAACGCCAATGAAAGTCCATCGGGAAGAGCGTCGGACCTAGTCTGCCGGAAAGTCCGTCATGTGTACATGGCATCAGATAAACTTTAAAGAAATTTTCTAGTTTGACTTTTACAATTTAAAAAATGTATGCTGCAATCTATTTGGAGTTTTACTAAGGAGGAACTTTATGGCATAAATTGGTGAACAAGATTTTTAAAGCAGAAGAGGCAAGCTATGTGTTCTCTGCATTAAAGTTACTTACCTGCCTGTCCGCCCCTGTACAGTGATCTGCACACACACAGCTTATTGTACAAATTCAGCAATGCCAAGCTACCTGAACTGAGTAACGCCCTTTTAGCCCGGCCAAGGAAAGTGGCTGGTGATTGATACCCGGTGTTGATACCCAGAGACCAGCCACCCAAAGATGTCAGCGGCCATCAAGGAGTATAGTATAGTTCCAATTTAAAGGAAATGTTCCCCAAAAATACACAGGTTGTTGGGCTATTATAATGATCCGTTGACTCAGGGCTGTTGTTTTTACCATAGTGTCACGCATGGGGCAGTACCAATGGGGCAGCTTTAGGGCCCATTCGCCACATCAGCACTGTTCCTCCCAGTACACACCGGGGCCCATGTGTTCAGCATGGCTACTGAGTATAGGGGCCTTTAGAGGAGGCACCACCAAGCTCATATTTTACAAATGTGAATGGTACTTACCCAAAAAGGGGCTGCCCTAAAGCCCAACTTTGATAAATGTAAAAATGATCCCATATAGTGGGGCAGCGCCTGCACTGCAAGGGTCAATTGCTTGTTTAGGTCGAGGGGACATAGAAAAAACCATCTACTTATCTTCTTCTTCTTACAGGGTCCCATGGAGTCACCTCATTCTCAGCATACATCCATTCTCCGTCATTGAATGGCAAGCTAGTCCAACCCCCACCTGTCTCCTCTGATGCCACGCTACCCAGATGTACCCTGGGAGTGAGCTTTGGAGGACATGGAGAAATTGCGTTTGGCACAGAGAGGGACATTTAAATTTGCAGGAGCATGATTCACTGCTTGGTAACAGTGTATTAAATTAAACAAATAGGGCTTAGTATTACTTTAACTCTTCATTTATTACATTTCCCTTTGTTGCTTGTTATAGCATTGGTGGAAAAAGCGATCATCCAGGCTGCCATGGAGGAGGTGACAGTTGTGACTTGCGTGCGGTTTGTTCCTCGCCGTGAAGAGCCAAACTACTTACGAATCCGACCTCTTGATGGGTGAGTCGGTCAGTCATCATGATCACAGTTAAACATGTCAGTATAGCATGGCGTATACCCACATACAGCTAGCATACAGCAATTCATTAAGATGGGCTAGGAATGAATTTCCTGGGTGGGAAAATGTGCTTGTAATTTGTCGGATGCTGGAAAGTGTCCAGATTCCTGAGGCCAAAGTCAGACAGTTTTTTTTGGAGAAGTTCTGCCAGGGGCATTGCTAGGTCTACAAAAGATCTGGGACTAGAGCCCATAGCAGCGTAGTAAAGAAAGTCATGCACTCGGGCAGGCATACACATGTATTTAATATATGTGTGTATATATATATTCCCAGAGAGCTTCCCCCTTAAATCAGGGTCCCCAGAGAGCCTCCCCCTTAAATCAGGGTCCCCAGAGAGCCTCCCCCTTAAATCAGGGTCCCCAGAGAGCCTCCCCCTTAAATCAGGGTCCCCAGAGAGCCTCCCCTTTAAATCAGGGTCCCCAGAGAGCCTCCCCTTCCCTTGGGGACCCCTGCAGAGACTCAGGGCTATGGGCCCCATATTCTGGGCTATAGCCCCAAAAGCCACCCCCTAGCGATGCCACTGAGGTCTGCAATAGCAGCCCCTGTATATCTTTCACAGGTTTACTTTAAAGTGAAGCTAAACTTTGGTTTAAAAAAACAAAATCTATTCATGTGTGTATTCTGAACTCCAAAAAGTCCCTTCTATTGCTCTCAGTCTCCTCCAAATCTCTAAATTCCTTTTTTTTGTTGCTGTGATGTGACTTCCTGTTGGAGGGTGGCTACATTCTCCATCATCTCACTGTATGTAGGAATGTAGCCACCTTCACTTACTTCCTTCCAAGATGAATGGGGTTGGGAGCTTGCAGGGAACATTACAAGGAGAGATAAAAAACACAGGTCCCTTTCACACGGGCTTTCCGATCAGGTCCGCTTGTCAGTTTTTTAGGTGGACCTGATCAGAGTCTCCATTCACTGCTATGGAGAGGCGAATGACATGTCCACTGACACCCGCTGCTATCTGATCCGATCCTGTCCATGAATTCCAGACAGATGACCGTTTGGAGACCCTGGAGACCCTATTTTCCATCCGGACAGGAGGGCCATTTTCACCCGATCTCCCCATAGAGGAGAGCGGGACTCTGACGGATCTGTCTGAGCACAGTGAGTGGAGACGGACCTGTCATCCATCGGCTCAGCGGGGATCAGCGGAGCGATCCCCCACAGAGAAAAACGGACCACCCGTGTGAAAGGACCCTTGAGAAACTTTTCATGAAAAATAGTTTACAGGGACAGTCAGTAGTGAATGTGGATAGATTAATTATTGACAATGTGGATGCCATGCTGCTCCAATTTTGTGCTCAAAATAAACAATATCATAATAAGATTGACAGTGCTTTGTGAAATAATTTAAACTCTTATGAACTGGTGTCCAATCCACTTATACAATGATATTCACAATGATTAATCCTTATCCAACTAATAGTTCAAACATTTAAAATGAAAATACATGTACAACAGAGTTGCATACAACTCTGATAAAGTCCAATACTTGTGATACACTGTGCTGAGTTACAAGGTAAAATGTGAAAGGTAAAGTGAACAAAATTAAATTGTCCCATAGGTTAATCCTTATTGCATTGCTCAGTGGGGTTTCTGAACTCTTCATATACTTTGTGCCACCCTGGTGCTCTATGCTCTTAAAACTCTTATCTCAAGGTAGATGTCATACAGCATGTATGGGATAATCCTCCCAGATTATGATGGTATTCCTCTCTTCCCCCTCCTCTCTACTTCTGGGGGGGGGGGGGGGGGGCCTTCGTTAGTATCTCTTACTGGCTCCACCACTCAGGGGTATTGTGCCTTTAATGCTCTATCCGACTCATGCTGCCCATGTGTGTCATGTATGGGGAGATAGCAAATAGCCTCTTATGATGCATATTTTGGTAAAAAATTTTTTTTTTAAACAAATCCAATGTTACGTCACGGGTCATGTGACTTCATCTGGGGACAAGGTTTACCCTTGATGTAACGCGTAGGGCGAGCAGAGGCAAATGTGGACCAAAAGTGATGTCATATGCAAAGGTAAAGCCCGGGAATTTTAACACTGATGCTTGTTTAAAAGTTTTGAATGAAGGTGCATTGGATTTGTTGTAAATGTTTTTTTTTTTTACCAAAATACTGCACCATAAGAGGCTATTTGCTATCTCCCCATACATGAGCGAGACATGTGCGCAGCTTGATTCGGATGGGGCAATAAAGGCACAATATCCCTGAGTAGTGGAGCCAGTAAGAGATACTAAGAAAGAGGTAGAGAAGAGGAGGGGGAAGAGGCGAATACCTTCATAATCTGGGAGGATTATCCCATACATGCTGTATGACACCTACCTTGAGATGAGAGTTTTGAGAGCATAGAGCACCAGCGTGGCACAAAGTATATGAAGAGTTCAGGCAAAGTTCCATACGTGACTAGGTGGCGCAGGAGTTATACAATTATCAATGTGTATAGATTGTTTTTGAAGAATAGGATATAATTTAGTGTTTCTTTAAGAAAAAAATAGTCCATTTAAGTGATGACCTGGATAATTGTGATATATTCCTCGGTGGAAAATCAGGACATGTAAATCATTCTTCATTGTACGTCCCTCTACTGACACCACTATCCATCCCCCGGCCTCCCCACTGTCTATGATTGCAAAAGAAGTTGGACAAGACAAATGACACTGAACACGATTCATTAATACTGAACACTGAACTCAATAAAACCACAGAAATATAAACAAACCAATCTATAAGAGATCGGCAATAACATGTAATTACATAATATAATGCTGTATAATATAATACATATGTATATGTACAGTAAGTATGTAAACCCTAACAATAAACGCCTCCTGTTTGCTCCTTTTTTGGTCTGTTAAATACCCAAAAGAAAGCAGTTTGTTATATCTGTTCAATAAGTGAAACAAAGAATGAATCATGTCTGCAGTCTCTGACCATCTCTTGTATCATTTCCTCAGTCTCTGTCTATCTCTTGTATCATGTCTGCTGTCTCTGACCATTTCTTGTATCATGTCTGCAGTCTCTGACTATCTCTTATTTCATGTCTGCAGTCTCTGACCATATATTGTATCATGTCTGCAGTCTCTGACCATATATTGTATCATGTCTGCAGTCTCTGACCATATTTTGTATCATGTCTGCAGTCTCTAACCATCTCTTGTATCATGTCTGCGGTCTATAACTATCTCTTGTATAATGTCTGCAGTCTTTGACCATCTCTTGTTTCATGTCTGCAGTCTCTGGCTAACTCTTGTATCATGTCTGCAGTCTAGGACTATAAATTGTAACATACCTACACTCTCTGACTATCTCTTGTTTCATATCTGCAGTCTCTGACCATTTCTTGTATCATGTCTGCAGTCTCTAACCATCTCTCGTGTCATGTCTGCGGTCTCTAACTATCTCTTGTATAATGTCTGCAGTCTCTGACCATCTCTTGTTTCATGTCTACAGTCTCTGGCTAACTCTTGTATCATGTCTGCAGTCTCTGACTATAAATTGTAACATACCTACACTCTCTGACTATCTCTTGTTTCATAACTACAGTCTCTGACCATCTCTTGTATCATGTCTGCAGTTTCTGAAAATCTCTTGTATCATGTCTGTGGTCTCTGACCATCTCCTCTATCGTGTCTGTGGCCTCTGACCATCTCTTGTATCATGTCTGCAGTCTCTGACCATCTCTTGTATCATGTCTGCAGTCTCTGACCATCTCTCCCTACTATCTTTGAATGTCTCCAGTGGCTTGTCCACAGTATCTTACTGTCTCCTGTAGAATGTCCAAAGTCACTGTCTAGCATGTTCACAGTTCACATCCCCTATCACTACGCAATGCTTTCTAACAGATATCAAGAATGGGGGGATTCCACAGATATCAAGAATGGGGGGATTCCACAGATAACAAGAATGGAGGGATTCCATAATCTAGATCTCAGAAGACTGATACAATATAGACCCAATCATATTCATTTATAGGCTAGTGACCATCAACAGACAACCTCCAAGATAAATAAGGAGTTTCCATATAGCAGCTATCACAATACACCAGTGAACATTTTCTACAGAGCACCTATTACATCAGAAATATGACCCAAGGTAGAAGGTTGATCAAATACAATGTATTCAAAATTTAACTTTTAAGGATAAAATATATTTCACTGCTGACTCTAGAGCTCCACCTGCTTCCTCCACATGGTAAATACGATACATTTATATGCAAGATATTTATCTGGTTGAAACATTCAACCTGAGCATTTATATAGTATGCAAAACACTATAGACATTCCCTATAATGATAGGGGAAGAGGATTGTATTCTGAATTTTGTTATATGAAGCACTGATCCCTTAAGATCTTTCTGTTATTCCGATACTACAAAACGCCAGTGAAAGATTTCAAATAACAATAAGGCCGCATACTGTCCCTCATCCAGGAAATGAGACCGATGAGCTCAGGGAATAAATAGAGAAGAGACTTTCTCTGTGATCAGGGTCAGCAGTTAGCTATTCTACCCAACACGCTTTATTAAACACCATTTCACTTTCATATCAGTAAATTGGATGTAATTGGTGGCAGGTGGAGTTTTTAATCTTATTATCAGCCTTGCGCCATCTTCTCATTTCATTGGTAAAGACAGAACACATGTGATCCCACACAGAATCTGCTGTTGGACTTGTATGTAAAATTCGATCATCAGATATTCTTATCATTAGCAGACTGATGTAAGAACATATATGTAGGATTACAGGAACGGGAGCATCTAACCCCAGATCCAACCTCATCTTAAGACGACCTTTATGCCCCATACACACGGTCGGATATTACGATGACAAAATCCATCTGCTTTTTTCCCGACGGATTTTGGCCCAAACTTGTCTTGCATACACACGGTCGCATAAAGTTGCCAGAAAATCTGATCGTTCAGAACGAGGTGTCGTAGAACACGTACGACGGGACTATAAAGAGGCCAGTAGCCAATAGTTTTCATCTCGTAATTTATTCTGAGCATGCGTGGCACTTTGTCCATTGGAATTGTCTACACACGATTGGAATTTAAACGATCGTATTTTGTTGTGGGAAAATTTTAGATCCTGCTCTCAAAACTTTGTGTGTCGGAAATTCACGATAGGCTTTTCCGACAACACAATCCGATCGCACATTTTCCGTCGCAAAGTCCGACCGTGTGTACAGGGCAGTGCTGTACTATATATTATCCTATATATACTGCCCTATGTACAATCCTATACACTGCCTATATATTACCCTATATATACTGCCCTCAATACAGTCCTATATATTGTCCTATATACTGTCCTTTATATTACCCTATATATACTGCCCTATATACCGTTCTATATACAATCCTATATATTACCCTATATATACTGTTCTATATACAATCCTATATACTGTCATATATCTCTGTTCTTTCACAGATGCTGGTCATATGTTGGACGTGTAGGTGGTGCTCAGGATTTATCGCTCACAAAACCCAAATGTCTCCTCTGGGGTATAATACAACACGAGCTGCTCCACTCCCTGGGCTTCCAACACGAGCAGTGCCGCAGTGACCGCGACAAATACATCCGCATCAACTGGGGGAACATCAGCCAAGGTACATCCTGAGGAGCTCCCCCAACTCCATGGGTCATTCTGCACCAAGGCTGTGCTCCTCCCCTCCCTCTTTTCCTGTGCCTTTTTTATTTATTTATTGTAGACTATGGCTAATGTAATGGTGACCACATACACTTTTTAGGGTCAGTGTCTGGTTCACTCAAAATTATTACATCTATAAAACGATTGAATAGCCATAGCTTCCCTTCTGATCAATCTAGACTCCATTTAGATGTGGATTTGATCATCTAAGTTGATTGGCTATTATTATAAATCCTGTATACCGTATATACTCGAGTATAGGCCGACCCGAATATAAGCCGAGGCCCCCAATTTACCCCCAAAAAAACTGGCAAACTTATTGACTCGTGTATAAGCCGAGGGTGAGACATGCCTGTCCATCCCTGTGTGTGTGTCCGTCCATCCCTGTGTGTCCGTCCATCCCTGTGTGTCCGTCCATCCCTGTGTGTCCGTCCATCCCTGTGTGTCCGTCCATCCATCCCTGTGTGTGTGTGTGTCCATCCATCCATCCATCCCTGTGTGTGTGTGTCTCCATCCATCCATCCATCCATCCCTGTGTGTGTGTGTCTCCATCCATCCATCCATCCATCCCTGTGTGTGTGTGTGTCTCCATCCATCCATCCATCCCTGTGTGTGTCTCCATCCGTGTGTGTGTGTGTGTGTGTGTGTGTGTGTGTGTGTGTGTGTGTGTGTCCAGCCTACCTTTGTCCCGAGCCTCCGTCCCGTGCCTTGCCTCCTTGCCTCCGTCCCGTGCCGTGACTTGCCTCCTTGCATCCGTCCCGTGTCGTGCCTTGCCTTGCCGCCGCCGTCCCGTCCCGTCCCGTGCCGTGCCGTGCCTTCCCTTGCCTCCGTCCCGTGCCCTCTTCGTCGGCGGCCATTGTAAAGTTCAAAAGCTGCGCCGCCGCCTTCGCCTGTGATAGGCGGAACACTGAATTTCCCAGCAGCCTGTGTTCCGCCTATCACAGACGTCGTATCATCCTCGTCCGTAGTACGAGGATGATACGATGTCCGTGATAGGCGGAACACAGGCTGCTGGGAAATTCAGTGTTCCGCCTATCACAGGCGAAGGCGGAGCCGGAGGCGCGGCTTTTGAATAGAATGGCCGCTGTCTGTCTGCTCGACACGCTGATCGAGCGGGCAGACAGCGATGACTCGAGTATAAGCCGAGGGGGGCACTTTCAGCCTCAAAAAAGAGGCTGAAAATCTCGGCTTATACTCGAGTATATACGGTAATAATAATAATAATTGGCTACCACTGGAAATGATCAAGCATTTTGCATCGATCAACGGCACTGAGGTACTTTATAAGGCTTACTTTTGGGCCGGATCACACCGGGAATGTTATTCAAAATGAATGGGCTGAAATTGCATTGCACAGAACTGCATGTGAATCGCACATCATGTTCCTGTGCGATTCACATGCAGTTCTGTGCAATGCAATGCAATTTCAGCCCATTCAGTTTGAATAAGCTGAAATTGCACCACACCAAAAGTAGTACATGCACTACTTTTGGAAACTCACTGCAACCACATCACGTGGTTCTTCTGTACCATGCGATCTGATGTGGGCACTGCATTTGTGACATGTATTTGAGGTGTCAATAACTTAATATTGACATCCATTGCCGATCACAACTGCAGTGCATTTTGAATGTGGTGCACACTGAATGCAGGTTTCCCACACCGTGTTTTAGTGTGAACTGGTCCTTAAAGCGAAGTTCCACCCAAAAATTGAACTTCCGCTTTTCGCACCATCCCCCCCCCCTGGTGTCACATTTGGCGCCTTTCAAGAGGGATGGAAGAGCAGATACCTGTCCAATACACGTATTTTGCTCCCAATTCCAGGCATAGATAGCCGAGCCACCCGCGGGTATCTAGGCCACTTCCGGCACCTTCTCTGTCGTCCCCCCCCCCCCCCGCTGTCTTCTGGGAGACACACAGGTCCCCGAAGACAGCAGGGACCAGTGGGATCACGCAGCATGACTCGCGCATGCATAGTGGGGAACCAGGCTGTGAAGCCAAAAGGCTTTACTTCCTGATTCCCTTACCGAAGATGGCGGCGCCTCCACCCGAGAGCCAAGGGACGGGTCGACTTCAGGTGCCGACATCACGGGCACCCTGGACAGGTATGTGTCCTAAAAGTCATCTGCTGCAGTATTTGTAGCTGCTGACTTTGACCAGTTGACGTCTGCGCTATAGGCGAATGACTGCCACAGAGCGGACCTGAATTTCCGAGAGGCCGTCATATAGCGGCCTCCCTTATGCACGCTGCAGGGCGCGAGGAGTGCACTCTAATCACAGAGTCACTGAGACTCGGGTGATCACCGATACATTTTCCATCGGAATTTCCGTCACACAAAATTTGAGATCTGGTTCTCAAATTTTCCGACAACAAAATCCATTGTCGGAAATTCCAATTGTGTGTACACAATTCCGATGCACAAATTTCTCCAAATCAAGCAGAAGAGCTGCACTGGCTATTGAACTTCATTTTTCTCGGCTTGTCGTACATGTTGTACGTCACCACGTTCTTGACGTTCGCAATTTCTGACCAACTTTGTGTGACCGTGTGTATGCAAGACAAGTTTGAGCCAACATCCATCGGAAAAAATCCATGGTTTTGTTGTCAGAATGTCCAATCGTGTGTACGGGGCATTAGTCTGCAGACTTCAGACTGGGGTGGAGGTTCACCTTCCAGCAGGACAATGACCTCAAACATACAGCCAGAGCCACAAGTTCTCGGAACTTTCGACCGCCAAGAACACGGTGACGTGCAACACTACGACGAGCCGAGAAAACAAATTTAATGCTTCCGAGCATGCGTCGAATTGTTTCCGTGCATGCGTAGGAATTTTGCGCGTTGTAATTTGTACAGACGATAGGAATTTCCGATCTGAACTTTTTCCCACAGAAAAATAGAGAACCTGCTCACAATCTTTTGCTGGCTGTAATTCTGCCAGCAAAAGTCGGAATTTCTGAGCAAAAGCTCACATCTGACTTCTGCTGGCAAAATTTCTGATTGTGTGTACAGGGCATAAGAGTCTGCAAAAGACTTGAGACTGGGGTGGAGGTTCATCTTTCAGTAGGACAACAACCCTAAACATACAGCCAGTGATACAATGGAATGGTTTAGATCAAAGCATATTCATGTGTTAGAATGGCCCAGTCAAAGTCCAGACCTAAATCCAATTGAGAATCTGTGGCAAGACTTGAAGATTTCTGTTAACAGACATTCTCCATCCAATCTGACAGAGCTATTTTGCATAGAATGGGAAAAAAAATGGCACTTTCTAGATGTGCAAAGCTGGTAGAGACATCCCCAAAAAGATATGCAGCTGTAATTGCAGCGTAAGGTGGTTCTACTTCTACTATTGACTCAGGGGGGCGCCATACAAATGCCCCCCACACTTTTCAAAAATGTATTTGTAAAAAATGTTGAAAATCTATTCATCATTTTCCTTCCACTTCACAATTATGTGCCACTTTGTGTTGGTCGATGACATAAAATCCCAATAAAATACATTTACCTTTTTGGTTGTAACATGACAAAATGTGGAACATTTCAAGGGGTGTGAATACTATTTCAAGGCACTGTATATCCTGGTTATTTTTACAAATCAAACTCTGGGTAAACAGCTACACCTAGTGGATCTCTTTCAATACTGCCAAGAATTATTCCTAGAGATACCTGTACTGGAAGGGGTTGTAAGCCCTTCACCATTTCACCTTAATATATTCTATGCATTAAGGGGAAAAACACTTTTTAATGCAGCAGTGCCCCCGAGCCCCCCTTATACTTACCTGAGCCCCGAAATGTGTGCGATGGGAACGGCCACACCAGCTCCAGTCGGTGTCTTGTGTCCTGATTGGATAGATTGATAACAGCGCAGCCATTTGCTCCCGCTGCTGTCAATCAAATCCAATGGCGCAGGCGCCGGTGGGTGGGGCCGAGTCCAATATTCGTGTCTATGGTCGCAAATGCTGGACTTGGGAGCGCGCCTCCAAGGTAACCTCTTCGGAAGAGCGCTTCTCCCAGGGGGTTATCTGATGTGGAGAGGAGCCACGAGAGCCACCAGGGGACCCCTAGAAGACGAGGTTCACGGCCACTGAAAAACGAGCTGCACAGTGGAGGTAAGTATAATATGTTTGTTATTTAAAAAAACAATCACCTGAAATACAGGCCACTATTGCCGTGCTTTTTATTGATATATTTCTTCTCATAAGGACAGCACTATCTTTGTTTAATCATCATTTAGTATCTACTTCCTAGACTGAATAGCTGAGATGTAAATGCCAGTGATTGTGCATTTCTTGGCTGTGTTCACAAATGTTTTACACAGACCAGCCCCTGCTACAGCCTCTCACATTGTGATTGCTAAAAAGTTGCTAAAATGTTACAGTCTGATGACTGGGAGAGAAGAGGGTGAAGAAAATACTGAAATGGAGCTCAGAGATGGTGTTTTAACCACTTAACGACTGCCCACTGTATATATACATTGGCACTTTAAAGAAGGATATGTCGATAACTGCAGCAGGTGCTGCCACAACCGAGGAATCCATCTTTTCAGTGGGCAGTTCTTTTTTATGATAATGGTGGTCTCTGCAGCGGATTTGACACAAGATCCCAGTTATCGTGGCGGGAGAGGACCCCCCCCCTCTCGCCGCTCTCCCGCCGCTCTCCCGCACCCTCCGCCGCTTACTGGGGCCGTCGGTAGCGGTGGAGGCGATCGGGTCCTTCTTCTTCCTTGGTATGGATACAAGTAAGGGGTAGATGGCCCCCACCCATCTCCATACCATAGCAGGGCAGAAGCGATGTTAAAAAGTCACTTCCGCCCATACCTCTTAAAGGGCCATTTTTTCAATGTAATTTTTTCAAACGACATTTATTTTTTTAATTGCATTTAAGTCCAAATATGAGATCTGAGGACTTTTTGACCCCAGATCTCATATTTAAGAGGAACTGTCATGCTTTTTTCTATGGATTTTCTATAGACAAAGGGATGTTTACATTCCTTGTAATAGGAATAAAAGTGACCCAATTGTTATTTTTATTTTTTTAAATCAAATCAGAAGTGAACGCATATGTGAGTAGCGCCCTCATATGAAAATGGTGTTCAAACCACACATGTGAGGTATCGCCGCGATCGGTAGAGCAATAATTCTAGCCCTAGACCTCCTCTACAACGCAAAACATGCAACCTGTAGAAATTTTTAAATGTATGGAGATTTTTTTCTTTTTTATAATCTTTATTTAACAAAACAATTTTTTACAAATTTTTATACAACATAGACAAGTCCACATGTTTACTTTTCGTACCTATGGATTACAATCCGCTATCCCAATCAAATCATTGGTATATTCCTCTTGCCTATTATCAAATTTATTTTCTTATTGAATCCACATCCTTAACCACTAGAGACCCGCGCTATAGCCGAATGACGGCTACAGCGTGGACCTCCTTTGCGGACCTCCTTTGCCGGGACTACGCCTATTGACGTCGTCCCGTGCACGAGCGGCCTGCGCGCCCCCTGAGGGGCGTACGTGGCACGCTCTGTGATCGGTGAGTCTATGAGACTCGCCTGATCACTGATCCGAGCAAGGGGTCGATTCCGACCCCTTACCACGTGGTCAGCCAATGACAGCTGATCATGTGATGCAACGGAGCTGGTAAACGGCTATTATTCCTCCTCGTGCTGATAGCGCGAGGAGAAAAAAAAAGAGCCGATCACCGGCGGCCGTGATCGGGACATCAGTCCCGATCACGGCCAGCCCTGCCAGTGCCCATCTGCCCCCTGCCAGTGCCACCTCATTAAAAAATAAGTGCCCCCCGTCAGTGCCAGCCAGCAGTGCCTATAGTGCCACCCAGCAGTGCCCACAGTGCCACCCAGCAGTGCCACCCAGCATATCCGTGCCCATCAGTGTCATCTACCAGTGCCCATCAGTGCCCATCAGTGCCGCCCATCAGTGCACAGCAGTGCCACCTATCAGATCCACCTATCAGTGCCACATATCAGTGCCCATCAGTCCCATCTATCAGTGGTACCTATCAGTGCCCCTTAGTGCCACCCATCCGTGCCATCTTATCTGTGCCCATCTTTGCCCATCAGTGCCGCCTTATCTGTGCCCATCAGTACTGCTTTATCTGTGCCTATCGGTGCCACCTTATCTGTGCCTATTAGTGCCGCCTTAACTATGCCTATCAGTGCCCACCAGTGCAGCCTATCAGTGCCCACCAGTGCAGCCTATCAGTGCCCACCAATGCAGCCTATCAGTTCCGCCTCATCAGCGCACTTCAATGAAGGAGAAAAATGACCTGTTTGCAAAATTTTATAACAAACTATTAAACATGATTTTTTCTTTGTTTGTTTAGCAAAAAATAAAACTCCCAGCTGTAATTAAATACCACCAAAAGAAAGCTCTATTTGTGGGAAAAAGAATGATAAAAATTTCATTTGGGTACAGTGTCGTATGCCTGCGCAATTGTCATTCAAAGTGCATCAGCGCTGAAAGCTGAAAATTGGTCTGGGCAGGAGGGGGGTTTAAGTGCCCAGTAAGCAAGTGGTTAATAATATAATGTATCCATATTTCACACTCATTCATCTAGCCTCTCGCACCACCTCACTCCATTCTCCCCAACTTACTTGCAAAAAAAAAAAAAAACACCCCCCTTCTCCCCACTTCTCTCTCTCCTATATCTCTACTTAGGCCTCTGTCCTATAACTCCCTCCACAAAGACTGTGGGGATATTAATCTCCAGTTCTTCCTCCCATTTTTTTTATGTTATTTCCTGCACATTATTTTTTGAAACTAAATATTTATATACATTAGATAGAGTATATATTGGTTTCTGTTCTTTAAAAAAAATATTTTTTCAAGATCTGTTAATGGTCTGTCCACTATGCCCTCTTTCGTTAAAGATAGAATATATTTTTGGAGCTGCCGATGCTGTATCCATTTAACTTTATTTTCCATACCCAGAGTGAGTCTATTCTCTTCCATTATCTCTACCGACCTAGTATCATCTTTTCTCTGCTATTTCAGGAAGGTCCTTACTTCTAATGCTGGTAAAAATTCTGGGTTGCCGAAAAGAGGGGTCATTGGGCCTATATACGATGTATATCTATCCCCCGTCTCAGCAATCTATCCCATACTTTCAATGTAGATACAACCAGGAAAGGCATATCCTCCTTAGGGGGGCGATTTTCTCTTCTTGTCCATGGCAATGCTTTCAAACTAATGGCTGTGACCCAGGGGCGGACTGACCATTGGGCTACTCAGGCACTGCCCAAGGGCCCCTAGCCACTAGGGGGGCCCATCAGGGTTGCCAGCCTCAGTAAAACCAGGGACAGAATGTAAAAAATCTGTTTTTTTTTTTACATCTGTCTCTGAAATGTCCCTTACTGACATCCTTTTGGTCTAAAAATCTCAAGATTATAGCTGCCCCACCTCTCTAATATCTTCTCAACCAATAGAAACATGTCTGTGTATACTGTGTGTACATGTATTTGTATACTGTGTGTGTGTATTGTGTGGCCCCATAATCTTGGATTGCCTGGGGGCCCCATAATCTCCTATTGCCTCAAGTTTCACCCACTGTTTACACCCCGCACCGTGAAACCAATTCACAATCCTAGTTATAAATACTGCTCTGAGATATGCCAATAAATCCTTTTTTAACCGATTTAATGTATCTGCTAATTCTAGCAGGCTTACCCATCCAAATAAAACTTCCTATGGCCTTGCGTAGTTGATTCAAAATATTAGTTGAAGGGAATATTGGAATAGTCTGAAATATGTATAGAATCTTGGGCTGTATATCCATTTTTATAATGTTTATCCTACCCATCCACGAGAAAATCCCTCTATCGTATTGTTGGAGTGTCTTTATTATTTTTTGCATTATCGGGAGATAATTAAGCTCCTGGAGCGCCTATGGAGATTTTTAAGGGTAAAAGTTTGACGCCATTCCAGGAGCGGATGCAATTTTGAAGCGTGACATGTTGAATATCAATTTACTCTGCGTAAAATTATCTTTCACAATATAAAAAAAATATGGGATAACTTTACTGTTGTCTTATTTTTTTAATTCAAATAGTGAATTTTTCTCCAAAAAAAGTGCGCTTGTAAGACCGCTGCGCAAATACGGTGTGACAAAAAGTATTGCAATGACCGCCATTTTACTCTCTCGAGTGTTAGAAAAAAATATATATAATGTTTGGGGGTTCTAAGTAATTTTCCAGCAAAAAAAAAAATTGTTTTTAACTTGTAAAGTCTGAGTCTGAAAAACAGGCTCGGTCCTTAAGTGGCTAAAAACAAAAGCTAGAGCTTTTTGAAAAATGATTTCTAACATGTAGGCAATGGGGGAGATTTACTAAAACTGGTACACACAGAATCTGGTGCTGCTGTTCATAGCAACCAATCAAATAAGCTTTGATAATAAAACCTGCAAGCTGATTGGTTACTATGCACAGCTCCACCCGACCAATCAGAGGTTTTCTTCTGCTGCTGAATGAGGGTTGGGAAAATTACCTTTTTTAATACGGGAGTGGGAGACTGGTACTGGTAGTCGATGGGAGATTCAGAATAAGACAAAATAAGAATGTTCGTTAATTACGATTATTCGTTATGATGAAGTTAAAAACCCAGGAAGTCAGCAGAGCACAGGGATGGTCATAATGATAAATTCATCATAACGAATGTTCGTAATTATTACGAAAAGCTAACATACCTAATGAAAATTCGTATTTCATACGAATCCAAATAAAATTTCGGACACGAATTACGAAATACAAATTAATGGCTAATACGAAACGGAACAGAACAAAACGAAACAAATTTATTGACGGCGCACATGTCTAGAATCTGGTGCAGCTGTAACCATCTTCTAATCAGCTTCCAGGTTTTATTGCCAAAGCCTACCTGAACGAGCAGAAGTTAGAAGCTGATTGGTTACTATACAGAGCTGCACCAGATTCTGTATATACAAGTTTTAGTAAATCTCCCCCGAAGAGTTCATTCACAGTGGTGGGCAGGGGGCAGTAAATACCAGCGGCTCAGCCACCAATCCAAATACTTACAATACATCTGCATGGAGCTGTAAATATACTTTGCAGCCACAGCATTTTAAGCTGGGAGTGCAGAGTCTGACAGGCAGCACCACCTGTCAAACATGCCTATTGAGCGTAAGAGAGCCAAACGTCTCATCTTGCAGTTGCAAAAGGTAAGTAAATTTGCTGATCAATTAAAGGGGTTGTATAGTCAATTTTTTTACTTTGACCTATAGGTAAGCCTATAATAAGGCTTACCTGTAGGTAAAAAGAATATCTCCTAAGCCTGTACGGTTTAGGAGATATTCCCCTCGCAATGAGCCACTGATTTCAGTGAACACCAGATCTTGCTGGGAAGAAAACTCCCGCGCGTGTGCGTGGGAGTGATGACATTGCGGCTCCAGCCACTCACAGCGCCGGAGCTGCAATACCCGGAAGACACGCAGAGGGAACATGTCAGCTCCCTCAGTGTGGACCGATTGAGTTGCCGGCGCCTCGTTCTAAGGTAAGTATTTCATAATGAGCTAGAATGTGGTGCATACTAGCTCATTATGCCTTTTCCCTTAAAGAAATAAAAGTAAAAGAAGAAAAAAAAACAGACATTCAGGAAGCAAAGATAGCACATCCCGAACGCTTGTCAGACACTGCTATACCGTCCTCTGAAGAGTGCTTTTCAGAGGACGGTAGGCACAGCTGCAAGTCTGAAAGAAGCCTAATGCCCTATACACACTCGGAATTTTCGATGGAAAATGTGCGATCGGATCGCGTTGTCGAAAAATCCGATCGTGTGTGGGCTCCATTGGACTTTTTCCATTGGAATTTCCGACACAGAAAGTTTGAGAGCAGGATCTAAAATTTTCTGACAACAAAGTGCGATTGTTTAAATTCCGATCATGTGTAGACAATTCCGATGGACAAAGCGCCACGCATGCTCAGAATAAATTAAGAGACCACAGCTATTGGCTACTGGCCCATTTATAGTCCCGACATACGTGTTGTACATCACCTCGTTCCGAACGATCAGATTTTACCGATAATTTTGTCAGACCGTGAGCAAGACAAATTTTGGCACAAAATCCGTCTGAAAAAATCTGATGGATTTTGTTGTCGGAATGTCCGACCGTGTGTACAGTGCATAAAGGATACGCTGTATGTACTTTTAATTGATCAGTTGGCTCTTCATTTCTTCCATTCATCTAATCTCCAAATAGATCAGAACAGCCAAGAGCCAACAGATTATATCAGCCAGAATATTTTAGGATTTGAGTGTTCTGGTTCTTTTTTGGGGAAATACAGACTGGGAAGCTACAAGGCTGCATGTGACAATGATGGGAAACAAAGGAGACAATCTGGGAGTTACAGGATGAGAATCAGATCTCAGAAGTAGCCGGTCCCCTAACAAGGCATATAGTCGGGATCTGGAAGTCCGTCTTGTTGAGCGACATCTCCATTGTGTTACATAGAAGAACTTTTGCCGTTAATTAGTTCCCCCCACATTTCAATAGGCGCACCTCTATTTATAGATGAGTTTGCAGTGAGCGCTATACATAGTACAGGGTGATGGGATCTATAAACACCATTACCTCCATGGCTGGATGTGTAATGTGTGTCTGCTACAGAGCTGTGATAACACAGATTCTGATCACTTCCATTAAATGACATCACTTAGGAGGAGACAAGCATAAAGCCTTTAAATTAAACTGTATCCAAACCTAAGAACAAAAATGTCATATATTACAGATTACCAGTCCTTACATGTGATGGCTGCATTCGTTTTCCTTTTTTTATTTATTTTTTCAACTGTTGATCCTGCCAGTAATACATCTTCTGTCCTAATGTGACAACATTCCCCCTTTGCACTGTATCTATGGAACAGCAGCATTATCACTCCAGAATAAGACAATAGAGCACCCCCTCTGTTTTTATTTCACATAACATTGCAGGGGGGCGTTCTGTAGTTCTCAGAGGTGAACTGGGCAGGGCTGATAACAGTGCAGCAGAGGCAGAGTTCAGAGAAAGTTATGCCCCGTACACACGAGAGGATTTTCCGTTGGAAAAAACTTGGATGTTTTTTCCGACGGAACTCTGCTCAAGCTTGGCTTGCATACACACAGTCAGACAAAAGTTCTCTGAACTTTCGACCATTAAGAACGCGGTGACGTACAACACTACGACAAGCCGAGAAAATGAAGTTCAATGCTTCCGAGCATGCGTCGAATTGTTTCCGAGCATTCGTAGGAATTTTGCGCGTCTATATTTGTACACTTATTGAACTTTTTCCGACAGAAAAATTGAGAACCTGCTCTCAATCTTTTGCTGGCCAAAATTCCGCTACCAAAATTCCGACGGAGTGTACACACGGTCGCATTTTCCGACCCAAAGCTCTCATCTGACTTTTGCTGGTGGAATTTCCGATCTTGTGTACACGGCATTAGGCGCTCACTAGATTTCAGGCTGGTATGTTTTCTGAACCTATCAAACAGATATTAGAAAATGCTTTCAGTCTGATTTTTGGGCCAAAGATGAGTCTGTATTTACTATAATGACAATGGCAATTGTTAGTGCCTGGGAGGCAGAAGAATAAGGAGGAGTAACATCGATTTACAAACTGGGGTAATTTTTAACTTGTTTCTCTCTTCTGGTCACTTCAGAACATCTGTAGCTCAATTCTGCAAAGAGGAATAAGGGAAGGGGGCATAGGGAGTGGTGAGAGGAGTCAGAAGACTCACTGTAGTTCAAGAAATAGAAAACATGTCTTCTCTCTTGTTTGTTGGGCTGGTATAGTTAAAATTAAGCTGTATGTAGTCACCTATTATAGTAATGTTTTTACTAAAAAAAATATTTGCATGATACCAGGGATGGAGCTTGACCAAAATTTTTGAAAAGTGCCTATATTGCTATTAATATATATATTATATACTGGGAGGTATATATTATATGGAACTGGGAGGTATCATCATTTTCTACTAATCTCTTCCCACTCTGAATTGGGCAAAAAGCATCATTAATATATATATATATATATATATATATATATATTTTTATATATATATATATATATATATATATATATATATTAATGATGCTTTTTTGCCCAATTCAGAGTGGGAAGAGATTAGTAGAAAATGATCTTGGACAGGTGACCGGTAGATCACAGTCTGGACTTGCTGACCCACCATCTCATCGCATCAAAGTGCAATGCAGAGGGACTACTTGTAAAGTTGTAGTTGTAGTAGGGAGCAAGAGCCTCATAAGCCGGTACCTCCTCTGTAGTGCCGGAATTGTGATCATAGTGACCTGGATCTGTGATTGTCTTCACTTTAAATGGTGACTATCACCACAAGCCTGCATGTATATGCCCCTTTAAGTCCACTGTTTCCGGTAAGCCTTCACACAGTTCGTGGTGGTTCTCCTTGCAAGATCTTCTTTCTGTCATGTTCCCATTGACACCACAGTGATGTCAACTAATGCCGCGGTACTCATGACCGGACTTTCCGGCAGAAAAGGTCAGACAGAATAATTTCATCGGATATTCTGATCGTGTGTGGGCTGCAGCAGACTTTTTTTTTCAAAAAGTCTGATGGACCTAGAAATAGAACATGTTTTATATCTTTCCGACAGCATCAATTCCTATCGGAAAAACTGTTGTATGCTATTCTGATGGACCAAATACGATGCAAGGGCAGCTATTGGCTACTGGCTATTGAACTTCCTTTTCTTGTCCCGTCATACGTCATCGCATTTGAAACGAATGGACTTTGGTGTGATCATTTGTAGGCAAGTCCATTCAGTCGGAACTCCGTCGGAAACACCGTCAGAGTTTATTCTGACGGAAAGTCAGTTTGTGTGTACGCGGCATAACTGTTAACGTCCATTTACATCAGGAATTTTTGACTCAACCCTCCCCCTCTTGTTTTGTACACTCTTTTTCTTCACATTGGTTGACATTATTTATTCATTTATTTTTTGTTTTCCTATTGTCAAATTCTTTTTTGTTTTTACATCTCATTTGTGTTTTCACAATCACACTATGTTATATTTGGTCACGCAATTATTATCACTATATTATTTTAATTTTTTTTGTATATGTGAGCTCTGCATTTTATTTGTGGGTTCGACAAAGTAGTGACTCCGGGGGGCTGAATACAAATACACACCACACTTTTCACATATTTATTTGTAAAAAAAAAATTTAAAACGATTTATCATTTTCCTTCCACTTCACAATTATGTGCCACTTTGTTTTGGTCACATAAAATCCCAATGAAATACATTTACATTTTTGGTTGTAACATGACAAAATGTGGAAAATTTCAAAGGGTATGAATACTTTTTCAAGGCACTGTAGAAATACAAATGTGCTGCCTTTTCTAGCAGCAGGACACTGGCCGAATTCCCCATAGGAAGATATAGGGGTCACCAAGGACAAGCAGCTCTTATGAAAAGCCCAGTGTTGCCTGTTACAATCTTCTTGGTGGTGATGCTGGACAATCGAACCCTAATCACACCATCTAAAGCAAAGGTTTGGAGTAGAGATGCACTTTTATGTGACACTGGGAAGCATTGTTTTATAGGGCAGCATTATTTTTATTATTTTTATTATTATTATTATGCAGCACTTTATAAACTGTACATTCCCATCAGTCCCTCAGCCTCAAGGAGCTTACAATCTAAGGTACCTAACTCCCATACAGACACACACTAGAGCCAACTAACCTACCAGCAAGCCTTTGGAGTGTTGGAGGAAACCCACGCACATACAATACAGGGAGAACATGCAAGCTCACGCCAGGTAGTGCCATCGTTGGGATTCAAACTGATGACCCTGGTGCTACTAAGTGAAAGGGCAAACCACTTAAATGCTGTGCTGCCTCTAACATAGTATCTAGCCTTTATACCTTGCAGCACTGGGGTCTGCACTTCAAATCCCACTTAGGACATGATATTCATGGAGTTTGCATGTTGCCCCTGTACTGACATGTACTCATGTCATAAAGCATGCTGATGGCTCCTGTCCAAGCTGGCCGTAGTATGCATATTAGATGGGGGTCTTAGATTGCAAGCTCCTTGATAGCAGGGACTGATATGAATGTACTGTATGCAAAGCCCTGCATAAAAAGTATTGGTGTTCTATAAAAAGAATATGTTGGCACTAATTAAATGGCTTTCTTTGATTACAATTCATCAAACGGTGTTGGCTGTGTACCTGCTGGATTTGTGCATCTGCTTTTTACATAAATCCCCCGTTACCAATCTCAGACATTTTCTCTTCTTCCATTGTATCGGCAGCCTTGGCATGTGCATGGTGGTAGCAGCATCATCATTCTCTTCATATGGCATCCATTAGTGTATTACCTCTTTGAAATGGTGATGTCTGATTCAATTATTGATATTATTATAACCAGGGCTTTTTTTCCTCAGAGAATAGGTGCAGGAACTTCCAAGTCACCTCTTGTGTCCACCCCCTACCCACCTCCGAGCACCATTCCTTGGTTCCACTCCCTGCCCACCTCCAAGCACCATTCCTTGGTTCCACTCCCTACCCACCTCCGAGCACCATTCCTTGGTTCCACTCCCTACCCACCTCCGAGCACCATTCCTTGGTTCCACTCCCTGCCCACCTCCGAGCACCATTCCTTGGTTCCACTCCCTACCCACCTCCGAGCACCATTCCTTGGTTCCACTCCCTACCCACCTCCGAGCACCATTCCTTGGTTCTACTCCCTACCCACCTTCAAGCACCATTCCTTGGTTACACCCTCTACCCACCGCCAAGCACCATTCCTTGGTTACACCCTCTACCCACCTCCAAGCACCATTCCTTGGTTACGCTCCCTACCCACCTCCTACCCGCCTCCAAGCACCGTTCCTTGGTTCCACCCCCCACCCTAACCTCCGAGCACCATTCCTTGTTTCCACTCCCTACCCACATCCAAGCACCATTCCTTGGTTCCACCCCCTACCTACCTCTCAGTAATGGATACAGAATCAAGTATCACTTTGTGGTGCTAAGTAATTTGTATGTAATTTGTTAATGATAGGAAGTAAAATAGATCCCCTGTAGCCAGCAACAATGGAGCACCCCCAGCAACTCTGAACAGCTAGCAACAATAGACCTCTCCCACAGTAGATGTATCCCAGAAACTATTGTCTCCCAGTAGCATAAGAGTCACCAGCAACAATAGATGCCCCACCAGCGACAACTGACCTCCCCATCAACTACAGACCCTCCCCCTGTAAAAATAGATCCCCTCCATCAAAAATAGACCCTCCAGTATACCCAGCACCTCTTGCCATTTACATACATTCAGAGCTGGAGGTGCTGGAACTGCGTTCCCCATGTTCCTGCTGAAAAAAAGCCCTGATTATAACACCATTGCATAATTTCTTGCAGACAAGGAACGTAACTTCTACAAAATGAGCACCCAGAACCTGGGAATGCCCTACGACTACCTATCTGTGCTGCACTATGGCAAGTAAGTTCTTTAGTCATTTATCAAGTTCTAGGGAACAGGCTATCCAAAAATCTCAGGTACTCAGAACATGTCACTCATTGTTTTCTTGTAGATTTGCCTTTACCAATGATGCCGGGAAGCCCACCCTGGAACCAGTAGGGGACCCTCATGTTGCAATCGGCCAGCGGGTTGGGTTGAGTTCTCTGGACGTTGTGAAGATGAACAAACTCTATGGATGCAGTTAGGTTGAAAGAGCATGAAAGAGTTCTATAAGCTTGAAATACTTAAAGGGTCAGTCCACCCAGAACCAAGACTTCAGTTTTTGGTACAGCAGATGCCAGAGAGGTAAACTTGAGAGCTGAGTATTGAACACTTACATTGGTCCAGCTTGGCACGGTGTAGGTATGTATATCTCAGACCTGATGGATCACTGGGGAAGCTGACAATCACTGAAATATTTGGTGCTACTACAGTGATAGCCGCAATCTTCGAGATCCTTCTGAGGCTCTGTGCAAGCGGATTGCCCTCTGAACACGGAACACTGGGGCGTCACGCACTCATAAAACATCTATTTTTTTGAATAAATGCAAGGATTTATCTGATTGGACAAGGTAGAGAAAATAATGGCACTGTTCCTTTTCTCCACTTCGTCCAATCAGAGAACCCTTTATATTCATTGCAACAAAAAAAATACAAGGTGTTCTATGAATGGTGGCAGTGCCGACTGAGTGCCCCCCCCCCCCCTGTGGTCAGTGTGCAGAGTTCAGCTTTAAAACATCTGATAGCTTCTGTAGTTTCCTGGTGATATCTTACTGGTCACCTGCTGTGCCCATTATAGGGGGTTTCCACTTTACCTGAAAACATTTTTAATTATTCATTTTATTTTATGGAGAATAGAAGAGGATGAGCTGAAACACATAACGATCCCGGGTGTACAGGAAGATTGGGAGTCGGGAATTATTGTCGGGAGATCTCACTGTTAGGAGTAACCAAGACATTTATGAAGCCAGGGGCTGCCATGGCCCCCAAGGATACACTTAAAATTAAAATATAATTTTAGGCTGGACTGATCCTTTAAAGTGACACTACACTGGTATAAAAATAATTCTATTCAAGTATGTATTCATAGTTCAAAAAAGTCTCCAAATTCCTTTTGTAGCAAGATACCAGGCCTCCTTTAGTCTAATGAGAACCTTTAGAGCCAACAGCTGCTGACATCCTTCTAAGGTATATTCATGGGCGCCAGACACTTCTTGAATGCAAAGAGATTTTATTTCTCTTGAACAGAACTTTGGGAGAGAGGGTTTAGAGCCAGGACACCCTTAAGGTAGTTGCTATGTTATTTGGCAGACTCCGAGAGGTAGACAGCCAAGCAGGGAAAGGCATCCAGCAAGACACCACATCTGTATGTGTAGGAATGCTGTCTCCTATGGCAACAGCCTTAGAACAGTTCCTAACACAAGTTGTAACAAACTCCTTCACTTTCTTTACAATCACTTCTTGTAGGTTCTCAACCCACTGAGCTCCCAGTCTCTCCCACTAGACTTGCTAATTCACTGCCACCAAATTCCTTGAGCTCCTCCAATCTGCACTTTAGTATCTTCCTCAAGTGTCACCCCAGCCTCTCTGCTGGGTCCCTAGCTTGGCACTCCAGATACTTCTCCAAACTTCAGGCCGCTGGCCTGCTTGGTCCCTGGCATGAAACACAAGGCTGCTCTGCAAGCGCCACCTCCGCCAGCTCAGTCCCTGGCTTGGCACTTGCTGAAGTTCCACAATTCTTCACCGTCCCAGGTTGGTGAGAATACTGCTCCAGTACTTGCTTCAGCTACTCACTGTGGTCCCTGGTTATAAGGTGGTTGGTCCCTTAGTGGCGACAGCTTCCCCTCTACCTCCTACCAGGACAGGTTCTCCGGCCGGCAAAACCGTCACTTCTGGTTGGACTGAAAGTCGCAATCCCAACCCTGCACTGCTCTCCTGCTTCTGGATAGGCCCTCAGACAGCCAAGCAGCCAGATGTGCCTGGGATAGGCCCAAACTCCAGCCTAGCAGCATGGGCAATACAACAAACGTCCACCAAGACAGCCGTTCAGGTGGTACAGACTACTGATCACCTGACTCCACTGAAATATATAGGTTCTCCCAGCAGAGCAAGGGATTTTAGAAAACCCCTGCCCATTGGCTGAGATAACCCATATACTCCTAATCTGTCCTTGCTTTGCCCTTCTCTTATCTAATGTCACCACCAGGTACCAGGCCACCTAGTGGCAGAAGAGAGAAGTGCAGCAATTCCAGACTTACTGTGAACTCAATTGATCCCTAACAATGACCCAAGATAACTACACCTGGCAGGAAAATGTAGGAGCAACCCTGCCTAAACATCGGGGTGCTACACTTTTATTTTGCTGCTGTGAACCTCTGGAACTATAAAGGTGAATATAAGCAGCTGCTACTCATAGTTGTGCTGCTCACCACCATCTACCTTCTTACATTCATAGAACTTGTCTTCCCACTATCACTAAAGCATTGCATTCCGGGAATGTCATCCATCTGCTCCTGATCCATTCACAGAATGTGAAGCGGAATATTTTTAATATTTTTAATATTTTGGGTAAGATCTGTGGATGAAGTCTTGTGTATATTTCTGGACATAACGAGGCTTCTGTACTTTTATTCTAGATACGTGCGGCTTCCTTCTGCCGGATCACCGCGGTGCATTCTCATGGGACTCCAAACTCCATCCAAATGTCTCCACTTGTGTCTGGCTGATCCGGATCCCAGAAGGAAAGGTAACGGATAATGTGATTTACGAATGAAACGTATTTTTCACCTAGTTAAGGCTAAAAATTTCACAATTCAGTATTGCTCACTCTCCTTTAACGCCACTCTGTACCAGAACTCACTTACCTGCAAAAGGCAGAAAATGCATCCCAATGCCTGTCTGTGCCTACCAATACTGATCAGTTTAAAGGTCAATTCCAGCTAAAGCTTTTTTTTTTTTTTTTTTTTTTTTTTTTTTTAGGTTTTAATAGTTTGGAGAAAAATTCTCCTTTAGATCTTTAGCTTTATCAGTAACTATGTAGTGCAATGCCTACTTGAATGGAAATAAATGAAGGTGGATGTAAACCCATTTGTACAATTGTAAGCAATTTTTGACCATAAACAGCCATAAATAATGATTGGGTGTATTTGTAAAAAAAAAAAAAAAAATCAGCAGAGCTATTCTGCCTATGAAACTGCATGTCTTTGTGAATGGAGGCCAAATCAAATGTTATAAGGCTATTCTCTGTGCAGGGAAAATGCAATTAATTAAGATTTGATGTAAACCCACTCTCATCCTTTCTAAACTACTGCAATATTGGTTACCTAGACGGATATACATGCCTCCTGCATGTATACTTATCTGTCAAATGTCTCCCCTCTGTCTGCTATGAGACCCGAAAAACTGCAGATTCTGTGGGTGGGTCTGTTTTCCAGGGCTCAGTGGGTGGAGTCGTGATTTCAGTAGACTCCCCGCCCACCCCGCCCACCTCTACATGCACCTCTACAACATGCATTTTCTCCTGTGTATTTCTTACACTGAACTTCTGCTATGATCACTAACATCCAGTCAAAACCCAGAAAAGTCCCCACATGACTTCAGCATGCTAAATCACGCCGAGGTGTGGAACAGCCAATCCTTGCAGAGCAGCAGAAGAAAGGGGTGGGAGGGAATTAAAAAATAATGCATGTCTTAGAGATATGTAAATCACCTGTCACTCACAGCAAGGGAGAGGATTTGACAACGTTTTTCTCTGTTTGTCCTGATTTATCTCACTGAACAATAAAAGTTGATTGCTCAGAGCTGGATTAACTCTTTGTGGCAAATCTGGACTCAAATGATAGGAAATCTTATACTCTACATTATGACATAAAAATAAAAAAATAAAAACATTTGCGGGTTTACATCCACTTTAAAAAGGAATAGAGTGAATCTAGAAAATACTGCATTATTGCCACTAGTTGGAGCTGTTTATTATAAAAAATGATTTACTATGATCATTGGCTCTATCTAATGGCCATATTTGTGGTATTGTTTTGAACCTATTTTGAATCTATTCTGTGTGCATAAAAAACATTTGAACCAGAGAGAAAATAGTCTAATATCAATCGATTTTGTCCCCATCTGCACAGATTGAATGTACACGCAGTTTCACGGCATGAATGTTCATTTCATTTTGTGGTCTTATGATCTTCCCAATGTAATTCCACTCTTCACTGTCTGATAGTTGAGCAGCACTCAGTTGCAGCGCTGTGGCGTGTCCTGCAGATGTCACAGCGGGATAATCCCTTCCTTTGCCCTGGGTCGGCTGCATATCTGACATCAAGGTTTTCTGAAGGAGCCGCTGTTAAACATGTTGCTGGAGCTGCCCTGCAGTTAAAAAGTGTCATAATAGGGAGCTAGGAGGGGAGAAAAGAAGACGTGTGTGGCTTCCTCCCTGGGAAAAATTGGAGAATGCTCAGTGAGAGCGGCAACACAGAAGATGCAGGATTGTCTGGAATAGTGTTGCCACCATCAATGAGGATGTACATTGTATTTTTTTTAAAGGAACATTGAACTCACACACATGAAGCACTAACCCCCGAAGGAGCTGCTGGTTTGATTGGGCTTACCGTTACCTTCTTCACCTCAATTTGTGTCTAGGGGCTCCCGAGGTAGATGGCCCAAAAACTTTAGAGACTGACGACAGATCCGTTTAAGGCCCCTTTCACACGGACGATCCATTCAGGTCTGCCTGTCAGTTTTTCAGGCGGACCTGAACGGATGCTCAATAGACGTCAGATGTCAGCGGTGACAAGTCCCCTTACATCCGACCCACTCCGATCCAAAAAAGTGTGACGGAGGAAAAAGCTATTTTTCCATCCGTCATCGGATCGGATCGTGTGACGACGGACCGGGGAGAGCAGCGCTGTGACAGGTCCGTCCCTGCGCAGTGTGCAGAGACAGACCTGTCATCTTCCTGCTCAGCGGAGATTGCTCCGGCGATCCCCGCTGAGCAAGCGGAAATCCACGGGGCGGATCAGCACTGATCCGCCCCGTGTGAAAGGACCCTTAAGGGATTTTTATTTGCAAAAAACTTAGTTAGCGAACAGTCTCTTAGTATAGGATCAGAAGGTTAGAAGGACAAGTTCAGGTACTATTAGTGTCAAAGTCAATAATAAATAACTCTCTTACTTTGACTAAATCCAGAGAATAGCCATTCACAGCTGGATGTTCACTCAAGTTGGACAGTCCCTCTCGCCTAGCAGCCAACAAGGTGCTTACTCAGGAACAAGTCTCTGCCACAGACGTTGTTGTAGAACATGCAGGAAACTAGAACTTGTACAACACTCGTGTAATACCTGGATCTTTCAGCCGGTTTGGCGATACCCACGAGATTGGATTCACTTTGGTCCCTCAGCCTCAGCAGGCTCTTGCTAAGAAGCCAACCTGTAAGTGGCCTTCTGAAGAGTCCTCCCCTGGATAGCTATGAAGTTGCTGGGCCTCTCCACAACCGGAGATGGCACCAGACCACCTCGGAATCCTTTCTTTAGTTTCCTTGCCTCGAGCTAGCCAGCCCCGAGACATAAAGTCGGGTGGATCCGCACCCCAGACCATAGCCTTCCTGGGGGCTGGTCTGGAGGACCAGGACCATTGAGTCATAACATACTTTCTGAACCAGAACCCCGAACCATGTGACATCCGCATCTTAAGTACCCTCTACCAGATACCACAGCAAGAGTGACACTCCCACTGGGCGGGCTCAGAGAGAAAGTAACCTTAAAGAGGAAGTAAACCCTGATGAGTTTACTTCCTCTTTCATTCCCTGCAAAGGTAAAGCACAATGGACTACTATGCATCGCATAGTAGCCCATTATGTGATACTTACCTGACACAGGAGCCAGCGAAGTCACCGCTGTCCCCTGTAGTCTGGCGCATCCATCTTCTCGGTGGGGTCTCGCAGCTCCGCCGCTGTCATTCGGCGAAGCCATGATGACAACACTCCCGCGCATGCGCACGGGAGCCGAGACGCGCAGCATCGCGTGGCATCTTCATCATCAAAGATGCCACGCTCAGTGCGCTTGCGCGCCGCTGTCTACGGCACATGCGCCGTAGACAGCGGTGCCTGTCTTCGGGCAAATATCTCCTAAACCGTATAGGTTTAGGAGATATTTCTTGGACCTACAGGTAAGCCTTAATCTAGGCTTACCTGTAGGTCAAAGTGGTTTGTAAGGGTTTACAACCACTTTAAAGCACCCAACCAGACTGTGGTTCCATGCCTGCCAGAAGAGACAGTGCCCCCGGTGGTCAGGCTGAACACCCTCTAGTCCAGTCAGACTGATGCTGAGGTCAATATTTGGAATAATTGTGCCCAAACCAAACTACAGTTCAGGTGCAACCTTAAATTTCAAAAACATAGCGCATGCTCTTCAGGAGCCGGCGCTACACACACATTTAGTTTTAGAGTCAATGACAAAATAAATCATTTTGGTAAATCTAAAGGTCTGCTGGAGATTGTGCAATCGGACGAAAACATGTATGAACAGCTAAAATGAGATAGTATAAAGATTGTACGATCAGATTGTAACATGTGGTCCGCTTAAAACTTGCTACAGATAACAGTGAGTATCCATATAAAGGATTGAATGGTCACCTCTTTTCTCCAGGTCTTCCTGCAGCTTGAGAAGTTTGATGTTCGGTCTTCTCCGGCCTGCAGCCAGGCCTCTGTGATTGTCTATGATGGGATGAGCAGAGAGGCACCGGTTCTTATCCCCAGGAGCTGTGGAAAGGTGCGCCCGATTGGCCACGTTGCCTCTGGAAAGCTCGTGAGAATTGAATCCACCAGAAGAGGAGGAGAGGTCACCTTCACAGCAATCTACAATACTAGTGAGTATAAACACTCTCTCTGATGTCATCCTATTCCATAGCTCTATCCAATGGATCTGAAGTCCTAACATGGATCTGAACACTAAAGCTGGCAATATATTAGTAAATTTTCAAGCAAACAATCGTCCAAAAACTCTCAGTCTGTTTAACGACTTGACAAATGTCATTTGAAGTGACTTCGAAATTCCATTTTGGAACGAATAGAGTTTCCTGAATGAAATCCACCTTCCCTGTTAGAAATTCATTAGTTCGAAAAATGTTTTCCATCCTACTTCCCCGAATTTTCTCACCACTGCATTCAAAACATTGGATTGTATCCTACTAATAATTCCAAAATTGAACAAACGTTAAAATGAAGAATTAAGAAATTCTACTAGTGTATGGCCAGCTTTATTAGACCTGTGTATCTTGTCACATTGTGTGCCTTTCCTCTATTGCAGTAAAATGTGGGGAATCCTTCAACAGCTCAGCAGGAAACTTCTCTTCTCCCGGTTTTCCGGCTCTGTACCCCAATTCCATGGACTGTGTATGGGTGTTATCTGCTCCTCCTGGGCACAAGGTAAATATGGTGGACATATGGACTCCTTCACGCCTAGGGTGACCACTTTTCCAAATTGCCATTCAGCGGACACCCCCTTCCCAAAAAAAAAATGGTTTTTGATACCTTTTTTTTGCCAATTCTTAGAGAAAAAAAAGAGCAAACAGTGGTCACCAGGTTAGACAGGTGGTATACAATGTGCACCCGTTGCAATTGCCGGCATCCAGCTATTGAGAAAAAAAAGAAAGAAAAAAACAGTGTGGGATCCCCCCTTCTTGGTCTGGTATTGAAATTCAAGGGGAACTCCATGCCAAAATCAAAAAAAAAAAAAAGCGTGTAAGCGTGTCTCCCCCAAAATACCAGACCCTTTTCCGAGCAAGCAACCTGGCAGGTCAGGAAAGGGGAAGGATGAGTGAGCACCCCCTCCTGAACCATACTAGGCCACATGTCCTCAACATGGGGGGGTGCTTTGGGGCAGGGGGGGTCTGCCTTGTCTGTCTCACCCCAAAGCACCTTGACCCCATGTTGATAGGGACAAGGATTTTTTCCCCACAACCCTGGGCTGTGATTGTGGGGTTATGTGGGCGGGGGGGGGCTTATCGAAATCTGGAAGCCCCCTTTAACAAGGGAGCCCCCAGATCCCAGCCCCCCTCATGTGAATGAGTATGGGGTACTATGTACCCCTTCCAATTCATCCAAAAAAGTGTCAAAAAGTAATAAAAACACAGAGACTTTTTTTTTCAATGAAGCGCCCATTAATGCAGCCTACCAGTGCCCATCAATGCAGTCTCACCAGTGCCCATCAAATGGAGTCTCACCAGTGCCCATCAAATGCAGCCTCACCAGCGCCCATTAATTCAGCCTCGCCAGTGCCCATCAAATGCAGCCCAACCAGTGCCCATCAAATGCAGCCTACCAGCGCCCATCAATGCAGCCTCACCAGCGCTCAATGGAGCGGCGGCTACCTGCTGATGCTGAGACTTAGTTGCTTGTTGCAGAGAGAAGAGAGTAGGAACACCAGTGGCTGGGTGCCCCTAGGCAGCAGTGCGCCCTAGGCAGCTGCCCAGTTTACCTAGTGGTAGCACCAGCCCTGATCCCAGTTATTCAGCAATACATTTTAAAGAATAGTAATCCCTAGACCAGTGATGGTGAACCTTGGCACCCCAGATGTTTTGGAACTACATTTCCCAGGATGCTCATCTACACCGCAGAGTGAAAACTGAAAATAGATTCCGCGCCTGCTAATTTCTAAACTGGGTTCCTAAGCTCCTACCCCTTAACTAGGTGAAAACACTGCAGAGTGCATGAGCATCATGGGAAATGTAGTTCCAAAATATCTGGGGTGCCAAGTTTCGCCATCACTGCCCTAGACTATTTATAGAAACTTAAAGAGTGACTGTTGCCATGTGCCTGGTTCTACCACCCTGAACTGGAAAGCAAACCCGGGCCAAATCAGCGGCCCTTTCAGGGGGTGAGCACTATACTGTAAAGTTTTTGCTGCCCCCGTTTTGGAGGTCTCCTTTTCTTGCAAGATAATAATTTAAGGATAGACATTCAAAGGAGAATCAGTACACTGAGCACATCTCCCTGTCACTCTGCTTTATCCTCCTATCAGCGTGCTTCTTGTCAGCACATAACCTGATTGGCTCCTTGTACTGCACCTTTCTCTCAGAACTCCAGCCCTGCTGTACTTGGACTGCATGAGACTGATACCAGGTCACATTTAAGGACTTACACTGCTGGTAGTTGAAAAATATATTTAGTAATGCATTAATGATTAAAGAGCTTTATGTCTTTTCTATCTGCCTGGGGTTCACCTTGAATGTTTTGTCACAGATGACGGTACGCATTGCTCCGTTCAGCCTGGAATTGTCCAAAGGCTGCTCCTATGACTATCTCCTCTTCCAAGATGGACAGAAGAAGAAGAGAACATGCGGAGTCCTTCCTAAGCTGAGCTTTACATCCTCTAGCGGTTCTCTGATGGTTCACTTTCATAGCGACTCTTCTGTCCAGGCCAAAGGATTCTACGCTACCTTCTCCTTGTGTAAGTAGACAACCATAATGACAGACTGGTCATACTTTACTGAGCCATACCTGGAGTCCCTCATTGATGTCCCTACAAGGGGGACCAGTCAGCAGGCCAGGTCACCATGAAATATACCAACAGTCATCTGTACAAAGGACTTCTATATCATCCTTCAGTCCTTGTAGTTCTTTTATGGGACTGTATAGTGAGCAGCAATGAAATAAAATGCAAAATCCTCCTTCTGGAAAATATTTTGGATTTTAAAGCTGCATTAAACCCAAAAGTAAAAATGTATTACATTGCAGCTTACCAATTCTTATGCCCCATACACACGGTCAGACATTCCGACCACAAAATCCGTCAGATTTTGTCCGAAGCTTGTCTTGCATGCACACAGTTGCACAAAGTTGTCAGAAAATCCGAACATTCGGAACGAGGTGACATACAAAACGTACGATGGGACTACATAGAGGCCAGTAGCCAATAGCTTTCATCCCCAAATTTATTCTGAGCATGCGTGGCACTTTGTGCATCGGAATTCTATACACGCGATCGGAAAAAGTCAGATCGGATTTTGTTATCGGAAAATTTTAGGTCCCGCTCTGAAATTTTTTCCGTTGGAAATTGCGACAGAAAAAGCACGCTAGAGCGCACACACAATCGGATTTTCCGACAACATAATCCGATTGGACTTTTCCCGTCGGAATTTCCAACCATGTGTACAAGGCATTAGATGTGGTGGCTGCATTGGTTTTCTTTTTTAGACTTTTTTTAGACTTTTTTTCCCCATCATTTTCACCTGGTTGATCATGCCAGCAAGTCTGTTGTTTTTATACAGGACAAGATATTCTGCAGATGTAGCAGTTAGAGACCTGAGACAAACCATTAAACACTGACATTGGGTGCTTACAATGATCAGCTTTTATTCTTTTATGTAATCCTTTATCCCAAAAGGAAAAACAACTGTTTGCTGTAACTGCTTACAAAGTGTTAACTGGAGTTCAGCTTTGGTTTGTTAGTGTATTTAAATCTGCAAGTCCATCTAACACTCCCCCCCCCCCCCGGACTGATAACGCTGTGCTCTTTCATCCAGAGTGGAGGCACTCAATTACCCTGTACACAGGGTTGGACATTCCGACGACAAAATCGGTCGTATTTTTTCAGATGGATTTTGGCCCAACCTTGTCTTGCATACACACAGTAGCACAAAGTTGTCGGAAAACCCAATCGTTCAGAACGCGGGGACGTAGAACACGTACGATGGGACTATAAATGGACCAGTAGCTAATAGCTTTTATCTCGTAATTTATTCTGAGCTGGCGTGGCACTATGTCCGTCGGAATTGTCTACACACGATTGGAATTGTCGGAAAATTTTAGATCCTGCTCTCAAACTTTGTGTGTCGGAAATTCTGATGGAAAAAGTCAGATGGAGCCCACACACGATCGGATTTTCCGACAACACAATCCGATCACACATTTTCCGTTGGAAAGTACGATTGTGTGTACAGGGCATAATACAGGAGGTGCGTTACAGGTCAGATCACTGATCAGAAAACAGAGGGAAAAAATCCTAAAAATGAAAACGGATGCAGCCACCACACCTAATGATTAGTAATCTGCAATATTTTTTGTGTTGGGTTTAATACATCTTTAGGTTATGATACAATGTGATATACAAGTCTTTTGTATAGACAATTTTCAATTTATTCCATTTATTTATTTATTTTCAGTGTAAAAAATAAAATAACAAAGACGTGACAAAGTCCCGGTAATCATTCTCATTGTATGGCCGCGTACACACGGGCGGATTGTCTGCCCAACTTAGTCCGCTGAACCGTGTTTCAGCGGACAATCCGCTCGTGTGTGGGCTTCAGCGGACTTTTTCAGCGGACAGTCTGACGGACTTTGTCTTTCGGAATTTCCGTAATTTTGTCCGCTGAAACTTGGTTTTGTCCGTCCAAACTTGGTTTCAGCGGACAGTCCGCTCGTGTGTAGGCAAGTTGGACGGACTAAGTATGGCGCATGCTCAGAAAGGATTTACACGGCCGAAGGTTGCATTGCAGTGTATTGGACGTCGTTTTTCTAGTCCCATCATACGCGCTGTACACGTCATCGCGCAAGTTTTCAGCGGACTGTCTGCTCATCGTGTGTGGTCAAGTCCGTTCATTCAAAAGTTGAACGGACTGTCTGTCGGATTGTCTGACGAACTTAGTTGGGCAGACAATCCGCCCGTGTGTACGCGGCCTAAGGTTCATGGTAATGAAAGAACAGTTAAAGCTGACCGTCAGTCATTTTTTCATCTTTCCATCTATTAAATCTTCTGCCCTTGTTGTTTTAACTTTGGATAGTAAAATATTTTTTTCTGCCAGTAAATACCTTATACAGCCCACTTATTTCTTGTCTGGAAAAAAGCCTAGGCTTATGACATCATATACAGCTCTCCCTCTCACTCTCGTGAGAGTTTGCCAGGTAGGTGGGGGGGCAGGAGTCCTAAGAGGGCTAATGAGGGCTGCGGAGCTGGAGGTGTGTCATGTGTAAATCCAGGAAGTGAACAGGCAGCAGCTTATGCTGCCCACAGTTAAAATGGATGAGGCCAGACTCAGTGGAGAGAGATTTCCGCAGCATATTTGGCAAGTACAGAATAACAGTATATATAAAATAATATGCAATATGTGGTTGGAGGGAAGCTTCAGAACGGCAAAGATGTTTTTATTACAAATTATGTGAGTAGACTGCAGTTCCTATTTAAAGAGCCAAACCGAGGGGTCTCCACACAGGCACAATTGTTCATTCAATTTACTAATCATCAGTGGGGTCCAATTGGCATTCATTTTCCAATGCAGCAATGAGTAAATGGGAAAGATCAGGATGATCAATTATTCTTGAACCAACAAACCTCTAGAAGTGAATGAGGTTTTTGTTGGGGAAAGGTAATTCATTCCAAAATCGAATGTTAAATGCAAATGAAAACATTTTTAACTACTTTGAAATTAGTTACATAGTTAGGTGAGGTTGAAAAAAGACACAAGTCCATCAAGTCCAACCTATGTGTGCGATTATATGTCAGTATTACATTGTATATCCCTGTATGTTGCGGTCATTAAGGTGCTTATCTAATAGTTTCTTGAAACTATTGATGCCCCCCGCTGAGACCACCGCCTGTGGAAGGGAATTCCACATCCTTGCCACTCTTATGCTGCGTACCCATGACCGGACTTTCTGGCAGACTAGGTCCGGCGGGATTAGTCCGTCGGACAATCCGATCGTGAGTGGGCTGGGCCGATAGTTTTTTGAAAAAAAAAAAATCTGACGGATCTAGAAATAGAACATGTTTCAAATCTATCCAACGGACTCAATTCCAACGGACTAAAAATCAGGAAAACCGTTTGTCTGTGTGCTGGTCTGACGGACCAAATATGACGCAAGGGCAGCTATTGGCTACTGGCTATTGAACTTCCTTGTTTAGTCCGGTTTACATCATCACGTTCAAAATAAATGGACTTTCGAACTGACTTAGTCCATTCGTTTGTGGCCAAGTCCGTTCGTTCGGAAAGTCCGTCAGACCTAGTCTGCCGGAAAGTCTGGTCGTGTGTACGCGGCATTACAGTAAAGAACCCTCTAGGTAGCTTAAGGTTAACCCTCTTTTTTTCTAATTGTAATAAGTGGCCACGAGTGAATTCATCAAGACATTGAATGTAGAGAGAATTTTTGAACAAATGTTCATACAGATTTTCCTATGAACGTTTGTTTGACAATTTCCCAGTGTATGGCCAGCTGTAGGATTCTTTCACATGGGTGGCCGGAGGTGGTAAGATCAGTCACCTGAGCCACAGATGTAAAGGCTGAACAGCCAGAGGAGGCTCTTATCATGCCAATACCTTGATGTTTTGCTTGGTGGACAATTTAACACAACAAGCTTAGTTGATGGGCAGTACCACCTGGCAAACTCAGCCATTCAAGTCAATGGGGGGGGGGGGCAAAATGGCGGTTTAACCCCATTATAAATATAAAAATCAGACATTTAGGAGGCGGCAGGAGCGCCTGACAGTGGCTGCTTAGTTGCACTTTGAAAAGCGATCTGCTGCAGATCACTTTTCAGAGCATTGGCTAGTGTGAACTTAGACTTAGTCTATAAACAAGAGGAGGAAAGGGGAAGAGGTTCGGAGAGACACCAATATACAACACGGTCACAGAGGTAGGTGGTGAAGACATAAGTAGTAGAGGTCAGTATGCAGAGGTACCCACTGAGCAGTAACCGGGTGAAAAACAATTAGAAGGAAATCGGAGATAATCTCCGGAATGCGACTATTTCAGCTACTTCAGGTGTTGCCCTTATGAAGATATAGCTAGTATAGCTAGTGTGGGGATCTATTCTTACTTTAGGGATGATCCCCTTACAAAGACAGACATAGCTGAGGAGGGTGCGTGTAACCAAGAGCCCCAAACTTTCAGGAACGTGTTATGCCGCGTACACACGATCGGAATTCCAGCCAGAAAAAGAGTGATGAGAGCTTTTCATCGGAAAATGCGACCGTGTGTATGCTCTATCGGAATTTAGCTGTCCGAATTTCCGCCAGCCAAAAATTGATAGCATGTTCTCAATTTTCCCGATGGAAAAACGTTCTATCGGAAATTCCGATCGTGTTTTTGTGCTCAGATTCAACTACAAGACAGAAACTATTGGCTACTGGCTATTGAACTCCCTTTTCTAGTCCCGTCGTACGTGTTGTACGTCACCGCGTTATAAAAGATAGGAATTTGGTGTGACCGTGTGTAGACAAGACATCTTGAGTGGAGTTCCATCGGGAAAACCATCAGAGCTTTTTCCAATGAGAATTCCGATCGTGTGTACGTGGCATTACTCTCATAGGTGACCAGAAAAAGTCCCTTTCAAAATAAGAAGGTAGGGGGCGCTGCTTTTATCCCAATGTATGACTATGTGTGCATTAGAAGCCACTGTAAAGGCTCGTACACATTAACTATAAGAAATTCAGGTGAACATTTTCACCCAAAGAATTTTCGTACAGTGTGTAGACGATTTTCGAACGCCAATTCTGACTTTTCGTATGAAAATTCCCAAAGGGACAAATTTCAAAATTTTTCTCGTATGGGAACAGAACGAACGATTTTCGTTTAACCACTTGCTTACTGGGCACCTAAACCCCCCTCCTGCCCAGACCAATTTTCAGCTTCTAACGCTGTCGCTCTTTGAATGACAATTGCGCGGTCATACAACACTGTACCCAAATGAAATTTTTATCATTTTTTCCTACAAATGGAGCTTTCTTTTGGTGGTATTTGATCACCTCTGGGTTTTTTAGTTTTTGTTAAAAAAAAATTAAAAAAGGCCGCATTTAAAAAAAAAAAATACAAAACCGTTATATATTTTGTTAATACATTTTGCAAACAGGTAATTTTTCTCCTTCATTGATGTAATCTGATGAGGCTGCACTGATAGGCAACGATAGGGCGGCACTGGTGGGCACTGATAGGTGGCATTGGTGGGCACTGATGGGCGACACTGAAGGGCACTGATGGGTGGCAGTGATGGGCATTGTTTGGCACTGATAGGTGACACTTATAGGCAGCAATGCTAGGTGGTACTGATGATGCACTGATTGGCACCACTGGTGGGCACTGATAGGTTACACTTATGGGCACTGATAGGTGGCACTGATTACTGGCACTTACGTACTGTAGGCACTGATTCGTGGCACTGGCAGGCGGTACTGGTGGGCACATATGAGGCTCTTCCTTTTCTCCTCGCGCTGTCAGCGTGAGAAGAAAAAAAACGATTACCGATCTTCTGTTTACATCACGTGATCAGCTGTCATTGGCTGACAGCTGATCACGTGGTAAGGGACTGGGATTGGCCCCTTACACGGATCTGTGATCACCGGAGTCTCATTAACTCAGGTGATCACAGAGCGCATCGAGCGCCCCCCTTTAGTGGGAGTGGCGAGCTTGCAAAGGGGAGGACGTCA
The DNA here is from genome assembly GCF_037356315.1 of Lithobates pipiens. Taxonomy (NCBI): domain Eukaryota; kingdom Metazoa; phylum Chordata; class Amphibia; order Anura; family Ranidae; genus Lithobates; species Lithobates pipiens. Next base: position 216,351,940 of record NW_027507686.1, on the reverse strand, counting down.
ATAGACGTACTCCCGGCAAAGCACATTCGCGCTGCAACCGTCATTCGGCTATAGCGTGGATCTGAAGCAGTTAATGTGTACCGTTTTTGTGCAATTTTCATACAAGAAAAATCTGAAAAGAGAGACTGCACATGATCAGAAACAATAGACAACAGAAAAAAAAGCCTGCGTCGTACGAGAATTTTCATACAAAGTCCCTTTAAAACCGAACACACACACAGGTTCTGTGGCTGATTAAAGTTGTAAACCCTTACAAACCACTTTGACCTACAGGTAAGCCTAGATTAAGGCTTACCTGTAGGTCGAACTCCAGCTCTTGTTATGCTGCCCCATGACCCTATGGCCATTCCGGGCCTAGTCACTTCTCCCTCTGTACTAGTGCGACCACTACAACTGTCTGCTGCATCCCCCCAACTCCTGCTGCACTTGCCTCCTCGAGGTGCTGCCTTCTCTAGAGCCATCCTGTCTGCCAACGCAATAGAGCGATATCCACCAGGCTCTCGCTGCAATCCCCTCTCACTCTCTTTCAGCTTTGATCTCCTCTTCCCCCAGATGCGATTCTGACTCTCCCCCAGATGCGATCCCGACTCTCCTCCAGCACTCACAGCAAATATGTCCACTGACCACCCACTGCAATCCCCACAACCCATCAAGGCATTTCGAAATATATTAATTTCTCCCAAGAGACAACCCACTCCATTAGGATTTTTATGATATTTTCAGGAAGCTATGTACAACATCCTGCCTACTCTTCCATCCAGCCATGGCTTGTCTGCATTGTGTAGATAAGCAGAGAGACCCAATGATGTCATCACTGGGTCCAAAATTGAACCTCCGCTTTTTGAAACCCTCCCCCCCTCCGGTGTCATAGTTGGCACCTTTCAGGGGGGAGGGGGGTGCAGATACCTGTCTAAGACAGGTATTTGCACCCAATTCTGGGCATTGACTCCCAAGGGAGTCTATGCCTCTTCCCGTCCTGCCGCGCTGTCTGCTGGGATACACACAGGTCCCAGAGACAGCAGGGACCATTTAGATTGCCCTGCATGACTCGTGCATGTGCAGTAGGGAACCGGGAAGTGAAGCCGCAATAATTAATTTCCTGATTCCCATACTGAAGATGGTGGCGGCAGCACCCGAGGACCGAGAGATGGTTCGTTCTCGGGTGCCGACATCGCTGGACCCTGGGACAGGTAAGTGTTCTTATTTTAAAAGTCAGCAGCTACAGTATTTGTAGCTGCTGACTTTAAAAAAAAAAAAACGCTTTAACAATGTATTTGCATTTTGGGCACGGAGGGCAAAATGTAGGCAGATTAAACTTCAGCTGTCCTCTGATAACATCATCATATGGAGGTAAAATGTAACGTCTGTTGCGATTTCTGTCTTCTTTTATTTCCCAGAGATGTAGGAGAACCGGTAACGCTCATTAAATAACCTAAATGTTAAATATGACTTTCCTGAGGCTATAGGTGTGGCGGCTCAGGTATCATTTTTTAACCATTTAAAAGTCACCATGTAGGCTGCCCGAGGGGATCTTGTCATTTTCTTTAAAATGAGGGAGTTGGCAGTAAAATTATTTAAACCTTTTCATAAACAGGTGTAAGGGAATCCAAAGCTTGTGTAATAATAAGCTGAGTGTAGCTGAGTCTGTCCATAGACAGATTAAATTCACATCATCACAGAGTGGTACTGTGGATACGAGAAATAGGTACATATATGCCACGTCCCGATATATTTGAATTTGGATGATGGACTTTATAGGCACAACACTAACTTTGTAGTTTAAAAAGGTATATAAATGTATTATTTACAAAAAACACATTTGAAACAATATTAAAATCATTGACTATTCACAATGTTGCCTTGAAACATAAAACACACCATTTATAGATCAAAAGTAATAGACTACTTAGTAATAAAAAACCAAGAAGCAATCTCCATGAAATACTATAGTATCGTGGAGTATGAAAGGCGGTGTGGCGTGATTCAGCTCAGCTCTACGTATTACACGTGCTCAAAAACGCTTCTTCGGGCGCTTGGGGCATTTTATTACTATCATCAAGAAACAAACAAGGGACAGTGTCCACGGCACATCCAGAGATGCAGGGATATCTCTTCATCAAAATTACAAGCTAATTTGCAAGGTAATGATCAAGCCAGACAAAGTCCCAAGTGGGTCCCAAAAAGCCCAGAATCTCAAGTGTGCACCGTTCTATTTATAGCCCCAAGCACCGCCAAGCGGGGGCCAATCTTATCCCAAGCGCCGCCTAGTGCGGTCGAGTCACATAGCAGGTCCCGCCTTCTGGAGCTTGCAGCGCTGATGGACGTCCCACTGGTCCAACGGTGGGACCGCGGGATGTGTGACATCCATCATAGGCACTGCAGTCTCCAGAAGTCGGGAATTACAATGCAGCCACCGTGTGAGATCGCCACTCGGCTCTCCTCCTCCCTGCTGCGATGATGGGCGCACACTGCATACCACGGCTGAACTGTTGCTGCAGAACACATGAAGTCTCCTGGTCAGGTAGATCAGAGTAGGTCAGCGAATGTATGTATGTCAGGTAGGTCAGTGCATGTCAGGTACAGTAGACCAGTGCATGTCAGGTAGGTCAGTGCATGGCAGTGTATGTATGTCTGGTCAGTGTGTGTCTGGTAGGTAGGTCAGTGTGTGTCAGGTAGGTGGTCAGTGTGGCAGGCAGGTGAGTTTAGTGGTCAGCATTGATGGGCACCGGTAAGCCAGCCAGCAAGTAAGCTTAACCCACACCACACAACCCCACCGCCCAGCCAAAATGCCCAGTGCTGCCGCAGACCCAACCCCCCCCCCCCCGGACTTCGGGCTGAAGCCTCTGGTCTTTTTGCCACCTAGCAACTCCCCTGCCATTAATCATCAATTATTGTTCCCATGCAGACACCATCGGGGTAATCCTCCACTGCAGAGCTGTGTTGGGCCTAACCCACCCAGCGTGGAAAATGGTGGCTGAGTTTGTACATAGTTATAGTGTAACATTTCCCATCAGATCGCCCGTTATGTCACCTGCAGCGAGCTGACTACCCATAGATGTAGGTTGACCAGTCAAAAAAAGCAAAATGATGTACAAATAAATCATTTTAAAAACTGGGGCAGACTTAATGGACACATTCTTTATCTGTTGTCACTGTTCTTTGGTTCTAGATTAAAGTGTTTGCTATCCCAACATTTTATATTCCTGATATGTGTCCGTTGTACTATGCACTTATTTTCAAAAGTATCCCGTTTTCTTTGTTAATTTCTGTAAAATCCCTGGTGATCCTGCCAGTCCTTTTGTTCTCATATTTCAAACTGACCATGCTATGCATAGAAGCACATCCATCCCAGCGGTCATGGTCAGTTTTCCAACTGTGCTGGGATCACAGCCTGCTTGTCCTCCAATTGTCAGACCCCCTTGCACAGCCATTCACTGGAAAGACACGCCCCCTAAGTCTCCACCCTCAAGCTCTGTAAGCCCCCTATGCAGCTGAGAATAGAGGTCATATGATAACATTTATGTTGTTTTGTTTTTTTAAATATATGCACAAATGTTTTACCTTTCATTTATATTTTAAACTGAGTGGGTTGGTTATGAGCTAAGGGTTCACAGATACTTAAAGTGATTGTAAAGTCTCAAGGTTTTTCACCTTAAAGCAGAATTCCACCCAAAAGTGGAACTTCCACTCATTTGTCTCCTCTCCCCCTCCGGTGCTACAATTGGCACCTTTTGGGGGGAGGGGGGACAGGATACCTGTCTTTGACAGGTATCCTGTTCTTACTTCCGGGAGTCCAGGCCGCGCCCAGTGACATCACCGTGGGGCTCCCTCCTCCTCTCCCTGTCGCCGGGCCAGTAGGAGAGAAGAGCGGGGCCTCGCCCATGCGCAGTAGGGTTCCCGGCGTGAAGCCGTAGGGCTACACTGCCAGGTACTCTTACCCGCAATAGCAGCACCTGACAGCTGTGGTGCCGACATCGCTGGACTCCAGGACAGGTAAGTGTCCTATTGTTAAAAGCCAGCAGCTGCAGTATGTATAGCTACTGGCTTTAAATTGTTTTTTATTTGGGTGAAAAACCTTCTTTGCTGCAGCTCCCCTCAGACCCCTGATCCGATCCAATACTGCACAAACCCAGCGGCTCCTGACGCTGTCTCCCTGCTCATTGGACAGATTGATAGCAGTGGGAGCCATTGGCTCTCGCTGCTGTCAATCAAATCCAGTGACATGAGGGACAGAGCTGAGTCCTGGTGTCTGTCAATGGACGCAGCAGCGGGACTCAGACAGGTGCCCCCATGAAAAGCAGCTTTTCTGGGGGGCACCTGATGAAGAGGAGGAGCCAAGAGCACCAGCGGGGCACCCCAGAAGAGCACAGAGCAGGTAAGTAAAAAAAACGGTTTCCATAACTGTTTCACTCTTTTACTGCTCCCCACCACCCCCTTAGTGTAGTATGAACAGGGATGCTCTACCAAGTCAAGCATTTATTTTTCATGTTCAATAATTTTATTGAATAAATGAGACCCTAGGTGCAAGAATATGAAGTTTACAAGCAGTTCCAAATATCACAATATTTCCTAAGTATAATAAGACAGTCATGTGGATACCAACAGAACATGCTACAAAAATAAAGTAAAGAATAGATTAAAATGTCAGGAATTGGACCAAAAGATTTGCAAATCTGATTCACATAGGTGGGGGGATGGAGAGAAGAAAGAAGAGATAGAAGAAGGGAAACAAGAAGAGTGCCTTGGCGGAATGTTGAGCTGCCTGGGGGGTATGTCTGGCAAGCACACTCAGGATCATAAATCTTTTATAAACTTGTCAAAGGACGTCAGTAACAAATGACCAACCCACGGCACTCACACTTTTTTGGGCATAGTGTCTGTTAGCTTCACGATCAACTTTCAATTAGAGAAAGTCCAGTGTAATCCCACTGTGCCCTCAGCTAGTGAGAAGGAGGTGGTCAAAAATGCTATCATTATAGTTTGCTTTGTGGCTCTTAGAACGTGTTTTATAAACTTGGATTGAAATGTTGTGAGTCCTTTTGGTCAGAGAGTGAGAAGTGCCTCACTTGGATTTCCAGGGATGTTGGTGCCCAATAATTCACAAAAACATCCAGTAGACCTCTGTCCACAGAGCATGTCAAGTCCACCATAGATGTTCATCTGTTGGGCAGCCCTGGAAACCATTCCTTCCATGCCTGGGAATATACTAAAGGCAAAAAGGTCTAATGGCAAAAGGGAATTTGCCCCAGAACTTGGTAAATGAGGTGAAGCTCTGACGACTTCCATCATCCAATTACGTGAAAGCAAAATTGCTGTTTATTTTCCTTGCACATGATTGGATATTCTTTTCAAAGTGAAATGTCACCGCAATCACTAGTTCTGGGTCAAGTTTCCTTGCAAAGTGCAACTTCCCTCAATTTGTCTTTACTAAATCCACTCAAATGCGTCCAAGATGACTGGGTGCCATGTACAAGGGGTAGGGATGAGCTTCGTGTTCGACTCGAACATACGTTCAACTCGAACATCGGCTGTTCGCCCGTTCGGCGAATTCCGAACGTTATGGGCCGTTCACGCCAAATTCGTGTGGCGCTCACGGCCCACAATGCACTGCGTCATCGCAGTGCATTGCTGGCTCATGATTGGCCAAGCATGCACTGTGACCCCCGCATGCTTGGCCAATCACAGTGCCAGCAGCGAGGAGAGCCATGATTGGCCACAGGCAGGATGCCTGTGGCCAATCATAGCTCAGGCTGTGTAGTACACGCCCCACACTATATAAGGCCGCCAGCGCGGCGGCCTTGTGTAGTGTGTTGGCGTCTGAAGCAGTTAGTGGGTGTTCTGTGTACCTTTAACACAGTATACACCGATCGTTATCGGCCGATTTTCGATCTTGCTCTTCTGTAGTGGTTGTTGTCTGCGTGCCCTGACTGCAGTATACACCGCTATATTCACCTCACCTATATAGCTAGTGATCTATCTTTTATAATAGAGCTTGCAGTCAGTAGTGTTAGGAGCTTGTGCGTGCTGTCGGCTTTATCTCTGGTGTTCTATAATAAAGGCATCTGCAGGAGTTAGTGGGTGTTTTGTGCCTCCAGCACAATATACACCTGTATCTACCCTTTATTGCTGTTCTCTAATAGAGCCATCTGCAGGGCTTAGTGGGTGTTGTGTGCCTCCATTACAGTATACCCCTTTATCTCTGGTGTTCTATAATAAAGGCATCTGCAGGAGTTAGTGGGTGTTGTGTGCCTCCAGCACAATATACACTACCCAACTGCTGTTTTACCCAACTCCCTTCAGGCCATTACCATGTCTGGAAGGCCAGCAAGGAGAGGCAGACAGGCGCAAGCCGATTAAAGAGGGCAAGCAGGCTCTGTGTCTAGAGACAACAGTGCTGGTCATGGACACGGTGCATTGTCATCAGCACGTGGCCATGGGACACGCTTGTCCTTCTTTTCGGCAGCTGGACATGTTGAACCGCAACATGCCAACGACTTGGTAGAGTGGATGACCAAGCCCTCTTCATCCTCCTCATCGTCTCTCACCCAGTCTCAGGGTACTAGCAAAGCAGCTGCCAACGCATTGTCTTCCCTCGTCTCAATGTCATCATCAGTGACTCCTTCCCTAGACCCACCACGTCCTCCTGAGGAGTCTCCTGAACTCTTTGAGCACAGTGTTGGGTACATGCTCCAGGAGGATGCCCAGTGTTTTGTAGGCTCTGATGATGACACTCAGCTAGAGGAAGGCAGTAGCGTGAATGCAGAGAGAGGGGATGCTCAAGAAGGACAGCAATCTGGCAGTCATGTTCCACAAGCTGCAGCATATTGCCAGGTTTGCTACAGCGATGAAGAGGGAGGGGATGATGAGGGCACTGACTCCATGTGGGTGCCTGGTAGGAGAGAGGAGGAGGAGGAGGCACATGTCCAACGAGGCAGGATGCCCTCCGGGGGCCAGCTTAGGGGCAGCACACTGACTGAATCACACCGCAGAGCTCCGCCTGTGCAGGGCGCTGCCTCTGCGCGTTATTCTAATAGTTCTTTGGTGTGGGCCTTTTTTGAGACGAGTGCATCAGATCGCACCGCTGCTATTTGCAACATATGTCTCAAGCGTATCTCGCGTGGCCAAAACATCAGCCGCTTGGGCACCACATGCTTGACCAGACATATGTTGACCTGCCATGCAGCTCGTTGACAAGTGTACCTCAAAGACCCACACCAAAGAACAAAGCGGACCTCTCCTTGCTCCTCATCAGCTGGCATCTCCAACCCCACTAGACCTTCAGTCCTCTCTGAAACCTGCTCTGAGAGGAATGAAGGTGTAGAATTAGGTGTGTCACAGCCAAGTGCTTCCGGGCACTCTGCTAGCAGTACACCCACGTCCGATTATAGCAGGCAAATGTCCCTGCCCCAGCTGCTGGACCGGCGAAAGAAGTTCACTCCCAGCCATCCACATGCCCAGCGGTTGAATGCTAGCTTGGCTAAATTGCTAGCACTTCAACTGCTGCCTTTTCAGTTGGTAGACTCGTCCCCCTTCCATGAGTTTGTACAATGTGCGGTTCCTCAGTGGCAGGTCCCCAAAACGCCACTTTTTCTCACGGAAGGCGATTCCGGCTCTCTACCGGCATGTGGAAGGCAATGTCCTTGCCTCGCTGGACAGGGCGGTCAGCGGTAAGGTGCATATTACCGCTGACTCATGGTCCAGCAGGCATGGACAGGGACGTTACCTGTCTTTCACGGCCCATTGGGTCACTCTTCTGGCAGCTGGGAAGGATGCAGGACAAGGTGCAGTAGTGTTGGAGGTTGTTCCGCCACCACGCCTCCAAAATGCTACTATTGGTTGTGACACACCTCTCTCCTCCACCCCCTCCTCTTCTTCTTCCTCCATGGCCTCTTCCAGTGCTCTGTCCTCAGAACCAGCGGTGCTCCGTAGGCGTTCCAGGGGCTACGCAAGTACGCAGGCAAAACAATGCCATGCCGTGCTTGCGCTGGTTTGTTTGGGGGACAGGAGCCACACTGGGGCGGATGTTTTGTCAGCTCTGCAGGGGCAGGCCGAGAGGTGGTTGACGCCACGCCAGCTTAAACCAGGAATGGTGGTTTGCGACAATGGCACCAACCTCCTCTCCGCCCTCCGACAGGGACAACTGACCCATGTGCCCTGTGTAGCTCACATCCTTAACCTGGTGGTGCAGCGGTTCTTGGGCAGGTACCCCGGCTTACAGGATGTCCTGAAGCAGGCCAGGAAAGTCTGTGTGCATTTCCGCCAATCATTTAATGCCTGTGCTTGGCTGGCTGAGCTCCAAAAGGAGTTGAACCTGCCCAAGAACCGCCTTATATGTGACATGCCCACCAGGTGGAACTCAACGTTGGCCATACTGTAGCGGCTGCACACGCAGCAGAGGGCCATCAATGAGTACCTCTGCGACTACTGCACCAGGACAGGGTCAGGGGAGCTCAGTTTTTTCTCACCACGCCAGTGGGGCATGATCAGGGATGCATGCACTGTCCTGTCACCGTTTGAGGAGGCCACAAGGATGGTGAGCAGTGACAGTGCATGCATCAGTGACACTGTACCTCTTGTCCACCTCTTGGAGCATACGCTGCGTGGAATAATGGACAGGGCACTTGAGGCAGAACAGAGGCAGGAAGGGGAGGACTTCCTTGCCTCTCAAGGCCCCCTTTATCCAGACAGTGTTCCTGCTGTGCCACCCATCACACAGGAAGAGGATGAGGAGGAGGAAGAGGAGGAGGAGGATGATTGTGTCAGCATGGAGGTGGAGGCTGGCACTCAGCATCAGCAGTCTTGTAGGGATGATTTACAGTCCCAAGAAACACGTGGACTTGTACGTGGCTGGGAGGAGGTAGCTGTGGATCATGTTGTCCTTAGTGACCCAGAGGACTCTGGACCGAATGCCTCAGCTAACCTACGCTGCATGGCCTCCCTGATCCTGCAAAGCCTGCGGAAGGATCCTCGTATTCTTCGGATCAAGGAGAGGGACCATTACTGGCTGGCCACTCTCCTTGATCCACGGTACAAGGGTAAGGTTGCCAACCTTATCTTGCCATCGCAGAGGGAGCAGAGGATGAGACATCTCCGGGAGGCCTTGCAGAAAGGTCTGTGCAACGCATTCCCAGAGACTGGGAGGTTACAAACTCCTGGTCCTGGCCAACGTGTTGCTGAGGCATCGGTCAGAAGGAGCGGTGGAGAAGGTGGCCGTCTGACTGATGCTTTCAGACAATTTTTTAGCCCGCAGCCCCAAGGTATGATCGGTTCCAGCAACCATCGCCAGCGTCTGATTTACATGGTGCAGGAATACCTAGGGGCAAGGTCAGACTTGGACACCTTTCCCACCGAAAATCCTCTGGCTTACTGGGTCTTGAAGATGGATCACTGGCCAGAGCTTGCACAGTATGCAATTGAGCTACTGGCCTGTCCTGCATCCAGCGTTCTTTCGGAACGCACCTTCAGTGCTGCTGGTGGCTTTGTTACCGATCACAGTGTGCGCCTGTCCATCGAATCAGTTGATCGACTGACCTTCATCAAGATGAATCAGTCTTGGATCACCCACAGCTACCAAGCACCTGAAGCTGATGTAACCGAATAATTTTTTTTGAAATATCACATCCCTTCAAGACTGCCTATGCTGATGCTGAGTGACTGTCCTGTTATGTTGATTGTCTATCCTCTTCCTCCTCCGCTGATATGTTGTAAGAACATTTCTGGTTCTGGGTGATGCCATCAGCCCAATTTTTCTGCCCCTGTTTAACAGGGGCGTTTAAGTACAATTTTTGATGCAATGCTTTGCAGCAGGGCTAATTCCTGCAATAAAACTAGAGTATATGGGAGAGGTTGCAGTGTGGTGGCACCAGCACCAGTGCCTAAGGCCCAATTTTTCTGCCCCTGTTTAACAGAGACATGTAATTACAATTCTTGATATAATATTTTACAGGAGGGCCCGTTCCTGTGCCCACCCAGAGTAACTGTGAAGACTTATAGTGTTGTGGCACCAGCACCACAACCACCAAAGGTCAATTTTTCTACCACTGTTCAACAATGGCATGTAATTACAATTCTTGATATAATCGTTCACAGCAGGGCGCTCCAGCGCCCACCAAGAGTCACTTTGAGGGCTTACAATGTTGTGGCAAAACCAACACCTTGTTCCGCCATTTCTGCAGAGCATATAGGGCAGGCCCCTACTTTCAAACATCCAACTTACAAACATCTCCTACTTGCAAACGGAAGGAGACAACAGCAAGTGAGATGAAAAAAGATGTACGACAAAACAAATTATACAGGGGTGATAACCCTTCCCTATGTTTTCCAAAAAGCTTAAAAATAGTTTTTTTGACTGGAGCTACACTTTAAAAATGTACCAGTTGAAAATTACAAACAGATTCAACTTAACACAACAAACCTACACAGTCCCTGTCTTGTTTGCACCGCCTGTATACTGCTGTTCTGAGTATATAGGGCCTGGGGGCCACACGCATTTCCTTTTTTTAATATGGGTACTGGGTTCCCCTTAATATGCGTACAAGACCCAAAGGGGCTGGTAATGGGCAGGGAGGGCTACCCATGCCATTGTTCTCAATGATTTTCAACCATATTACAGGAACCAGATATAACATTAAAACCGCAAGCAGTTTTAAATTATGTTATTTCCGTTTAATGTCATTTTGTGCAGGGACTGTTCTAAACACGGGAAACACGTGGCACTTCACAGGCATACTACAGACACCCCCCCAGGCACCATATTTAAAGGAATATTTCACTTTTTTTTTCACTTTAATCGTCATTAAAATCAGTGCTCCCGCCAAAACGGCTATTTTTAAAAACATTTTAGGCATTGACCCATGTCCCCTGGGGCAGGAGCCAGGTCCCCAAACCCTTTTTAGGACAGTATCTTGCATATTAGCCGTTAAAATTAGCACTTTTAATTTCGAACGTTCGAGTCCCATAGACTTCAATGGGGTTCTAAAGTTCGTACGAATTTGGGGTCCGTTCGAAAGTTCTGGTGCGAACCGAACCGGGGGGTGTTCGGCTCATCCCTAACCAGGGGCATATCAGCTTGTGGTTGGATTCAAGAGCTTGTACATTCGATAAACAAGGTTTAGTTCCACTTTAAACTTGGGTCCAAATCTCAGGTTCCAGAGGGGAGTTAAGGTTCAATGCAAATTTTTGCCAAGCAATTATTTTTATAAGAATGTCACAGGAGAGAGCAACTGAATTGGGACACCTGCCTTTACACGCACATGAACTTTAATGGCACCCCAGTCTTAGTCCATAGGATTCAATATTGAGTTGGCCCACCCTTTGCAGCTATAACAGCTTCAAATCTTCTGGGAAGGCTGTCTAAAAAAATGTAGGAGTGTGTCTATGGGAATAAAATCAATATATGGTAGTGCGCTCCAAAATTAGACTAAACATACAAATTAATAGCAAAAATAGATCAGCAATGCATTAAAGTAATAAAGTGCATACGTGCCGTAAACAAACGTAAGTGCCACACATGTAAATCTGTGAAAGTGTCCAACTCAATATGTAACCACAGTGCTAAAGGCAGCACACATAAAAGAATCTGTGAATGCACAACAGAATCCGTGAAAAGTATTGGATGCCACAGATGGTGCCAAGGAGGTCTTGAAACTTCACAGTGCCCACAAATGTTTAGGTGTAGTGGCTCCTTACTTTACTGCTGTAAGGCAAACATCATAAATATATCCAGCACACTGTGCTCTGTGGCGGGTTTACATAAGGCTCAGTAGAATTTCCAATAAACACTCCAGCGATAGAATACCATAAGAGAAACAAAGGAGCTCCAAATGGTGAAGTATGTAAAACTCGTTGTAAATTTATTAAAAATATAATGGGTACTCACATAACACAACAAAGCAAACATGCGAAACAAAACGAGCGCGGCGCTCGTGCTCAGGTCGTCACTTCCGGTATCCGAGTATCACTCTGTATTCCTACTTGTATTGTCACTAATCACGTGACTTCATCAGGGAATCGCCCTGATGAAGACTTCATTCCCTGATGAAGTCACATGATTAGTGACGATATTTGTATGTGGATCACCTATTTACTGTATAAGTTTTGCACTTTCGTGACACGTATACACTTTATGTCTGTGTAGGCTGTACCAATACCTTTGTTTATGGCACATATGCACTTTATTACTTTAATGCATTGCTGATCTATTTTTGCTATTAATTTGTATGTTTAATATAATTATGGAGCGCACCACCATATATTGATTTTTTTTATTACTCATTTTGAGGGGGGGGGGGGGGGGTTGCACCTCTGTCGGTGGTTTGCTGCAACCAAAAAAATGTTTGCCTACTTTCACTTTAGTAGCGTGGGGATATTTCATATACCTTTATTTAGCGTCTATGGGAATGTTTGACCATTTTTCCAGAAGCACATTTGTAAAGTCAGGCACAGAGTCCTGACCTCAAACCAATAGAACACCTTTGGGATGAATTAGAGCGGAGACTGCAAGCCAACTCTTCTTGTCCAACATCAGTGCCTGACCTCACAAATGCTCTTCTGGAAGAATGGTCAAACATTCCCATAGACACACTCCTAAACCTTGTGCTCAGCCTTCCCAGAAGAGTTGAAGCTGTTATACCTGCAAAGGGTGGGCCAACTCAATATTGAACCCTACGGATTAAGACTGAGATGTCCTTAAAGTTCATGTGCGTTTAAAGGCAGGGAACCTGAATACTTTTGGTAATATAGCGTATTTTCTTTTCTTCTTGTCCTACTGAGGATAGAAATGTGCCAATATCTGGTGAAAAGCAGGCTCTTTGGTTTTGCCACCTATAGGCACAAGCCTACTCTGCATAGTATTAAATCTGGCCCTGGTCATGTGACTTGATTGGCCCTAAAAGTCCTTGCAAAACAGGGCTTCATTGTTCATGTCTGTCTTAGCCCTTGTACACACGGTCGGACATTCCGAAGGAAAATGTCCGATCAGACCGTGTTGTCGGATAATCCGACCATGTGTGGGCTCCATAGGACTGTTTCCGTTAGAATATCTGACCGACAAAGTTTTAGAGCTGGGCTATAAAATTTTCCGACAGCATGATCCGATCAGACTTTGTCCGATCGTTTGTAGAGAATTCCGATTGAACAAAGTGCCACACACTCAGATCAAATTCCTAGACCAAAGCTATTGGCTACTAGCCTGCACATAGTCCCGTTGTAACGAAAAAAACGTCATCAGAACGATCGGATTTTCCGACAACTTTGTCCGACCGTGTGTATGCAACACCAACATCCAACGGATTTTGTTGTCGGAATGTCCGACCATCTGTACAATGGCTTAGACAACCTAACCTGTTAGTGCCAAACTCATAGGACTATGTTATGATGGGTACAAAGGGAGTTACCATAAGAAGACATATAGGTGTAAGCGGATTTCCAAATAAAATTGGAGGGTGCTCGTTTCCAGGGTTTCCTAGGCATTGCACTTATAAATCTGTAATTATTATCTGCTATAATGATCCTTATTTTCAGAACACAGAGAGCCTAAAATAACAGACATACAGCCGATAAATATTGTTATAGCAAATGACATGCTTTGTACTGTAGTTTACTGACATGAGCCTTAATATTTCATCTACAGCTGCTCACCCATACCTACACTTCTGTCACATTAGGAGGAGTGATTGTGTCTGTACAGCCACTCCGTCCTCATAGGCTTAAATGAACTACCTGCAGACAGCATCTGCTGGCTAGGGAGGTAAAAACAAATGGCCCGTCCACCATGTACGGGACTCTGCGTCTGTGAACGAGGCCTCAGCAATCTTTTTTTATTTGTTCATTTTGTAACTGTAATGCTGTGTACACACGATTGGAAATTCGGCCAGCAAAAGACCGATGAGAGCTTTTGGTCAGAAAATGCGATAGTGTGTATGCTCCATCAGAAAATATTGAGAGCATGTTCTCAATTTTTCGGTCAGAAAAGGTTCCTATCCGAAAATGCGTTCGTGTGTATGCAATTCCCATGCGCAAAAACTCACGCATGCTCAGATTCAACTACGAGACAGAAGCTATTGGCCACTGGCTATTGAACTTCTTTTTTCTAGTCCCGTCGTACGTGTTGTATGTCACCGTGTTCTTGATGGTCGGAATTTGGTGTGACCGTGTGTATGCAAGACAGCTTGAGCGAAATCCCATTGGGAAAACCATCAGAGTTTTTTCCAACCAAAATTCCAATCGTGTATACGCATCATAAGGGACAGTCTTGGCTCTGATCACAATTTAATATTCTTCCTTTGATCACTGAAGACTTTAATCATCTTTAATTACAGATGATTATATTGTGGAATATTGCAACTCTGACCTCATCCATGAAAAAAAATAACAGCCCAAACCTTTGTGTTCATATCACTGTGTATTAGAATCAGAATAAAATCATTCTTCCTAATCCTATGCTGACTAATATGTAGGTAATAGATGAAAATTGTTCACATATATTAAAGTGGACAAGTCAATGTTTTTTTCAGTATTATTTCCTGACACAAGAATTTATTTTTTTCTGTGTAAAAAAAAAAAAAAAAATGCATCGGTCCCTGAGCTTCAGTGTTATGCTGGTCATACACTGACTAGAAGATTTTTAGTGAAAAGTTGACAAATGTCACTAAAAAGTATTTAACAAAAAGTTTGCTTTAAACTTTAAATGAAAATTGCATTTACGGTTAGAATTTAATTCCTTTGAGAAAAATTGAGGCTGCAAACTGTCAGTTTGACCCTACTAACAACAAACAAAGCATCCTAAAAGAAAAATTGGAATATAAAATTCTACTAGTGTATGGCCAGCTTAAATAAAGCCATAGATCAGCCTTTCTCAACCTTTTTACACCAGGGGAACCCTTAAAATAATTTTTAGGTCTCAGGACTCCTGATAAAACCCATTCATTGGGGGTCAGTGGGAACAATGCCCCATACTTTGGTGGTCATTGAGAAGAACGCCCTTTTTTACAGTGGTGGTAAGAATGGCCCTCTTACAGAGAGCTATAAAGATCATTGGTGTCATACCACTGGCTCCTCCAAGTGACATTGACTCAGAAGTATGTAGGCACCATCAAACAGGAGGTAAATAAAGCCACAGCTCAAGGAACTTAGCGATCTCTGTAGGAACCCTAGGGTTCCACAGAACCCTGGTTGAGAATGGCTGCCATAGATTATGCAATTTTCTGTCCTTCGACCACAGGTGGAAGGAAAGAAAACTGCTCAATTTCCCCATCAACACAGTCAGTGTTGGTGGAATCCCTCCTGTTGTGCTATTGTATTCTGACAACGGGAGGTTTCCCAGCCATCAGAATACAATAATCACTGCCAGCGGCTATATTTATTTATTTCAGGTACTTATATAGCGCCGTAAATTTACACAGCACTTTACTTATCTATTATACATTAATATCAGTCCCTGACCTCAAGGAGCTTACAATCTAAGGTCCCTAACTCACATTCCTACATACACATACTAGGACCAATTTAGGCAGGATCCAATTACCCTACCAGTATGTCTTTGAAGTGTGGGAGGAAACCGGAGCACCTGGAGGAAACCCACACAGGCACAGGGAGTAAACTCCAGGCAGGTGGAGTTGTGGTTGGGGTTTGAACCAGCAAACTTTTTTACTGCTAGGTGAAAGTTCTAACCACTATAGCCCAAAAAAATAAAATCGCACAAGAAAAATTGGACAGGCTGGTTGTATAAAAGTTGGTTGATAGACTTTAGTACCATCAGCCTGCCCATTGATGGATCTCAATTTGGCTGGAATTTCGATACGTCTATGGCCAGCCTAATTATGCCCAAAGTGTCTCCAGGTCAGCCTGGGAGGAGTTGTCTGGGAGAATGATGTCCTCTGTCTGCCACATGCAGGAGGATGCGTTTCTTACCCCCCAAATGATTATTAGTGACCCCTTAGTGTTCAGCGTAGCTTTTTGGAAGGTCGCAAAGTAGGTGGCTTTAATCAGCTTGAGATTGTCATACATTTTTACACTAGCAGGTCATAGGGTTACAGACGGCAAGTTGGGTGTTCTTTTAACACTAGGTGGTCAGAGATGTAGCAACAAGAGGCTGATGTGTGTGAGACAGGTGTACACACAATCAAGGACATGAAGGTTACTGCACATCGATTTATAACTGTGCCATCTTTGGGCCAGCCTCTCAGTCCTGGTGGTAGACACCAAAAAAAAATAAAAAATTCTTCTAATTCTGGAGAAAAATAAAGATGAAGCATTGCAAGGATGGGCACTGTGATCTTTTTTTCGAGACAATACACTTTTATTTAGAATATATGCCCTTAACATGAAAAGTGTTTTTGATGTTAGGTCGGCTTTAAAATGTTCTGGTGTCGTGTCAACAGAAATGTAATTCTCCCAGATTCTTCACCCTAAAACAAGCGTGCAGCTAATGCCAACAATATGACCATCAAAGGAGATGGGCAAATCTCACTGAAATGTGGCCCCTGTGCTGACCTCCCATATGGTACATATATAAAGATCACAGGAATAATGTATATGAATAGTATGCCGGCGGTGACAATAAAGCCTTCAATTAGGAACCAGCTTTGGCACATACAGGTTATAAAATAAAATGTCAAAATCATAAAAAATAAAATTAAATGCTGCAAAAATAACGCAAAATATGTATCTACTGAAAATATATTGGGAGCGATTTATTAATTCTGTCACATAGGAAGGCAATGCTAAACCGACACACGGGGACAGATTGATTGATAAATTTATTACCAGGTTACAGCTTGAGTCATGAATTCCTCTCTCAGACACTCTAAAATAGGAACCACAAAATGTTGGGGACCACAAAACAAAAACCAGAAAACTGGACCCATGGGACTGTCACCCCTTTATATCTAAAGGTCAATTATTTCCTAATAAAGGGTTATGGTGACTTTTGTGTCTGCTTAAGCCCCGTACACCCGGTACGATTGTTGGCAGGGGATTGTCTGTTGACAGACTGTTGTCCAAAATCTTACCATTAGTACACTCCTTTTGACAGTTGTCCAACTTTCAGCCAACAAAAGTTGGACGACAGGCTAGTAAGTTTTCGGCGGACATCGGCTTCACGTCTGATTTTCGGATAGTCAGTACACAAATCCGTCACACAAAAGTCGAAAGTACAAACACGCATGAGCGGAATCAATGCTCACCAAACACAAAATTAGCAGAAGGGGCCAAAAGGGTGGCGCTCAAGAGCTGAAATTCCTCGAAGAACGTCACTACGTTCGTGTTTGTGGCACGACAATTGTGTACCGTTCAGTGGCGGCTGGTGATCAAAATTTTTTGGGGGGCGTAAAGAAACTAAAACATTCTGAAAAACACTGAAAAAAAAAAGAAACCATCAATTGCTGCAATTGATGGTTTATTTTTTTCAGCGTTTTTCAAAATTTTTTTGTTTGTTTGCGCCCCTCCAAAAATTTTGAGCACCAGCCACCACTGAGCGGTACACAATTGTCGCCCCACAAAGTCCTATATCCAGCAGGAAAAAAAAAATTTAAGATGTAAAAAAGTCAAAAATATTTTTATCTCACTGACTGTTATTGGCCAGGTATGCAAAGCGTTAAAGCCAAAGCCTCAAGAGAATAGCCAGATAACCTGCATTTTCAGTAGAAATGGCAGCCTGCATATTTTCATAACAAGTTTACTTTATTATTGGAAGTTGTATGTGGAGTATACTGTATGCTTACCTTGGATCTCAGCTTCTGGATGCTTTCATGATCCCCATGGGATCCTGGGAAAACTGAGACCCAAGTCTCAAAAATGAACTCTGCCACTGTGGTTTTTGCAGCCCTAGTGATTTAGGATGGTGGGTGTGGGGGTCACTAAATTTTTCTTAGTTGCTACGGACTACAAATGGATAAAACATTTTTCAGTTATAGAGTGCCTCAGAAAGTGTATTGTTTAAAATAAATTATGTTTTTTTTTTAACAGCTCCTGGATCATGAAGAGCCCTTTAACTCAGTAACTAGACATCTGCAGTCTGTATTTTGGCCAGTAGGTGGTGCCATAGTACATGAATTGGCATTACAAACCTCTACTGTATGTATACTATTGCTCATGTACAAAACAACTACTGCTGTTACTTAGAGGCCTATGTGTAAAGGTCAGCACAATAATTGGCGTTACTTTCGCTTTATTTTGCATTGACATTTTGTTTTGTTTTTTTACTATGTTATGAAAAATTAACATTAAATGTCAGACTGTGCAAAAATGGCAAGAAATAGACATAATCTGCTAAAGTGTAGCAAATGTGACAACAATAAAGCCTGTTAAGTGCGCATTCTAAGATTACTTTTTATAAAACAAAATCCTGCTTATATGAAATTGCCAGTTTCTGCCTTTTATAAAGATCTGCACAGCCGGCTACCGTTGGCTGAATTATAACTAAGACGCCAAACACACAAAACAAATGTAAAGGTTTAACACAGCTTCATAAATAAAATTATAGAGAAACAAAATGAGAGCAACTTTTTTGTCTTGCAAATGAAGTCAACGTGTTCTTTGCCCATGCAGGATAAAAGCAACAGGTTCACATTCTTCTCCCCACCCTCCGTAGCGTTCACTTACCTGCAGCACTGTGAAAAAAGCTTAGTCAGGTTTGAGAAAATGCTGTATATGAAGAATACTTTCAGAAATAAAAGTGTTCATAGTTTATTTTTTATTAATTAACAAAATGCAAAGTAAATGAACAGAAGAGAAATCCAAATCAAATCATTATTTGGTGTGACCGCCCTTTGCCTTCAAAACAGCATCAATTCTTCTAGGTACACTTGCACATAGTTTTTGAAGGAACTCGACGGGTAGGTTGATCCATCCAGACATCTTGGAGAACTTACCACAGATCTTCTGTCGATAAAGGCTGCCTCAAATCTTTCTCCATGTGATCTTAGACAGACTCCAGGATGATGATATTAGGGCTCTGTGGGGGCCAAACCATCACTTCCAGGACTCCTTGATCTTCGTTACACTGAAGATACTATATATACTCGAGTATAGACCAACCTGAATATAAGCCGGGGCACCTAATTTTACCACAAAAAAATGGGAAAAGTATTGACTCGAGTATAAGCCTAGGGTGGGAAAATGCAGCAGCTACTGGGTAAACAATGCCCATCTGCAGCCTCACTGTGCCCATTTGCAGCCTCATTGTGCCCATCTGCAGCCGTACCTTTGATTACTAAAACAGCGGGTGTCTCCCGCTGTGTTTGCAGTCTGTTCGGCCGTCCATTATAACCAAGCCCCGCCTCCTCCTCATCCGTGATAGATGGAATACTGATACAGTTTTCCAGCATTGTATCAGTGTTCCTCTATCACGGACGAGGAGGAGGAGGGGTTTTGTTACAATGGACGGCCAAACAGACTGCATAACACAGCGGGAGACACGGGATTAGCAATCAAAGGTTCAGCTGCTGTACAGCTCACTCGAGGGGGGGTGGTTTTCAGCCTACAAAATGGACTGAAAAACTCGGCTTTTACTCGAGTAAATATGGTAGTTCTTAATGACATTGGCTTCATGTTTGGGGTCATTGTCCTGCTGCAGAATAAATTTGAGGTCAATCTCATGCCTCCCTGATGGTACAATATGATAGATAAGTATCTGCCTGTATTTCTCAGCATTGAGGACACCATTGATCCTGACCAAATCTCCAAACTTGCAAGGAACCTCCACCATGCTCCACGGTTGCCTGCAGGCACTCATTATTGTACTGCTCTCCAGCCCTTTGATGAACAAACTGCCTCCGGCTACAGCCAAATATTTCAAATTTTGACTCCTCAGTCCAGAGTACCTGCTGCAATTGTTCCGCACCCCAGTTCCTATGTTTTCGTGAATAGTTGAGTCGCTAGGACTGGTTTCCACGTCTTATGCAGTATAATCTCTTCTCCGGCCCATGCCTTCCATCATTACAGCACAGCAGCCTCTGTCAGTGTAGTCAGCATGCCACACTTCCAGGAGTGTCTGATGCCCGTGTCCCTCACCACGCTCCATGCCTCCAATGTTTCTGCTGAGTCCTGTAGTAATGTAGAGGGTGAAGGAAGAGGAAACGTCAGTGCATCGTGGAGGACATAGATCTGCAACATTCCCCAGGAAAGGAAAGCAGACATTGGCAGAAGCTGCAGTGCTGGAATGGAACGGAGGTGGGAGACATGGGCTGGAGACATGAGTATACAGCAGATTTTTTGCAGGACGCCCATATTTTTATTTTTTTTTCCCCCTGAAAGAGTCACCCTAAAGCAAACCTGTTGATTCCCCCTGCATTAGGGTTGTCACATTTTCTTCAAGTTAAACCCGAACACTTTAGCGCATTAGGCATTTTTTTTTTATAGTATAAACTATACATATATTTTGCTATTAAATAACATTTCTAATCATATGAAGTGAACAACAAGAGTACCCCTTTACATCAGAATCCACAGAGTTCCCTTTCACTGTAAGGGGGGACTCTGGAGCCTCTAACATAAGGGATGCTCTGGGAACCCTGATTTAAGGGGGGGGGGACACTGAGAACTCTGATGCAAGGGGTGCTCTGAGAACCCCGATTTGCCTTAGTGTAGTTACTCAGATGTGAGAGAGAGAGAAGGGGGATACTTCAGTCACAGACAGGGATGGATGGTGAGCTCACTCACCCCTTGGCACCTCTCTCCCAGATGTATCTGAGGTTGTTGAACTTCAAATTTCCCCCAACTTTCCTTTTCTGAGGCACAGCTCTGGGGATCGGAGTGTGGGCAGACAGAGATGGTGGGGGGGGGGAGGTGCAGATCGAGCCCTCTCTTCTCTCCCGTCTGTGTGTGTGTGTGTGTGTGTGTGTGTTGGGGGGGGGGGGGGGGGGATGGTTTGTTAGTGCTGGCCTTGGGCAGTGTGAAAGAATGTAACAGACACTCTAAGCTTAGACAACTGGACAACTGCAGGGGAGTCATAGTCCAGTCTAAATAAAATGTCCAGGTTTCAGGCAGTCTGAAACCCGGACACATGATTGCAAACTCGAACTGTCCGGGTGAATCCTGGACAGGTGGCAACCCTACCCTGCATGAGCAAAGAACATGTTCACTATAAAGAAGTCAATTTCATATAAAATATAGAGAAAGCCAACACTGGCTCCATTTTCTCACTATTTGAAGTCATTAACATAGAAATTCTCAGCCAGCTACCCTGTTTCCCCTAAAATAAGACCTAGCGTGATTGTCGGTGTTGGCTGCAATATAAGCCCTACCACCCAAATAAGCCCTACTCTGTTTCCTCAAAAATAAGCCCTACCCTGAAAAGAAGACCTACAAGGACTTTAACTAGGGCTTATTTGGGGGGTAGGGCTTTTATTGCAGCTATCACCGACAATCACACTAGGTCTTATTTTAGGGGAAACAGGGTATCTGTGAAAGCCCCAGGATTCCCTCCAGAGGTTGCTAGGGGTTCCCTGAGCTGTGACCGATTGACCTCCCATTTGATGTTGATGGTGCCTTCATAGTTCTGGGGTCAACACGACATGGCATAGCCAGCAGAATGAACCCAATGACTTTGAGCGGTTTGTAAGGGAGGCATTCGGATCACAACCACCAATAAATTGGTTTTAGCAGGGTTCCCCGAGACCTGATAATTATATCGAGGGTTTCTCAGGCGTAAAAAGATTATGAACGGCTGATTCCTTTTGAAAATAGTTGTCTGTCTGCTTTAGTGATCACTAGGGGTGCGGCACCGATCCGCGATCCGAACGGGTCACCCCGCTCGGATCGGCACACGCCACGATCCGCGGAGCGCTCCGCGGTCTCGGCCTTAGGAAAGGCCACGGCTTCAGCCTAGTTCTGAAGCGGCGGCCATCTTGGTACACCCGTCAGCGTTTACAATGTGATCGCTCAGTCACGGAGCGATCACCTGTAAACAAACCGGCGTCATGATGACGCCGGTTCCTCTCTCTCCTCTCTGTACTGATCTGATTGGACATTACAGTGGGGGAGATGTATATTGCAGTGGGGGAGATGTATATTGCAGTGGGGGAGATGTATATTGCAGTGGGGGAGATGTATATTGCAGTGGGGGAGATGTATATTGCAGTGGGGACTATATGGTGGTGGCATTTTCACAGGTTTTTGCAAATTCAATTATTATTTGCTGATTCGAAAAATGATCCGATCCGTGACTCTGATCTGAGGAACGATCCGATCCGTGAGTTTTTTGATTCGTTGCACCCCTAGTGATCACTCAAGAAAAAAAGCATGCAGCCAGTGAAGTCCGAGCTCCAGGTCTGTATACTTGTTCTGAGTTGGTGACTCAGTAAGTACAGAGGATATAAACTCAGGTAATTGGCATTTTCAGAGGGAGGTGAGCAATAAAAGTTGAATTTTTTTCTCTTCATAGACTTTCTGTAAATATACTTTCAGTTATACCAATTTGTCCATGTCCTTAAAGTAAATTTATAGTCAACTTATAAACTAAGCTCTTTACCATAGAGTTGGGTCCTCCAACCCTTCCTGCTGGTCTGTCCAAGTGCCCACGCCTTCTTTTCTATATATTGGCTTTTCAAGGTAGCAATGCAATGATTTAGAGGTTGAGTGAAAAGATTAATGCACAAAAACATTATTAATAGTTACAGAATTCATTTTTATACATCAGACCAAAGAAAGGTACACTTGAGGATGCAAAAACTTGGTTCCAAAAGAGGGAAGCTTCCTCCAAATGAGGAGCAGCTGGGAGCCATGAAGTGGCAGGGGCGTACATTTCATGTCAGGATTAACGGGGGTTCAGGGTGAGGCCAGAGAAAACCCCCTTTTATTTTTTTTAACCTAAAAAATGACAGCTGGATATAACTGGTCACAAGGGTAGCACATTACAGGAGACACAAATGCTGCATTGAACTCAATGAAATAGAAGTTTTCAGTTTATAAAACTGACCATAAAAATTACAATCTAATTGTACAACCTTCTTTATTAGGAGCCTGCCCAACTGGATACAAAATGAGTGGATTGTTAAGGGGTAACTCCACTTTCGGGGGAAAAAATAACAGATAACGAAAAAATAATATAGCGTATAGAATTGTGACACAAGTCATATTGTAATTGAATGTTATTAAAAAATTATCTTTCCTTTTTCAATCTGCAGCCACTGTAATTTTCTGAAAATGAAATTCAATGTGGCAACCTGGAGGTGTTCTGTACACAGAATGTATACAGAACGCCCCCCCCCCCCGAAACATCAATTCCTGCTTATGTGATTTTCCCAGAAGTCTGCCCTAAGATAAGTCAGATTTCAGACATCCCCTGCAAAAAAAATTTAATTTTTGGCGAGATACTCCCAATAGGAACACGTCAAAGGATGCAGACCCTGCAGCTTTCCTCATTAGTGTCCTGCAGGTGCACAGCTGATTGGTAATTATGAAACCACTCCCATTAGATTTACTTGCCCACATGGATACAGAAAAACACACAGGGATTTCTTCAGAATAACAAAAGGAAGAAATCTTCAACATAGCTCCTTGTAATATACATAGATCACCCAGAGGGTAGTGTTTTTTTCTTAACCACTTCAGCCCCGGAAGAATTTACCCCCTTCCGGACCAGTCCATTTTGTGCGATATGGCACTGCGTCGCTTTAACTGACAATTGCGCGGTCCTTTTTTTCCCACAAGTAGAGCTTTTTTTTGGTGGTATTTGATCACCTCTGCTGTTTTTATTTTTTGCACTATAAACAAAAAAAGAGCGACAATTTTGAAAAAAAAAAAAATATATATATATTTTTTACTATAATAAATATTCCCAATTTAAAAAACAAAACAAAAAACATTTTCTTCAGGTTAGGCCGATATATATTCTTCTACATATTTTTGGTAAAAAAAATAAAAATTGCAATAAGCGTATATTGGTTTGCACAAAGGTTATAGTGCCAACAAAATAGATTATTGATTTATGATATTTTTATTATTTTTATTTTCTTTACTAGTAATGACGGCGATCTGCAATTTTTATCGGGACTGCGACATTGCAGCGGACAGATTGGACATTTTTGACACGTTTTTGAAACCATTGACATTTATACAGCTGTCAGTGCTATAAATAGCCACTGATTACTGTATAAATGTCACTGGCAGGGAAGGGGTTACCAATAGGGGGCGATCAAGGGGTTAAATGTGTTCCCTCACTGTGTGTTCTAACTGTGGGGGGGATGGGACCGACTGGGGGAGGAGACCGATCGGTGTTCCTATATACTAGGAACACATGATCTGTCTCCTCTCCCCTAACAGAACGTGGATTTGTGTGTTTACACACACAGATCCACGTTCCTGCTCTGTCAGGAGCAAACGCGGGTGCCCGGCAGACATCACGACCGCTGAGCACGTGCATTGGCTCCTCAGTGACACAGTGGGCGCGCGTGCGCCCCCTATACTGACGGGAAGCGAAGGACGTCATATGACGCCGGCCCAGGATGGGAGATCACATCTGCGAACGTCATTTCACTATATGCCGGGAATGAAGTGGTTAACAAAAGTGGAGTTACGCTTAAAAGCCTAAATTTAAGTTACCGTTGAATCAGCTAATATACAATTGTGCTCAAAAGTTTACATCCCCTGGCAGAATTTATGATTTCTTGGCCATTTTTCAGAGAATATGAATGATAACAAAAACTTTTCTTTCACTCATGGTTAGTGTTTAGCTGAACCCATTTATTATCAATCAGTTGTGTTTACGCTTTTTAAATCATAATGACAACAGAAACTACCCAAATGACCCTGATCAAAAGTTTACATACCCCAGTTCTTAATACCGTGTATTGCCCCCTTTAACATCAATGACAGCTTGAAGTCTTTTGTGGTATTTGTGGATGAGGCTCTTTATCTTCTCAGATGGTAAAGCTGCCCATTCCTCTTGGCAAAAAGCCTCCAGTTCCTGTAAATTCTTGGGCTGTCTTCCGTGAACGGTATGTTTGAGATCTCCCCAGAGTTTCTCAATGATATTGAGGTCAGGAGACTGAGATGGCCACTCCAGAACATTCACTTTATTCTGCTGTAGCCAATGACAGATCGACTTGGCCTTATGTTTAGGATCATTCTCATGTTGGAATGTCCAAGTACGTCCCATGTGCAGCTTCCTGGCTGATGAATACAAATGTTCCTCCAGTATTGTTTGATACCATACTGCATTTATCTTGCCATCAATTTTGACCAAAAATCCTGTGTCTTTGTAGCTCACACATCCCCAAAACATCAGCGATCCACCTCCGTGTTTCACAGTAGGAATGGTGTTCCTTTCATCATAGGCCTTGTTGACTCCTCTCCGAATGTAGCGTTTATGGTTGTGGGCAAAAAGCTAAATTTTGGTCTCATCACTCCACTTTGTGCCACTTTTCCAGAAGGTTTGAGGCTTGTCTCTGTGCCGTTTGGCGTATTGTAAGTGGCATAGTAATGGCTTTCATCTGGCGACTCGACCATGCAGCCCATCTTTCTTCAAGTGCCTCCTTATTGTGCATCTTGTTTTCAGAGAGTTCTGTATTTCATCTGAAGTTACTTTTTTTCTTTGTATCGCAAATAATTTTCCTGGCAGTTGTGGCCGAAATTTTAGTTGGTCTACCTGACCGTGGTTTGGTTTCAACAGAACCCCTCATTTTCCACTTCTTGATTAGAGTTTGTACAATGCTGATTGACATTCTCAATTCCTTGGATATCTTTTTATATCCCTTTCCTGTTTTATACAGTTCAACTACCTTTTCCCACAGATCCTTTGACAACTCCTTTGCTTTCCCCATGACTCAGAATCCAGAAACGTCAGTGCAGCACTGGATGAAAGATGCAAGGGTCTGTCAGGAGTCCAGAAACTCAATGACCTTTTATACACACACAATAATTACAAGCAAATGGATCACAGGTGAGGACAGTTACCTTTAATAGCCATTCAAACCCCCTTTGTGTGAACTTGTGTGCATGTTATCAGGCCAAAATCACCAGGGTATGTAAACTTTTGATCTGCATCATTTCGGTAGTTTCTGTTGCCATTATGATTTAAAAAGAGTAAACACGAATGATAAAAAATGGCTTCAGCCAAACACTAACCATGAGGGAAAGAAATGTTTTTGCGTTATCATTCATATTCTCTGAAAAATGGCCAAGAAATCATAAATCCTGTCAGGGTATGTAAACTTATGAGCTAAATTGTATTTCAAGTGCATCAAAAGAAAAGATGTTTAAAGACTTACCATTGACTTTCTCTAGAAAGCAGCCACAGCCTGAATATAAAATCCCCAGCGAACAGCAGAGAGGGACCATTGCTCTCTGTGTGTAAGTAGTGGTCCCTCTGCAGAGGTCCGAAATGCCCCAAACTGACTCAGACCTATAGCTCTGTAATCAACAAAGCTCATGATGGAAAGCTCTAGCTCTGACTCATCAAGAGCATGTTGGACCTCTGCATACAGGTCCCAGTTTAGCCACAGAGAGCAGGGGTCCTTCTCTCCAGCATGCCGGCAGGGGACAGGCTTTTCTACTCAGGCTGTGGCTTGCTTTCTAAAGAAAACAAACTTTGCTCGCCTTTTGATTGGATTCAACTGGAATGTATTTAACCGCTTTTGCCGACTGTCGCACAAACATTTACGTCGGCAGAATGGCACGGACAGGCAAATGGGCGTACAGGTACATCCCTTTAAATTTGTCGCCGTATGGTCGCGCGCGCGACCCTTCCGCGAGCGTGATTGCGGGTCATGTGGACTCGATCGTCTCGCAGAGAGGAAGAACGGGTAAATGCTGATGTAAACAAGCATTTCCCCGTTCTGCCTATTGACACTGTCACTGATCACAAGTCCCTGTGATCAGGAGCGGTAATCCGTGTCGTGTCACATGTAGCCTATCCCCCCCACAGTTATAATTACTCCCTAGGACACACTTAACCCTTGCAGCGCCCCCTAGTGGTTAACCCCTTCACTGGCAGTCACATTTACACAGTAATCAGTGCATTTTTAATCGCACTGATCGCTGCATAAATGTGAATGGTCCCAAAACAGCACAAAAAAGTGTCCGATATGTCTGATTTCAGATCACTGCCATTGCTAATAAAAAACAAATGTATAAAAAATGGCATAAAACTATACCCTATTTATATAATATAACTTTTGCGCAAACCAATCAAACGCTTATTGCAATTTTTTTTTACCAAAAATATGTAGAAGAATATATATCGGCCTAAAATGATGGGAAAAAATGTTTTTTTATATATTTTGTTGGGGATATTTATTATGGCAAAAAGTAAAAAACAATGTGTTTTTTCCAAAATCTGCGCTTTTTTTTGTTTATATCGAAAAAAAATAAAAGCCGCAGAGGTGATCAAATACCACCAAAAGAAAGCTCTATTTGTGGGGAAAAAAGGACGTTGATTTTGTTTGGGAGCCACGTCGCATGGCCGCGCAATTGTCAGTTAAAAGCGACGCAGTGCCGAATTGCGAAAAACGCTCTGGTCTTTGGGCAGCCAAATGGTCCGGTAAAGCTCAGCTTGGCATTAAGGTAAGCCATCATGTTAAATAGTTTTGGGAAAAAAGGGATTGTACATTTATCGTACAATCAGGTTGTAATGTGTAGGGTTCGCTTAAGACGGGAATAAAGTTTCTCTGTTATCGTACAGCTGCACTTGATTTGGGATTACTAATAAGATAGAGATCAGTATAAAACAAAAGTGAAAAATAATGAATATTGTAATGTGATTATTCATTGTCAGACCCGATGTTTACTTTGAAGTATTACTTATATATGATAATCCAGGGTGGCTCACTGAAAACAATTGCCTCGGATGGTTACAACTGATGCAGATTGACTTGTAATAAGGATGCTGTCTGAATAGACCACGAGCATTCTATAACAAATCATGAAGTTTATTAAATTGGAACATAAGTATTGTTTGTGCATTTTACATGTTCTATGGCTAATAAACATACACTGCCAGGAAAACACTAAGCGCAAAGAAGAACTCAATCTAGCATGCATCAAAATGAAAACTATACAGTAAACATGGTCAGGAGTAAAGGGTCGGCATGGCCAAAATGTATATTTCAGATTTAAGGCTGAGTTCACACGATTGGATGCGGGGGTTTCTCCCCAGTTCACAAATCTCCAGGACAGCTGCGGAGTGAATTGCATGGAGTCCTGCGTTTCTTCTGGTCCAATACAGGTCCAAATTTTTGGCGAAGAGAGACGCACCAGATCCTTGTTGTGAGCCGCTCCGCGCGGAGACGTGAACCTAGCCTAAGTGGAGTCTGGTGGGATGGATTTTGAGAATGTTTGGGAACACCAGAAGGTGATTTGGGATGAAATAAAGACAACCAGAGTCTCTGCTCTTCCATCTTGAGGCGTTCCCACTGCTCCACATACATTCTTATAATATACAGTATCTCACAATTTTTGTAAATATTTTATTATATCTTTGCACGTGACAACACTGAAGAAATTACACTTATCTACAATGTAAAGTAGTGAGTGTACAGCTTGTATAACAGTGTAAGTTTGCTTTCCCCTCAAAATAACTCAACACACAGCCAATAACCACTTTAAAGCGGAGGTCCACCCTAAAGTGGACCTTCCGCTCATCGGAACCCTCCCCCCCTCCGGTGCCACAATCGGCACCTTTCAGGGGGGAGGGGGGTGCAGTTACCTGGATAATCCAGGTAACTGCACCCACTTCCGGGATAGCTCTCTGCGGAAAGGGGCGTAACTTACGCCCCTTTCCGCAAGTGCCCGCCCCTTCCCGCAAGTGCCCCGCTGCCTGCTGGGAAAACACACAGATCCCAGAGGCAGCGGGGACCGTCCTTATTGCGCAGCGCGATTCACGCATGCGCAGTAGGGAACCGGGAAATGAAGCCGAAAGGCTCCATTTCCTGATTCCCATACCCAAGATGGCGGCGGCAGCACCCGACAGGCGACCTAGAGATCGGCTTCGGGTGCCGACATCGCGGGCGCGCTGGACAGGTAAGTGTCACTATTTTAAAAGTCAGCAGCTGCAGTATTTGTAGCTGCTGGCTTTTAAAAAAAAAACGCGGAGTCCCGGCGGACTCCCGCTTTAAGACCAGGCTAATTTTTCAGACTTGTTTAAAAGGTAAAATATTTTTTTTTGTTATAAAATTACTTAGAACCCCCAAACATTATATATATTTTTTTCTAACACCCTAGAGAATAAAATGTCGGTCGTTGCAATACTTTTTGTCACACCGTATTTGCGCAGCGGTCTTACAAGCGCACTTTGTTTGGGGAAAAAATACACAGCAGTAAAGTTAGCCCAATTTTTTTTTTTTATATTGAGAAAGATGATGACAAGCAGACTAAGGACATGGATTACTGGAACTGTGTCCTGTGGTTTGATGAGACAAAGATACATATATTTGGTTCAGATGGTGACAAGCGTGTGTGGCGGCAACCAGGTGAGGAATACAAAGACAAGTGTGTCTTGCCTACAGTCAAGCATGGTGGTGGGAGTCTCATGGTCTTGGGCTGCATGAAAGGTGATGAACTGGTCAGAAGAGGACTCCAGTGGCAACCTGTAAAGCTCTGGTGAACTCCATGCCGAAGAGGGTTAAGGCAGAGCTGGAAAATAATGGTGGCCACACAAAATATTGACACTTTGGGCCCAATTTGGACATTTTCACTACTCACTTTTGTTGCCAGCAGTTTATACATTAATGGCTGTGTGTTGAGTTATTTTGAGGGGACAGCAAATTTACACTGTTATACAAGCTGTACACTCACTACTTTACATTGTAGCAGTGTAATTTCTTCAGTGTTGTCACATTAAAAAATATAATAAAATATTTACAAAAATGTGAGGGGTGTACTTACTTTTGTGAGATACTGTAAAATAACTCCATCGGGGAGAGCAAGAACCCCTCCTAAAAGCTGTGTAGACTCAGGAACTGAGAAATCTCCCCCGCAGATTTGAAGCTTATGTAAATACACAAATATATAAAATATCTGTTTATCCTCCAGAATGCTTGTAACTTTCTGTACACTGAACTAAAATCTCAAACAATGCTATCAAATTTCCCCGCTATCTGTGAACTACAGAACACCCTCTATAATGGAGAGGAGGAGAGGGGGAAGGTGTTTGTAGGCACCCCAAATCAGGAGAGCTGCCTAGGGCAGTGAAGGTGAACCTTGGCACCCCAGATGTTTTGGAACTACATTTCCCATGATGCTCATGCACTCTGCAGTGTAGATGAGCATCATGGGAAATGTAGTTCCAAAACATCTGGGGTGCCAAGGTTCACCATCACTGGCCTAGGGTAACAACACTACTGCTCCTCCATAGAGTATAGCTGATATGCATTGTCCCCTTAGAACAGGGAGTTTTATTTGCAGGATCACTGGGTGAAAATAAAGAAAAAAAGCGCCTGCAAAAAAACAAAAAAACAAATGCAAACACCACATCTGAGGTCTGGTAAGCTACGATATATCACATTTTTGGTTTTGGGTTGGGATGTGTTTTAACTCTCCACTATCTAACAAAACCTGAAATGTCAGTTTTGGGTTGACTGAGCATTTATAATAAAGGATGTTTTCAGGGACAAACATTTCCTAAGAAGAGTTTAACTATTTCGCTGTATGCACATAGTTCAGCTTTAAAGTAAATCTATTTGCCCGTTAAGAAAAATGGAACAGGTTCTCTTGATAACCGCCATTCATAATCACCTTCCCTGCACTCCCCCAATGCTTTGTTTGCCTACCAGGTTAAAGTTGAAGGTTATTAGGTAATTAGAGGGATATTACTCCTGAATCCTTTATTGTACTTATTGTAAGTCATTATATTATCCTGATTTTTTTTTAAAGGTGGCCCTTCAGGCATGTGGGATTATGGCACTTCAATGAAGAATTACAAAGTACAGTAACAAGTAGCAACCAAGTAGACAACATTTTTAAAGACCAGCAATATATATTCAATGCATCAAAACAAAACATTCTAAGTCTTGCAGTTCTTTTTCTTTAGAAGAGCCTTAACCCTTTGCCTGTATTCTGTAGAGAAAGACCCTTGTTCTTTGTGTGGAAACAGTGGTCTCTCTGCTGTGTCAGACACCATCATCTTCCCTGCTGAGTCACAGCTATAGCTCTGGGCAATCAGCAGCACTCATGCTACCTGCTGATTGGAAAGCGCTAGTTCTGACTCAGTAGTAGGTTGTAAAGTTCTAATGTTGTAAAATGCTGAGTAAACTGTCGGCGCAATATAAATCCTGTATAATAATAATAATAGTAGGTGTGTTGGACCTCTGCATACAGACCACTGCTTCCACACAGAGCAAAGATGCAGGAGACAAGCTTTTCTACACAGGCTGTGGCTTGCTTGCTAAAGAAAACCAACAGTAAGGCCTTGTTCACAGCACATGTGCAGAAAAACGAATGGAAAAAACGTGCAGATTTCATTTGCAGAAAGACGTGAGTTTACGTCGGTTTTCATGCGCGTTTCAGTGAGCTTTATACACACTGTAGATTCCTGTGCAGAAAAAAATCTGCACGCAAATTGAGTGTTGTGGTGTGAACAGGGCACATAGAGAACAATTGTTTTCTTTGTGCCCTTGCAGAACGTGTTAAAAAAAACTGACATTTCTGCACAATGGTGTGAACGAAGGCCTAAAGCACGCCATAGACGAGTTGAAAAATGAACGACATTTGCGCGGATCGTCAAATCATTTGTTTTCTGCATCATTGGTGTGCCATGCGACACACAATTTTAGTGACACAGTCGTAAGTGCCTGATCCAACCTGCTGTTTATCTTTTGTTATTGTTCTTTTTTTAGAAAATCGAAATCATTTATGGCACAATCGTATGAGCTAAATTAGTTTTACGATTAACAGAACTTTCAATTTTCGACTCCACTAGTGCCTGCTTAAGACTCTGTATCTGTAATTGTATTTAGCTAATTTAAATTAAACATTAAAAGTTAAAGCGGAACTAAATCTCCCTGTCCTTTTCAGCCAAGGAAGTTGCCATCTTAGCCGCTGTTTGATCTGCAACTGCCATGATACATGCGAGCGACTCTGACACCGGCCATCTGATAGTTTGACAGCTTGGTTTAGAGCACAAGCAAATGTGACAGCATTCCCGGTGTGCAAAGAATTGTAACTTTTTTAAGAGTGTTAAATTGTTTTGTTCCTGCTTTAAAAACTAAACCCATTGATTTAGGTGCCTTTCACACTGCCACGACTTGAAACTCACCCAATTTTGCGGCAATTTTGCGGGTGCAATTTTGCCGTGATTTTGCGGGTGCAATTTTGCCGTGATTTTGCAGGTGCAATTTTGCCGCGATTTTGCTGGTGCAATTTTGCCGCAAATTCAGGGAATGCCTGTGTAAACTTGAGGTCTATGGACCTCAACTCCCATCAAAGTCGGACCAAAGTAGTGCAGGGATTACTTTGAAGTCAGTGTGACTTGAAGTTACACAGATATGAATGGTACTCATTGGAAATCATGGGGTACGACTTGTCATGTGACTTTGCACTCCTAAGTCGCAGGACAAGTCGCACAAGTGTGAAAGGGACCTTAACTGTTTCTCAAAACAATTACATCTAAGGCATGCCAAGAAGGAGAACTGTGATGCCGCGTTGCGTACACATGATCGGATTTTCCGATGGGAAATGTTGGATGTGAGCTTGTTGTCGGAAAGGCCGACCAATCCAATTGCTGTTGGACTTTCCACCAACAGATGTTGGCTAGCAGGTTCTCAAATTTTCCACCAACAAAACATTGTTGGAAAGTCCAATCATGTGTACACAAGTCCGGCGCAAAAAAGTTCATGCATGCTCGGAATCAAGCAGAAAGAGCACTGGCTATTGAACTTCCTTTTTCTCGCCATACGTCACCTCATTCCCACGTTCAGAATTGATGGCCAACATTTGTGTGACCGTGTGTATGCAAGTTTGGGCCAACAACCTTCGAACAAAAATCCACGGTTTTGTTGGCGGAAAGTCCGATCCCGTGTTCGCGGCATCACAGTTGCTTGTGTTCTCATCTGAACTATCAAATGGCTGGTGGCTAAAAAGAGCAGATATCATGGCTGTAAAGGATAGGGGAGCTCAGATTTGCTTTAAACTTTAACTGCCAGTGAACTAAAATTTGATTGGCCGGTAAACATTATTACACTTAGCACATTATTCTTACTTACTTACTCATTGCTCACCACTACTCCATTAAATAATTGCAATGTACAATGTACACACAGGAAAAAAATATATAATAAAAAGACTGTAAATGTACAGAGGGATCATATGTAAGTTGCACAGTATAGATCATACATAAACACCAGAAAAAGACACAGCATATTTTATTTACAGAGGGAGGTAGGCTTGTGGAACATAAGAGCCCTTTCTTCACAGAAAGAGATGTGGACATGTAGAGCAGCACCACACAAATGCCGGAGAGGACAACAAAAAAATCACTACTAATGTCCACAGGCCTCGTGGAAGTATGGAATAAAGAAACCGCTTAGTGATTCAGTCCTGTTCAGGCTTTGAATGCACGTGGCATCCTTTTCCCTTTATAAAGCCAAAATCAGTAATTTGTTATATTCTGCTCTTCATATACATGGCGGAGCCATTCCTACATTTTAGTAAATGAGTCCATGAAGACTGGAACGGTGGCAGATTGTATTAAAGGTCCATAAACTTATAGATACAACTCTCAAACACTATTAATTCTTTAAAATAATGTATCATTGAAATAAAATGTTAAACTACCATACCTTAATAGGCCTGGTGGTATTTCTGGTTACTCTTGGCAGTATGCCCCATCATGCTTTGCTCTGTGGATAATGGCTAAGCCCAAGCTGAGTGTATGCTACCAATCTTAGACTTTGAAAAGGCAAAGTTTATAAAAAGTTGATCAAGCATTTTCCTGTTCAATGGAAAAGTACAAAATATATTAAAAAAAATTACAAGAAAAATAAGCCCAGTGTGCATACATTGTAGAGTTTGCTGGCTTCTTCATTGTCCTTTGGATTTCACAAACAGGTCATGTATGACAGGGGGCGGGTTAGCTGCAGGTAGTGCGAGTGTAGCACCAAGATTATGGTCTTGGCAACAGACAAGCTCAGAGACCAACAATGTTCCATTTGCACAGCTGCTTTGATTCATACTGGTCCTGGAGTTTCGGAGAATATTGTAAAAAGCGCTCCTCTGAGTCACACAAAGCCCGGTTTCACAGAAGATCGGCGACAGTTGGGACAACCGCGAGATCCATTGGTTTGTAGACAGCTAAAATGTCAAGAGAATAGATGTATGAAGAGGGACAGAAAGAAACAGATTGACTTTTGACAAGCTTAGGCATAATAATATGCACCATGTTATAATCAATATGATACGGGGGCAGATCAGGGGGGCAACAGGGCAATTGCTTCTCCCCCGAGAAATTACTTGTGGGTGAGCAGCGGGCTAGTCAACGGTGAGTGAGCAGGTGGGCAGCTCGGCGGGTGAGTAAGCAGGTGGATGGCTCAGTGCTTGAGCGAGCAGCTCGGTGGGTGAGCAGGCAGTCGAGTTAGCAGGTGAGCGGGCGGCTGGTGGGCGCCCTGCATCCATGCAGTTCTGCCCTCACTGTGCAGGCAGCCGTGGGAAGCAGAGAGATTACATCATCTGTCTGCTGCCTGACTTCACTCTGGAACCCAGGAAGTGACAATCCCCACCTTAGCAGGAAAGTGACAAACCGCAATGTGTGGCAGGTGACGTGGCAAGTGACAATGTGCAACTTGTGGCAGGTGACGTGGCAAGTGACAATCTGTATCTGGTGGCAGGCGACATTGGCAAGTGACACATTAAGGGCTCCCACTGCTTCTGCATTATGGATTATTGAACTATTTCATTTTATATAACAATGTAATAATAGAAATAATGCGCTTCAATCATCCTGACACCATGACTTCCATGGTGCTAGGATGATTGAAGCGCCAACACCAGCCATTTCCTCGATAAATTGCCCGCAAAAAAACATATTTTCTGGCAGTGACCCGTCCCGAGACTAGACTCTGGATCCGCCCCTGATATAATATAATATTTTTTTTTACCTTTTCTCCCCCCCCCCAAAAAAAATGTATATGCAGAGGATACCTGAGGCCTGTTTGATTGCCCCTTGCACCCAACTTTGCTTTTGATTGATTAGTCAAGTCAAAATGACTTTGCTAATGCCGTTCATAGATGGCGTGGTGCGTGGTTGCAGGAGTTAATGGGGGAACCCCTCCCGCTGAGCTGTTGTGTTCTCCCAGCAGGGGGAGCTGTCCCGGTCAGGAGAACACACATTGATTATTGCTAGCGGCTATAGCCACTAGAAAAAACCACATGAAAAATCTGACAAGCTGGTTGTACCCTAGACGATTGATCATTTAACTGGGTACAATCAGCCTGTCCATACATGGTTTGAATCTCGTCCGGTCCCCACTGAAACACCTGAGATTCAAACCATCTATGGCTGGCTTAACACTACCCATTCCACAAGTTGACAAAGCTGTTGTCCAAGAATGGCTCAATTGTTCCTCCACAAGGGAGCCACCTTAAGACAAGGAAGTGTATTACTGGCCAGATCACCAGATAGGAATAAAGGAAAAAGTCTAATAAAATATCATAGAAAATATATAATGTTGTGCTAAATATATATAAGTGTTGTGAGGCAATCAAAATTAAAACTAAAAGTGATTGTATATAGAGAGTGAATCACATAAATCCTATAAAGAATATATGTTGGATATCAAGTGCTAAGATAGCACCAAAAAATAGAGAAATGAACCCTGAACGTGCAGTTATTCCAAAAAAATTATTAGAATAATACACAAAAATACAAAACGTGTAAAAGTCTCAAAAAGTTAGTGTTCAGTCTCTTTCTCTGGGTTAAATGATGTTTCCAAATCTTGAACCGTAATGACTTCCCAGTAATGTAAGTAAAAATTGGACTCTTACCCCAGCCGATGGACTCCCAAGTATACAGAGTCAATAACGCCAGCAGAAACAGCCCTCTGAGGGGGTCAGCATGTCTCTCCCGGGTACGCGCTGCACCAAGATCCCTCAAGCCGACACAGCATCCTCGTGCGTGGCCAGCACGGAGAATCCCGAGTGGAGACGATCCCTCCTGGAAAAAGCCAATCCTCCTCACTTCGTCTTTGGCGGCGCTGGGAGGATGGACAGGTCTACCAGCCAATTACTCGCGATTCTCTCCTTATCCTCTTGTCGCGGTCTAAACCGCTCTCCGATATGAGACTCTCAGGGGCTCCTCAATTAGCAAACCTACGATGAAACACAAACACTCGGGCCGCCGGGGGGGGTGGGACAAAACGGGCTCCGATCGTGAATGTACCGTTTGAAAAAGGCCATTTATTAATTAAAATAAGGTAAGACCAGGGGTATTAGCCACCTTGGCCATAGTACAAAAAAAAGGCTATTGTACAACAAGAATAATATATAATAAAAAAAGTTTAAATAAAACAAATATACACCCGTGCTAGGGGATACTATACACATGGTGGTATCCACATTAACAGCCCGACATGTTTCGTAATACCTTACGTCCTGCTGGGACACAGGTGATATACTGATCCATCACTTAAATAGCATTGGGACTGAACCAAGCCTCGACTTCATCAAGGCGCCATTTTCTTGGATTCCAGAAATGAACCAGATCAAATAAGAATCAAACCAAGCCTCGACTTCGTTCAGACACCATTTTCTTGTGGACCAGAAATTAACCCGGTCTTTAATCTTTAATCACTGTTTCAAAACATTATTTAGAAAAGCACAACCAAAATCCTCAGGGGACCATCCTTATAGGAATCAATAAATTACAACTGCCCTGGAGAGGGGGTCCAAAGAGGAGAGCAATCTCAAAACTCGAAATGAGTTGGATATATAAAATCAAGAGTCTTAAATCCTTTGGACTTAATGTAGACATTGAAATGAATGCCTTTATAGACAACGCACGAGGGTCGATAAAATGATAGACGAGATAAGAAGAATTCTTAAATTTAAATGTATACGGGACAGGATAGCTAAATATTGTTGCCCTAGAACTCCGTTCTTAGTGGAACTTAGAATAGTTATGTGTGATCTGTTATCTGGGAATATGAGTGTTACATAGAATTTGCGATTTTATATACTGTGTATCTTTGGGAGAAGTTTGCCTATATTAGGTTGTGTGCGACTTGTGGGCATAGGGATGAACCCAATTGTAGTGGGCATTTAAACAAATCCTTTCCCCCTATTTTTGTTAATATTTAAAAAAATTGTAGTATCTTTTATTATATTTTTTCTTTATATAGTTTGATGCCTGTATCAACCTATGAATGGCGCCAGCTAGTTTTTTGAAGAGACTGAGTATACCGCCCTCCTAGTATATCCTAGCAGCACCATCCATACATTTTGGCGGTGTGGAGGAAGGATTTGTGGAGTATTTATATACTGAGGGTGTCTGGGTTGCCACTTTAGAAGTGATTAAATTACAAGATCGGGTTAATTTCTGGTCCACAAGAAAATGGTGTCTGAAGGAAGCTGAGGCTTGGTTTGATTCTTATTTGATCTGGTTCATTTCTGGACTCCAAGAAAATGGCGCCTTGATGAAGTCGAGGCTTGGTTCAGTCCCAATGCTATTTAAGGGATGGATCAGTATATCACCTGTGTCCCAGGAGGACGTAAGGTATTACGAAACATGTCGGGCTGTTTATGCGGATATCACCACGTTTATAGTTATAGTATCCCCTAGCACGGGTGTATATTTGTTTTATTTAAACCGTTTTTTTTATTATATATTATTCTTGTTGTACAATAGCCTTTTTTGTACTATGGCCAAGGTGGCTAATACCCCTGGTCTTGCCTTATTTTAATTAATAAATAGCCTTTTTCAAACTGTATATTCACGATCGGAGCCCGTTTTGTTCCCCCCCCCCCCCACTCATGGCCTGGCGGCCCGAGTGTTTTATGTTTCATCGCAGGTTCGCTAATTGAGGAGCCTCTGAGCATAGTCTCATATCGGAGAGCGGTTTAGACCGTGACAGGAGGATAAGGAGAGAATCACGAGTAATTGGCTGGTAGACCTGTCCATCCTCCCAGCGCCACCAAAGACTAAGTGAGGAGGATCGCCTTTTTCCGGGAGGGATTGTCTCCACTCGGGATCCTCCGTGCTGGCCACGCACGAGGATGCCGTGTCGGCTTCAGGGATCTTGGTGCAGCGCGTACCCGGGAGAGACATGCTGACCCCCGCAGAGGGCTGTTTCTGCTGGCGTTATTGACTCCGTATACTTGGGAGTCCATCGGCTGGGGTAAGAGTCCAATTTTTACTTACATTACCAGGAAGTCATTACGGTTCAAGATTTGGAAACATCATTTAACCCAGAGAAAGAGACTGAACACTAACTTTTTGAGACTTTTGCAAGTTTTGTATTTTTGTGCATTATTCTAATAATTTTTTCTGAATAACTGCACATTCAGTGTTCATTTCTCTATTTTTCGGTGCTATCTTAGCACTTGATATTTAACAGATTCTTTTAGGATTTACGTGATTCACTCTCTATATACAATCACTTTTAATTGCCTCACAACACTTATATATATTTAGCGCAACATTATATATTTTCAATTTTTTTTCTCCATAGTGATATTTGATGGTGTTTTAGTTGCAGCTTTTCTTTTTTTCTTTTTCCTAGCGCGATATTGTTTTATTTTAATTTATAATTAAATATCATGTAATGGCCACACTTAAAGTGGTTATAGGTTTTTCACCTTCATGCATTCTATGCGTGAAGGTAAAAAACCTTCTGTGTACTTCTCCCCCTACAGCCCCCCCCCCCAATACTTACCTGCTGTGACCCTTCCTGATCCAGCGATGTGCATGGGAGCCTCAGCTGTCCTGGGTCTCTCTCTCCTCATTGGCTGAGATACAGCAGCGGGAACCACTGTCTCCCACTACTGTTAATCACAGCCAGTGAGTCAATGTGGGGAGAGTGGAGAGCCGGCTGAGATGCTGCTCTTTGTCTTATGGAGGCATAGAGCAGGGCTTGGGAGCAAGGACATACCAGTTCTGGGGCACTGGTCAAAGGGGAGGTGCCAGGATCACAGATGGAGGACCCAAGAACAAGATCGGGGCTGCTCTGTGCAAAACCACTGCACAGAGCAGGCAAGTATAACATGTTTGTTATTTAAAAAACAAAGACCGATACCCTTAGAATAACTTGAAGCATTGGTATTACATAT
Organism: Lithobates pipiens; assembly: GCF_037356315.1. Taxonomy (NCBI): domain Eukaryota; kingdom Metazoa; phylum Chordata; class Amphibia; order Anura; family Ranidae; genus Lithobates; species Lithobates pipiens. Next base: position 216,312,751 of record NW_027507686.1, on the reverse strand, counting down.
TACATTTTTGTTTCTGAGTTTTGATATGTTTATATATTTACTGTGTTTTAAATCTTCTTACTAAATACATTTGTGGCTCAATTCTAAAAAGGACTTAAAGTTTTGAGAATGAAAATCACTTCAAGAGCCAGTCATCCTGCCAATTTCCCAGTGCTCAATGGAAAAGATGGAACCTTTCTTCACCATTGCAGATGGTCACAAAAACAAATTCTTCTGCACTTTAGTAGTGTGCCCTCTCAAAATAAGTAGGCTATGGGGGTTATTTACTACATGAAAATCCACTTTGCACTGCAGGTACACTTGGAAGTAAAGCCGCTGTAGATCCGAGGGGGACATGCAAGGAAAATAAAAAACAGCATTTTAGCTTGCACATGATTGGATGATAAAATCAGAAGAGCGTCCCCTCATTTCATATCAACCCCTCAGATTTAGAGCCACTGCACTTTCAAGTGCACTTGCAGTGGATTTGCCCTTCGTAAATAACCCCCTATGTATCCATCCTGGCATAATGTGGAGAAGTCTCATCTTGCTGCACTCAGAAGTCTGGAGAAGTCAGGGAAAGTCTGGAGAAATCTGGAACAACTGGAAACCACAAAAAAGACAGAAAGGTTGCCCTGACCTAGTGCATTATCCTAAAACCATATCTTTATTGTTGCAAAAAGTGGTAAGTATTATACTCATAAAATGATAATTGCAGCAAAGCTCATCACATATCACAGCATCTTCCAGTCCACAGTACATCATACCATGTGGCAGGAGGTGAAGATCCAATAGACTAACGCATTTCAAGGACTAGTTTATTCCGCAGAGCCCTGAGGAAGTGGCCAGTCCTCAAAATATTTACCTCTTTTTACAACGCTATGGTTTTAGGATAATGTACTCAGTGCGCCTTTTCTTTCTTTTTTTGTCTTTCTTTACCATTACCCGTCTCATATAGTGTTCCCTTTGACCACTATGGGGAATCAAGCATGGGGTTGGTGAAAAAAAGTTTGGCATTAGGTTGACTGATATATATCACACCTGTGCTGAGGGCCGGAGACAAGGTGTCTGAGGGGTGAAGAACCTTCCCACTGAAACACTGAAGAATTTGTATCCAAACAAAATAATTTTGGCTTTTCTAAAGGAGATATAAATTGCATTATATCTCAAGTTTCCTTACCGGAGGTGAAAGACGTGGGAACAGGGCAATGCCTGGAGTTGGCTATTCTTTTCCCCGATAGATTCCCCACACATTCCACAATACAGCTCCATCTCCTCCACACACTCGTGGAACCTGACGACATGAGTGCGGAGTTCCCGTTGCTGCTGTCTTGTACGATAGATGATCTCACTTAAACAGTGAACTTTCAACAGGCAAAGCTATAAAAGGAAACAAGACACAGAGGCCCCATTAAAAAAAAAAAAAAAAAGAATAGAAAAGCACAAAGAACATTTTGTGAAATAAATAGAACAGGAGAAAAAAAAATTGAGAGATGACAATAACTGAAGTTTTATTCAGATATAAGATGCCATTTTCTGTTTTCTCTTCGTATTTGTGTTGAAAATTTGTTGTTCATGTGATAGCAGACCTGCCATCAGCTGCCTGTATTATGCCTGTAGGATATTTAGAAGTATAACTGTGGCGCTAACTCAAGTAAAGTGCTAAAGTAAACAAAATAAATAATCAATATTCAATGAGTCCATAATCAAATCCAAACACTGTTATCAATCCAAAATTCATAGATGTGCAAAATAAGTATATTTCTTTAATCCTAGATTCACAAAAAGTGCTTGTGTAGTCCAAAATATATAATTATGTTGATGGTAGATGCGCAATAATCCAGTGCAGAAACAATCATCAATTCTTAAGTCGTGTAGTCACACTTGCTTCCACAATCCACTAATAGTGTGCCCCAGCCTCTTACCACAAATGAAGACCCCAGCGGGTCTAGTAGTGCTTCTGGTAATAAGCATTCTTAGTGAGATTTCAGCGCCACTCTTCTCTTTAACGCACCAGGCAAAGGGAAAGCGGTGGTTGGGGATATGAGTAAAGGGACAGTGTTCTCCCACTGTGCACAATACCTGCTCTTCAATCTCCTCCACCCTCTTCTATTCAAGACTCATAAGTAGGGATGAGCTTCGTGTTCGAGTCGAACGTACGTTCGACTCGAACATTGGCCGTTCGGCCGTTCGCCGAATTCCGAACGTTTTGGCCGTTCGCGTCAAAATTCGAGTGACGCGCGCGCGGACCACAATGCACTGCGTTGGCGCAGTGCATTGCTGCCCGATGATTGGCCAAGCATGCACTGTGACCCCGCATGCTTGGCCAATCGCAGCGCCGGCAGCGAGGAGAGCCATGATTGGCCACAGGCATCCTGCCTGTGGCCAATCATAGCTCAGGCTGTGTAGTGCACGCCCCACACTATATAAGGCCGCCTTTAAGGCGGCCTCCTGTAGTGTGTTACTTTGCATCTGAAGCAGTGGGTGTTCTGTGTACCTTCAACACAGTACACACCAATCGTTTTTGGCTGATTTCCTATCTTGCTGCTGTGTAGTGGTTGTTGTCTGTGCCCTGACCGCAGTATACACCGCTATATTCACCTCACCTATATAGCTAGTGATCTAGCTTTAACCACTTAACAACTGCCCATTGCCGATTAACGGCTTCAGGGCGGTTGTTTAACTCAGAGAGGCCGTTAATTAACGGCCTCCCAGAATTCTGCTCTCGCGTGCCCCGAGGTGTGCGCACTCGAGAGCATCCGTGACCGCCGGGTCCATGGGACCCGGCGCATCACGGTAAACGGCCGCTCATAGCGGCCGTTTACCACGTGATTGCTCCGTCAAATGACGGAGTGATCACTTGGAAACAAACCGGCGTCATGTTATGACGCCTGTTCCTACCTCCCCTTTCTGTACCGATCGGTACAGCGGAGGGGAAAGAGATCGGTGTCAGCAGCGATGTGGGCTGCATCTGCAGTGCCCACATCGCTGCTCACCGAATTTAACCCCTCAATTCCCTGCCAATACTCTGCAATACCAGTGCATACTCTGCAGTACCCTGCCATTACTCTGCAGTACCCCGCCATTACTCTGCAGTACCCCGCCATTACTCTGCAGTACCCCGCCATTACTCTGCAGTGCAGTACCCCGCCATTACTCTGCAGTGCAGTACCCTGCCATTACTCTGCAGTGCAGTACCCTGCCATTACTCTGTAGTACCCCGCCATTACTCTGCAGTGCAGTACCCCGCCATTACTCTGCAGTGCAGTACCCTGCCATTACTCTGCAGTGCAGTACCCCGCCATTACTCTGCAGTACCCCGCCATTACTCTGCAGTGCAGTACCCTGCCATTACTCTGCAGTGCAGTACCCTGCTATTACTCTGTAGTACCCCGCCAATACCCCGCCAATACTCTGTAATACCCTGCCATAAATTGCCATACCCAGCCATACTCAGAGATACCCAGCCATACTCGGTGATACCCTGAAATACCCAGCCATAGACGCCCCCCACCCCTCACCGCCCTCCGGTGCTTCTACCAACTCGCCAGTACGATCAAAGCCAGAATCTTTTTTTTATTTTTTATTTCAGGCTTCCCAGCCTAGAGGTGAGATGTGGGGTCATATTGACCCCCCAGATTTCACTGTAAAGAGGACCTGTCACCCCATATTCCTATTACAAGGGATGTTTACATTTCTTGTAATAGGAATAAAAGTGATCAAAAATATATTTTTGGGAAAAAAAATGTCAAACTAAAATAAATAAAGTAAAATGAACAATAAAAAAATAAAATAAAAATTAAAGCGCCCATGTCCCCATGTGCTCGCATGTGCCACACATGTGAGGTATCGCCGAGAATGTTAGAGCGAGAGCAATAATTCTAGTCCTAGACCTCCTCTGCAACTCAAAACATGTAACCAGTAAAAAAATATTTAAAGCGTTGCCTATGGGGATTTTTTAAGTAGCGACGTTTGGCGCCATTCCACGGGCATGTGCAATTTTGAAGAGTGACATGTTTGATATCTATTTACTCAGCATAACTTCATCTTTCACTTTATGCAAACATTGGGCTAACAAGTGGTTAATAATAGAGCTTGCAGTCAGTAGTGTTAGGAGTGCGTGCTGTCTGCGTGCTCTGTACCCAGTACATACCGCTATAATATAGGGCAGGCCCCTACTTTCAAACATCCAACTTACAAACATCTCCTACTTGCAAACGCAAGGAGACAGCAGCAAGTGAGATGAAAAAAGATGGACGACAAAACAAATTATACAGGGGTGATAACCCTTCCCTATGTTTTCCAAAAAGCTTAAAGATAGTTTTTTTGACTGGAGCTACACTTTAAAAATGTACCGGTTGAAAATGACAAACAGATTCAACTTAACACAACAAACCTACACAGTCCCTGTCTTGTTTGCACCGCCTGTATACTGCTGTTCTGAGTATATAGGGCCTGGGGGCCACACGCATTTCCTTTTTTTAATATGGGTACGGGGTTCCCCTTAATATGCGTACAAGACCCAAATAGGCTGGTAATGGGCAGGGAGGGCTACCCATGCCATGTTTCTCAATGATTTTCAACCATATTGCAGGAACCAGATATAACATTAAAACCGCAAGCAGTTTTAAATGGTGTTATTTCCGTTTAATGTCATTTTGTGCAGGGACTGTTCTAAACACGGGAAACACGTGGCACTTCACAGGCATACTACAGACACCCCGCAGGCACCATATTTAAAGGAATATTTCACTTTTTTTTTTCACTTTAATCGTCATTAAAATCAGTGCTCCCGCCAAAACGGTAGTTTTTAAAACTTTTTTTTGCAGTGACCCATGTCCCCTGAGGCAGGAGGCAGGTCGCCAAACCCTTTTTAGGACACTATCTTGCATATTAGCCGTTAAAATGAGCACTTTCCATTTCGAACGTTCGAGTCCCATAGACTTCAATGGGGTTCTAACGTTCGTACCGAACGCGGGGGTCGTTCGCAAGTTCTGGTGCGAACCGAACCGGGGGGTGTTCGGCTCATCCCTACTCATAAGATAAAGGAGTATGAGTGCACCGAATGGAAATTTTGGTGCTGAAACTGAAAATGAAGGATGCACTAGGCCAAAAAATATTTATATTTTTATATACAATTGTATTATATTCGACTTTTTAATTATTATCATCAATTTAAATTAATATGAATTTATTGTTGGCCATTGTTGACACCTTGGGTGCAAGAAAATTCAATCCTCAGTCTCTAACCATCTCTTGGATCATGTCCCGTCTCTAACCATCTGATACAGGAGAAGGTCAGAGACTGCAGACATGCTACAGGAGATGGTCAGAGACTGCAGACATGCTACAGGAGACGATCAGAGACTGCAGATATACTACAGGAGACGGTCAGAGACTGCAGATATACTACAGAAGATGGTCAGAGACTGCAGACATGATACAAGAAATAAATACAGCCTCATCATTGCCTGTCATCAGTGCCCATCAGATGCAGCCTGCCAGTGCCCATCAGATGCAGCCTGCCAGTGCCCATCAGATGCAGCCTGCCTGTGCTCGTCAGATGCATATGATCACGTCACCCTGATTCAATGTCCCTCCATTGGATCAGTGTCTCATCTGTCACAGAAGATGGGATATTGTTACTGCAGTTGCCCGGGCAATTCAGCTCCCTGACACATGGAGATCGCCACTCTGTGGGACGGAGGGAGCTCAGGGGCGAGCCAGGAAGATGCCCCCGCAATGGGTGGCACCAGGGGGTGGGGGCCCCATCCCATATTCGGCCCCATTATCGGAAATATTTTCCTATTGGCAATGTGCTGAAAACACAATTTTCTGCAGTTTATTTTCGGGCCGCCGAAATTTCGGTGCATCCCTATAAAGGAGATCTCCATAGTGCAGTAATTCCATATAAAAAATGTATACAAAGCAGCAAACTTACATATCAAACATTCAACATCGATAAAATCAGGGGCTTCCGGTCGTGGCTGAGTCGCGAGGGAGGAGCCGGGTGACGCCGAGACCGCAAGTCCCTGATTTTATCGATGTTGAATGTTACAATTTGATATGTAAGTTTGCTGCTTTGAATAAATCCTTTATATGGAATTACTTATGGAAGCACTATTTGTAAATCTAGAATTAGAAAGAAATATACTTATTTTGCACATCTCTGAATTTTAGATTGATAACGCACTGTTTGAACTTTATTATGGACTTTATTGAATATTGTTTATTTATTTTGTTCACTTTAGCACTTTACTTGAGTTTGCGCTACATTTATACTTTATTTTTACTCAGTTTAATGTTGGCTGCCACTCCTTGAGGTTTGGGTTATTTTTGGTTTGCGTATTAGTTTTTTAAAATCACAGAATGTTTAGAAGGAATCCATAATCAAGGGATGCTGTCACCTTTAATTCTCAAAAAAATATCTAATGTTTCCTTCTCTGGTTTAAGCATTCTTTGTTACCGTGGACTGACTTCCTTTAACTTAATGGCTAAGCCCAGCCAACTGTCATGCCTGGGGTCAATGGAATTGTGCCAGTCCCTGATAAAAGTACTTTCACTAGCGGGAAATGGTAGGTGGTGGTTTATAATGGTGCAGTCTGCTCACTGCATTACTGCAGCTGTTTTTGTCTGTCGCATAGTTTAAAGCCTGGTTCACACCTATGTGATTTTTAGTGTTATCTGCCTTTTGCAGAAACACACTTCAGTCCTTTTAACATGGTTTCCTATGGGACACCTTCACATCTATGCTTTTTTCAGCCTCTGTGTTTTTGGAAAGGGTCAGGGACTTTTTCAAATGTAAAATAGTGCGTTTTTGGTTCAAAAGACTTCAATAGAAAAGCTGCAGAAAAGTATACAGTGTGTTTTTGCAGCAATTTTGCTGCGTTTTTCAATCTAACAACAAATTGGCCAAACAAAAAAGCATAAAAACGCAAAACGCATCAAAAACACATGTGCAAAAAAGCACAGAAAAAAGCACTGCAGAAACGGATCAACAGCACATTGCATAGGTGTGAACCAGGCTTTATTGCCTTTTTTATTCTGCATTATTCTGTAGCTTCTTTATTTTTCCACCACCTCCTGTGAAAGAGCACTTACAGGGTTGGGAAAAACCATCTAACACTGACAGGGGTGCTTAACCATTTGTCGACTGCCTAACTGGGAAATTACGTCATTACTTTGATGTTAAATAAAGCCCATTTTATTCTCTAGGGTCTCGACTGAAAAAAAAAATGTATAATGTTTGGGGATCCTAAGTAATTTTATAGCAAAACATACAGATTTTTACTTGTAAACAACAAATGTCAGAAAAAGGCTGGGTCCTTAAAGTGATTAAAAAAAAAAAGCCATAATTAAGAAGAAATAAATTAAATAATAATTATAGGTTTCTGTTATTTGTATATTTGGAAACTGGGAGAGATCAGGCAGTGGATAGAACATCAACTATAATGGCATGTACACACGATCGGACATTCCAATAACAAAATCCATCGGATTTTTTCCAACGGATGTTGGCTCAAACTTGTCTTGCATACACACAGTCACACAATGTTGTCGGAAATTCCGAACGTCAAGAACACGGTGACGTACAACACGTACGACGAGCCCAGAAAATTGAAGTTCAATAGCCAGTGCAGCTCTTCTGCTCGATTCCGAGCATGTGTGGCACTTTGTGCGTCGGAATTGTGTACACACAATCGGAATTTACTCAAACTGATTTTGTTGTCGGAAAATTTGAGAACCAGATCTAAAATTTTGTGCGACGGAAATTGTGCGATAGAGCCTACACACTGTCGGAATTTCCGACAAAAGGCTCTCATCGAACATTTTCCGTCTGATAATCCGACCGTGTGGTGTGTACGGGGTATTAGGCTTTAGTTGAACCCCCACCAAACTCTCAAGCTGAGCAGTCAGACTCATATAAAATAAAACTTTCATATGTAAACATGTACAGTTTTTGGCATCTTTCACACTGCTGCTTGAAAAAGCTCAGTACAGCTTTTTTTTTTTTTTTTACTGAGCTACTAAAATACAGCGCATTAATTGTAATGTGCCTATGCATACAGGCGCGTAAACAAGCCCTGTGTATTCTTCAGTGACAAAAAATAAAATGAGCTTTTTTGGTTAGTAATTTATGCCTCGTGCGTGCAAATGCCCATTTACATATTGTGCAGAACAAGAACACGAGAATGAGTTTTCAGCGTTTGCACAAAAATGCGTGAGTGCATATATGCGAAAAAGTACATACAAAAAAAAGTCTGAAAAAGTTGATGCTCAAACGTGAGTATCAAGTGCAAGAGGCCTTTGAGTACAACTAAAGGCATTTTTTTTGTTGTTGTTAGTTTTGGATAGAGTGGAGAGGGATTAAAACACCTGTCAGGTTTTTATTGCTGTCTGTGCCGCCGCTAGGGAGATTCACCCTATTTGTCCTGCTTACCATTATCATTGAAAGTAAAAGTTACAGATAATCCCAAATTTTGGGTTGCCCCCATAAAAGTAATAGAGGGGAAATCTTCCAATGAGGACACTAGTTCTGGTGACCTGGGGGGTCCCCAAGGGATTCCCTTAATTTGCATGGATTTCTCCTCGCTTCCTATTTTGGCTATGGGACAGGAAGTGAAGGGAAATCTCCCTAATGGAAAAAATAAACTGACAGGAGTTTGTGAGACTCTCTTACTTTATCCAACCAGAAAAAAAGAAAAAAAGTTTGCCTATAGTTCTACTTTAATCATTTAAAGCGGTTCTTCACCCTAAAGGGGAAGTTCCACTAATCTGATCCCTCCCCCCCTCCGGTGCCACAATCGGCACCTTTCAGGGGGGAGGGGGGTGCAGTTACCTGGATAATCCAGGTATCTGCACCCACTTCCGGGCAGACCGCCGCAGACCCCCGCAGACGCCTCCCCCCCCCCCCCCCCATTGTGTTCTGGGAAACACACAGTTCCCAGGACACAGCGGGGGACCAGAAGAGACGCGCAGCGCGACTCGCGCATTCGCAGTAGGGAACCAGGCAGTGAAGCCGCAATGCTTCACTTCCCGTTTCCCTGACAGAGGATGGCGGCGGGGGCAGCAGCGAGACGAGCGATCGCTCGTCATCTGCCGCCGACATCGCTGGACCCTGGGACAGGTAAGTATAATTTTATTAAAAGTCAGCAGCTGCAATATTAGTAGCTGCTGGCTTTTAATATTTTTTTTAGGTGCAGAACCGCTTTAAGACTATTCAGAATCATGCACAATTCCAAGAATGATGGGTTCCTTTTTAGGAAAAGACTGGAACCAAGGAGAAAAAGATACCAAATACAGTACATAAATTCTAATGACAAATTAAAAATAAAGCTCCCAGAATGCTTTGCTACGAACGATACTTATAACAGCTGAGAAGTATAAGGTTTCTTATGAAGAGTAATATCAACCGCTGAGGGCATTATAGGAGAAAGAAAGAGGAGAAGATATCATGTGAGGGAATCAGGGAGGTGGGATAGAGGAAATCTCTCCATTGCCTCACTCACCTTATTGCCAATCTCTTCTGCCAACTCCTGGGCTTTCTGGAGTCCATCCAGTGCCTGCAGATTAAGAACACGTGTCAGGCAGAGAACCAGGAGTAAATTCTTGTTATTGTGTAACTGCCATAGCCAAGGCTGACCTGATTACAGACAGAACAGATGCAGCGCATAGCGGAGTCTACAACTTCCACCCTCCCCCTGACATACCATCACATTGCCTCCATATTCCAGATAGACTGCAAGTACATACCAGGCCAGACTACTGCTTACCATCTGTGGATTAATGTGCACTTCATCATACACCTCACATCTGCTATAGAACAACATCAATCAAAATGGGGCCCCATGACACTTCCAGAAGAACTGTCAGTATTCACCCCTTACAGCTGCCAGATTATCCATCTCATGATTAGGGACAACAAACCCCGATCCTGCAAACACTTTCACACACTCCGTGGCAACATTATTTACACCTCATCAATAACACAAATAGCAGATCATGTGGCTACAGCCCAAGTCATGCAGACGTGGCCAAGAAGTTCAATAGGTTTCCAACCAAGCATTAGATTGGTCAACCAGTGACAAGCCTTTACACTTAAATGACAAAAACAAAAAATGGTGTAGCTGTTCCCTTTAAAGTGCAACGTGTTACACTATTGTGAATCCTGAAAAAAAGTGGAGCTTACACCATATAGTCAACAAATTACATCAAACATAGGACTAATGAAATAAATAAACAACTAAACATCCTCATATGCCATGAGTACATATGCTAGAAAGTATAAAGTGTTAATAGAAATGAATGAGCATCCATAGGATGCCAGGTGGGTGAAACGCATTGAGACGAAGTCTCCAGCCTACATCTGGTAACGGGAACATAAGCCACCTCTGGTAAGAGCGGAGTAGCAGCACTCTTGCTAATTATACGTGGGTTGTCTACGTTGGAGCCTCTAATAGGCACTTTTAAATGTGAGTTTTTCTTACTGTTTTTACTCAGTGTCACAATAAATACTACACTATATAAGCTTTTCTTTTGGCTCATATGTTTTTGGCTGTATATGATGGGAAGAGCCAAAAGTGGACCTTCAGATCCTAATGATGACCCTGGCCGACCTGATACGTATATGAAGGAGAGGAGATCCCTGATCCAAAGCGCATTAAGACCTTCTTTTTTATTAAAAAGGTCCAATTTTTGTGGTGAGTGAGCACTCAAATCACAGGGTGAATTCTCCAGATTGGTGCTATGCAAGAGAATACTATTGCTTTTATGTGTTATTGGTGGACCTTTCCCTAGGTGATGGTCATGTGGACACTTCTTTTAACACTTTCTAGCATATGAACTCACAACAAATGAGGAATTTTAGTTTTTTTTAAATTTAATTTATTCTATGTTTGATATACTTTGATGTCTATATTGTGTAAGCACCACTTTTTTGTCAATACGGTGGTCAAGATTTTTTTTTAAGTAATGCTGCCCAAGGAATGATTGTTGGCCCCATGTATTAAAGACATGGGTTTCAAACAAAACAGTCAACTCTGTTTACAGATAAAGGTCCAATAAACTAAAAACTTACAGCGACTGTACTAGTACTGAGCACAAAATCACCTTGTATAACCTAGTCAGAGAAGCCAATGTTCAAACTGACAGCAAGAGCACAACTGTTCAGATTACCATTTTTTCAACAACAGGAGAGCACAGAGGGATATATTTGATTGCACAGCAAGTTAAACCTTGAATAGGCTACAGCAGCAGAAAATCGCTGTCTTCAGCAGTAGAAAACCACACTGGCTAAAACAGCAGAGAACCACATGGTCTACAGCAGAAGACCACAACATCACAGCATTAAAAGAACACCTTCTTCTACAGCAGAAGATGATTACACTGGCTAAAGCAGCAGAAGACCACGGCGTCCTCAGCAGCAGAAGACCACAGCGCCCTCAGCAGCAGAAGACCACAGCGCCCTCAGCAGCAGAAGACCACAGCGCCCTCAGCAGCAGAAGACCACAGCGCCCTCAGCAGCAGAAGACCACAGCGCCCTCAGCAGCAGAAGACCACAGCGCCCTCAGCAGCAGAAGACCACAGCGCCCTCAGCAGCAGAAGACCACAGCGCCCTCAGCAGCAGAAGACCACAGCGCCCTCAGCAGCAGAAGACCACATGGTCCTCAGCAGCAGAAGACCACATGGTCCTCAGCAGCAGAAGACCACATGGTCCTCAGCAGCAGAAGACCACATGGTCCTCAGCAGCAGAAGACCACATGGTCCTCAGCAGCAGAAGACCACTAAATTGAAATTTTTCTTCTCTATTTGTCATGCTGAAATTTTAAACCCGTCACCAAAGCAGGAATAGATGGGAAATCTTCTAATAGGGACACCTGCTCCTGCTCAATCTACTCAATCCAAAACTAAAAAACGATAGATACTATCATTTTAGATACATTTTAAGTGCATTGGCCTTTTTACCATACCAACTTTTCCCATTTCCTCCCTTAAAACTCATTATACCTTGTCCATTTCCTTTTGGTGTAGCCAACACTTAGCGACTCCCATCAGTACTTGCGTTTGACCTAAGCGATTACCAATTTCCGTCATGATGCTCATAGAAGAATCATATCGTGGAAATGCTTTCTGACAAGACAAAGCAGAATTGTAAGTAATGATTTACCATGTAGCCTATTAACGTACCAATGTTCACTAGGGTTTAGCCAAATTAAACAACACCAATACTTAAGAAATATGCCTGTTCTAGTTTCCAGTAAAAAGATATTCTGAATAATGTTTCTTGAGGCATATTGTCTGCGTTCTGGGTGGGGAGGGTGGGGGGGGAGGATAGAGGAATAGAGGAGGAGACAATACAATGTTAAAGAAACTGGAGCAACCAGTCATTGGTTTTGTCAGTGCCACCAATTCCATTTCCCTGAAGACTGTGATTTGCATTCTCTTAAACAATTATCTTTTTAAAGAATGTCAGCTTTCCCTCTGGAAACACACTGACCTTTGTTTGCACCTAAATACCTCTACCACCATCTTGGAGTATACAATATCATACGGATTTAAAATTCAGAATGGAGAGAATCCAGTTTTGTATCATTATGATGGATGTCAGGTCTCTAACTGCTTTATCAAATTTTAGCAACACATTCACTTCTATTAGTGTGCAGAAAATGGACAAGTATATAAAAGATCAAAGGCAGTGAGTTGCTATAGTCTTAAAAGACCTGGGCTCCCCTGGGCCCCTATCCCCTGAGATCTAACAGGAGGGGACACAGAGACGGACCTGTTCTTGCTACAGAGGAAACCACGCTTAGTACTACATGCTATTAAAGATGACCTTCATCCAAGAAAGGGACTTTAACTTACTACTACAGCAATCCATTCAACTAGCTAAACAACAGGTTTAATTTTCTCAGATTAGTTTCCTTTCTGTGGCCCTAAACCCTGCCACCATTCATGTCTAGGCCATACTCCCCACTCCACTCCTGCAGCCTCCTGGGATGTCCCTTATACTTATCCCAGCAGGCTGCAGGAGCCCATTCACAGGGTGGTGGGTGGGCAGAGCTAGTGTGTGTCATTGGGGCCTGGCTACCCAAGCTTGGAAGAGGCAGCATGGGAGACTGACACCTGATCAGCAGATCACTGCATGATAACGCTGGATCTACTGTTTATCTCTCAGAAACCCAATGTTCTTGTTCCTAACCAGCATTTTCAGCCCTGTCTAGACTGCATAATTCTGCTCATCCCCCCACCTCACGTCCCTCTCCTTAAGAATTACATTGATTTTTTTCCAGAAAAACAATGCTGCTGCCTTCAATCCCAGGAGCCTGCCCACACACTGTGTGTAGAGAGGGGCTCTTGGGAGATGTAGTTCTGGGTGCAGTAGGAACTGCTCTTCCAGTAGCTGCCCTGCAAGAATTTTACAAGCCTGGTGATGACATCACAGGAAATAATAAAAGCGGTTTCTCACTACAGAAAAAACAGGGGAAAGGCAGTTTGGGTGTAAATTTGGATTATGCATGCACAAATCCTTTACAGCAGTTCTTCAATTGCAAATTGAAGCTTTCCTTAGTAATATTTACCTCAATGTCCCCATGACTTCTGTGGATGTCAGCAAAGCACAAGAGGCAGAGAGCTTGAAGTGGGCGATCCCCGTGTTGCATTGCTATCTTCATTGACTCCTTAAATCAAAGGGATAAGATTAAACATAATGTTTACCTGTCCATTCTTCAGATCAAACCCAGAGCAAAAGTAATTCTATATTACACGGACTGTGTGTTACAACTAAATAGCCATCATCAGCTAATTTAAAAATATTCACGATTGTGAGGGTATGTGATCAGAACTGTCATTCATTTATGTCTTTGTTCCTGCAAATCTCTCAGTAAATCTTAAGATGAGCAAGGTACAGTATTGTCTTCCTAAACCAGAAAATCACTGCCAACACCAAAAGCAAGGAGAGTATTTATTTTAGAACATTGGTTTCCGGTCCAATGTAACTACGCATATACCATGCCTGTGAGATCCCTCTAGAAGCTGGAGATTACTGTAATAGACAGCACTACTCCACTGCCCTGCCACATTGGGAACACAGTTTGGCTGTTTGGCATAAGTGCCATTGAGAGATCAATTTGCATTTTCTCTAAGAAGTCAGTGTTCTCCGACTGGACAAGGTAGAGAGGTGGAGTGGTGATGTCCCATGCTCCACCTTATTCAGAGAATGCTTTGCATTCATTTAGAAAATGGCGATCGTTCCCAGTGGCCCAGTAGCAGCTGCTAGGCATGGGACCAGGACGCTTGTGGCAATCACTATAGTCGTGATGTCTACTACAGTAATTTCCAGCTTCTATAAGGATTCTTCGAGTATGGTATATGCATAATTACATTGGTTCAAGCTTGACCAATGTAACTATGTAATAAAATCAACACCGGAAATTTTCTTTAATAAAGTTGTTTTTTTGCCATCTATGTCTCATCAGGGAGATTTATTTCACTTCCAGTCCCATAAACTCAACCGGAAGTGCTAGGGTATCTTTGCAATGGGAGAAAAATTCCCTCTCAGACAGCTGTTACAGGAACACATTTACCCTTTGGAATTTTTCATGATGGCTACCCATAAATTATACAATTTTCCTTTAAATTGACCAAAACCATACAATATGAGATCAAACCTAAACACTTTAAATTTGTATACAATCAGGTAGGCACTTGTAATACATAGTTGAAGGTGAATATAAAATAAATTGAATTAAAAAATTGTATAATTTATGTGCTGACATAAAGGATGGCTTCTACTTTGTTATCCACAGAACAAGTTACATGGTACAGATGTCCTACCTCGCAACACTCCATCGCATCTGTTAAACGACCGAGCTTCCGATATGACACAGCCATGTGGTATTGACTCATCGCTCTGTATTTCAGACTCCAGCCTTTCCCATAGTCATTAACTAGTTCAGCTGCTTTACATGGAAAGAAGAGGGCCTTCTCAAAGTCCTGTGGAGAACATACAAATAATCGAATGGAGGAGCACAGATCCAATACATTGATGTAAACAAGAGACTGAGAATGAGAAAAGAGTACAGAGCCATTTATATTTTCTCATCATAGGTATACATTTTGAATGGATTCTTATTCAATATATAAAAGATGCCAGAGATAACATGAGGTCCATAAATCACTAGATAGTAGACATCTTTATCTATAAGATTTCTGTAGACCAGTACGTAATGTGAGTATCTTGTATCATGTAGCTCCTAGAAAAATGTTTAGGAAAACATGTGGCTCATCTCCTGCTAGGAACTTCTATATGCTAATCTACAGATGCCTGGGGGATATTGCTGAAAATCTGGGCTTCCCTAAATCTACCTGATAAATCACTAAGGGTCTTATGCTTGGGGACAGACAGACATAGCTATGCTATGCTATGCTATGTAACTCTATAACTTTCTGCATTTCCAACCCAGTAACCAAATTCTCCCTTTCCTGTTGCTTGCGCAGTTTACATCATGAAAAACTGACTGCGTAAAGGGAAACACCAACTGTGCTTTCATTATGTAGTTCATACTTGAGGCCCTAAAGGAGATGTGAAGTGGTTTTCTATGTAAGCTCTTTATTACCGTTAGGACTAAAAAATAAATCGGTAATATGAAATATTATATAATATGTACTGGCCTTATATCCAGCCAAAAGATATAGCTATAGTTTCCTTTTCACAAGTAACACATATTGCTTTATCTGTGCTGAAACAGAGCAGTAACTACTCCCTCATTAGACAGCCCAGTCAAACATTTCAATTGGACAAAGGGAGCTGCAAAGCAATCTGCTCTGCTGTGATGACTCTAGCTAATAGCCCTCTGGGGAGCTATTAGTTAATACATGTTAATTTGTAAAATAAAGCTTGTCATATATATATATATATATATATATATACACATACACACATATATATATATATATATATAATAAAAGGGAATATTGGGAAAATAGCAATGTAACCTCTTCGGGCTGAGCGCATGCAAATATGTGGCCTCTGCGCTAAGGGGTTGCAAATTTGCATGGAATAGCACCATAGAGCTCTGCCAAGAGCAGTATCATCAGCAGTATATAGCAGCCTTGTGACTTCTATCAGTGTCTGGTTAAAGCTTGTAGGAGGAATTTTCATTCTACTCTGACTGTCCTATAAGGCTGCAGGGCACCTGAACCTCTGTCTGGACACTTTTGATTGGCCCTGTGCTGATCACATGCACTCTCCCAAGCAAAAAAAAAACTCTAGCAATACACACCAAACTGAGCATGTGCAGACAGCCTTTTTAGACAATGCTGGGGATTAAGTGTTACCCTTCGTTTCCACAGTGAGTATAGCAAGCATGTTTTACTGCATATACAGACTGTTTTTACTGTTGTTGGTTTAGTAACATTTTAAGTATGCATACTCAGATTGGCCAAGTGTACATATGTATGCTGTATGCATATGGAAGAAGGGTGGGAATAGCGGAAGAGGATTCCCAGCACTAGAAAAACAATAGTGACTACCTAGAAAAATACAGCACAGCCAATCATTCCTTTGTCCCAGGACAGTTGGCTTGGAGGTGGAAAGGTTTGCTTATAAACATACCATAACATCTTAATCTATTAGCAGCTTGCAC
Source organism: Lithobates pipiens (assembly GCF_037356315.1). Taxonomy (NCBI): domain Eukaryota; kingdom Metazoa; phylum Chordata; class Amphibia; order Anura; family Ranidae; genus Lithobates; species Lithobates pipiens. The sequence continues at coordinate 216,296,129 of NW_027507686.1, read as the reverse complement.
ACATGAACACATGGCTTTTCACAGTCCAGCCTTGAAACACCTAGCTAGAAGTGTGAGGCTTTGACTACTTGGCAGTGATGGTAATTTAGGGGTTGAATCTGGTGCAGCTGTTCATGGTGGCCAATCAGCTTCTAAATTTAGCTTGTTAAAATAAGCTTTGAAAATAAAACTGGAAGCTGATTTGTTTATATGCAGAGCTGCACCAGATTTTGCACTCTCCAGTTTTAGTAAATCAATCCCAACTCCCAAGCAGGGAGACCTCCGCCAATAAACAGATGAACATATGGATAGCTTTTTTCACATCCCTTCCACAACTTTCTGTTTGGCTTAGTATTCTCCAGAATACACAAATTTTCTATAAAAATGATTTCAGCTGTTACCATATCCTGTCTCTATTAGTAGGGAGTATTCCATATTTCCTTATTTTCGCAGGAAGCATAACTGGAATTTCACATATCTCTTTTTATGGCATATCACATTGCTAACTGCCCCAGGGAGTCCTAAGCTGGCCTGCTCCATGGATAAATGGACTGTGTCAGCTGTATAGGCAGAGTCATGTTCTTTGACCCCGGTTGGCAACACCCAGAGTCACAGGGCACCTGTGTAAAGGGCTTTTTCGGTAATCCCTCCTTATTTTCAGAGGCTGAAGAAAGAGCTACTTTCATAAACTACACAGAGCTGACAATCAACCCAAATGGTTCCTAAGGTGTAAACTACACATGCGACATGAAGTAGTTGTGTATGAAGTTCCTTAAGATCTAGGAACCATGGTTGATGTATGCCTTTCCCTGAGCTTTCCTTGGCAAGCATGGATCGACTCTAATTGAGGTCTCTGGCAACCCCGGGTCCTCACCCCCCTTTCTCTCCTCCTCACCTTACTCTTACCTTTCTCTACTGTCTTGCTTTCCGCTCTCTCCTTTGATGGGTTTTTCAGCCCTCTTTAGCTGCCTATTCACTTCCAGGACTGCCTACTGAGGGGTTATTGTCACACATGTCCTGACATCTTTGGGAATTATGGGGTTTCCCCCAAACTACACACAATGGATATAAAAAGTCTACACACCCCTGTTAAAATGTCCCTTTTCTGTGATGTGAAAAAAAATGAGAAAGATAGATCGTTTCAGAACTTTTTCTACCTTCAATGTGACCTATAAACCGTACAACTAAAATGAAATACAAACTGAATTTTTTGGGGAGGACTGGGGGATATGGAGCGAAAATAAAAAAACAAAAATAATGTGTTTGCATAAGTGTGCACACCCTCTTATAACTGGGGATGTAACTGTGTTCAGATTTAAGCAATCACATTCAAACTCATGTTAAATAGGAGTCAGTACACACCTATTATTTAACGTGCCTCTGATTAACCCCAAATAAAGTTCCGCTGTTCTAGTAGGTCTTTCCTGAAATTTTTTTTGTCACATACTACAGCAAAAAGCCATGGTCCACAAAGCTTCCAAAGCATTAGAGGGATGTCATTGGTAAAAGGTATCAGTCAGAAGAAGGGTACAAAGGCATTAGATATACCATGGAACACAGTGAAGACAGTCATCAAGTGGAGAAAATATGGCACAACAGTGACATTACCAAGAACTGGGTGTCCCTCCAAAATTGACAAAAAGACAAGAAGAAAACTGGTCATGGAGGCTGCCAAGAGGCCTACAACAACATTAAACGAGCTTCAGGAATATCTGGCAAGTACTGGCTGTGTGGTACATGTGACAACAATTTCCCATATTCTTCATATGTCTGGGCTATGGGGTAGAGTGGCAAGACTGAAGCCTTTTCTTACAAAGAAAAACATCCAAGCTTGACAAAAATTTTGCAAAAACACATCTGAAGTCTCCCAAAAGCATGTGGGAAAATGTGTTATGGTCTGATGAAAACAAGGTTGAGCTTTTTGGCCATAATTCCAAAATACATGTCGACAACACTGCACATCACCAAAAGAACACCATACCCACAGTGAAGCATGGTGGTGGGAGCATCATGCTTTGGGGCTGTTTTTCTTCAGCTGGAACAGGGGCCTTAGTCAAGGTAGAGGGAACTATGAAAAGTTCCAAATACCAGTCAATATTTACACAAAACCTTCAGGCTTCTGCTAGAAAGCTGAACATGAAGAGGAACTTCAACTTTCAGCATGACAACGACCCAAAGCATACATCCAAATCAACAAAGCAGTGGCTTCACCAGAAGAAGATTAACATTTTGGAATGGCCCAGCCAGAGCCCAGACCTGAATCTGATTGAAAATCTGTGTGGTGATCTGAAGAGGGCTGTGCACAGGAGATGCCCTCGCAATCTGACAGATTTGGAGTGTTTTTGCAAAGAAGAGTGGGCAGATATTGCCAAGTCAAGATGTACCATGCTTGTTTATTTTTACTTCCCTTCACCTAAAAGATTTCAGTTTGTTGTTCAACTGAATTGTACAGTTTATAGCTCACATTAAAGGTGGAAAAAGTTCTGAAATTATTTATCTTTGTCTAATTTTTTTTACATCACATAAACCTGACATTTTAATAAGGGTGTGTAGACTTTCTATATCCACTGTATATGTCTGTTTACGGTAAATATTCCTGTTTAAGAAAGAGGCTCTCCCGCCTTCACCTATGCGGTTATGTTCATCTACCCTGTTTCCCCTAAAATAAGACCTAGCATGAGTGTCGGTGATGGCTGCAATATAAGCCCTACCCCCCAAATAAACCCCACCCTCTTTCCCCAAAAATAAGCCCTACCCTGAGAATAAGACATAGAAGGACTTTAACTAGGGCTTATTTGGGGGGTAGGGCTTATATTGCAGCCATCGTCAACAATCACGCTAGGTCTTATTTTAGGGGAAACAGGGTATGTTTTCTATGTTGCCAGTCATAGCCCCTGCACGGGCGGACTAGGTGCATTTGTATTACTGGACGATCTTTGATATATTTACAATAAAAATTATTGAACATGAAACACTTGTGTATGAACCAGTTATATGCAAATTAATATCTACTTGTTGTTTAGTTCACACTATAGCCTTTTTTTCTATATGTTTACTCTTGGGAGTCTATTAAAAAAGCAGCAGTATGGCCATTCAGCAGCCATACTACTGCCTAAAAGAAAACAGTCTTAAATAGAGCACAACAACGTGCTTTACAAATGCGCATTGCACTCAGAAGTCGCTGGCACAGCATAGAAGTAATAAAGGAGAAATCTATGAAATAATGAAAACTGTGCCAAAGATTTTGCTCTAAACACATATGATACCTCTGCTGCAATTTCAAAATCACTTGTGTAAAATACACAGGACTTTGCAAGTACTAAAAAAAAGTGTATATGGGGGCCAGGTATCAGTGTATATCACCAATACTTGAGTATATAAAACAATATTTAACAGACAAATCATATTTATCAAAAACAGGGACCTTACAAAAAAAAAAAAAAAATAGGTGTCCATAAAAAACATCCAGAAATTATTAAGACTATCAATAGTGTCAATAGTGATTTATACAACACTCTTATCCACTTTTATCATACAAAGCAGTGCTCTCAAAATGGTGCTCTTCTGTGGTTCCACACCTTCCCGCTTTACATACGGAGACTCACCAGATGTCTATATGTGCTGTATCTCCACTCTCCTCAATGTCCCCTTGTGCAACCTCCTCAGCTCAGCGATGAAACGAGTTTATTAAATAAATATCACAGACAAAAAGGTAATAAAGTGTCACTCACATATTCTGGCGCCCCAACCGACACCCAGCTAGTTCCTGCAGTGCATCGTTCCGTAGCATGCCAGCCACCGCTCTCCCAACATGAAGGAGCGGCATATGTTTCCCCGGCCAGATAATGCATCACCGTATGTGACATCAATGGCTACACAACCCCACCTCAACGCATTTTACCATCTACATCTTCAGGAAGCTTGGCGGTCTTAATAAATTCTGGATTTTCATGGACACTTATTGTTTATGGTTTTTGATTTTTAAGGTCTCTATTTTTGCTAAAAAGGATTTGTCTGTTTAATATTGTTTAAATGTACACAATTACTGGTGATATGCACTGAAACTTAGCGCCCATATACACTTTTATAGTAATAAATGGGGAGCTGTTAAAATAAAATAAAAAAGCCAGGAGGAAATTCAGATTATATGACCTGTCAAAGCCACATGACAGACTCACTTATAGTTACAGAGTTCTCTCTGCTGCATAAGTTCCAGACGTTTATGAATGGACAGGCAGAGGTATGTAGTAGCCCTGCAGAGTTACATAGTTACACCAGTCCATCCAGTTCAACCTGAGTGAGTGTCTATTGTTCCTATCCCTGTACATTGCACACTCACATCGGTCCCTACACTCAAGGAGCCCACAATCCAAGGTCCCCATTCATATACTAGGGACAATTTTTTTTTTTTTTGGACAGAAGCCAGTTAACCTACCTGCATGTCTTTGGAGTGTGGGAGGAAACTGGAGTACCCGGAGGAAACCCACGCAGGCACAGGGAGAACATGCAAACTCCAGGCAGGTAGTGTCGTGGTTGGGATTTGAACCAGCAACCACAAACCACAAAACCTTCAGGCTTCTGCTAGAAAGCTGGACATGAAGAGGAACTTCAACTTTCAGCATGACAATGACCCAAAGCATAAATCCTTTTTACTGCTATGAGAGTGCTAACCACTACACCACTGTGCCGCCCATAATTATTGAGTTATTAAAGATCTGACAGCGCTGTCCACTTTCTTATAAAATGACCCCGCCCATTGGTGATTAATCATGAGTACCTTTAGTAGCCAGATCAATCTACTGAAAATTGCCTGGTTACCTCTGACCCAAAAATTACTTACTTGATTTTCTTAGGCCCCACAAAATACACGTTCTACACAATATACTCACTTCTCATTTACACTTGTGAATGCATTGTTGCACATTTTTTGAAATGTCAACATGCGCTGCACTGAATCTGCTTGTTGCCAATAGGCCCTCGATACACAACCACCAAGACCAAAAAAATAATATATATATATATATACATACATACACACACATACACACATACATACCATATATATATATATATATATATACACACATACATACCATATATATGTCATTGTGTATCATAAAAATGAAGCCGTGCATGTATCCCATGTTGTTTTAACACACAATGAGCATGAATGCACACAAGTGTGGATGCAGCCTGAAGCATCAACACCTAACAAAACTGGTATTTCAACTTTGGATTCCAGCTGGCAATCATGGAAAACATTGTAGTGCTTTAAAGAGAACCTGTACTTTTCCTATACTTGGCAATCGAACAGGTTCACATTACAGGGGTAGCATTAAAGGACAAGTTCACAAATGAAAGGAAAATCTCCCAGCCCTTCTCCCTAGCCCTCCAATATAGTAAACTCTGCCAAACCCCCAGCAGCAACAAATCACTTCTGTATCCTTTCTTCGGGAACTTGCACTTTCCTCTGGGTCTGGCAGATGGCCCATTTCACACATTATTAAATGCTAAGTGCTTTCAGATATCGCACTTTACCAATACAGTCCACTGGCCATCTCTAGGTGACTTAATGACTACCTCTGGTCCCTGTGGCCTTGATCTCTTAAAGGCACTACAAATTACACAATTTTTTTGAATCTCTCGCCCACTCCTCTCCCTCGTTCTTTTCAATGACCTCTAACTCTATTTGAAAAGTTATGTACCAATACGGGTGCTGTCACACATACTCAGTCCCTGACTTATTCAATTGTAACTTCTCCTCCCAATATACAGTGCCTTGAAAAGGTATTCATACCCCTTGACATTTTACATATTTTGTTCCGTTACAACCAATATCACATAAAACCATTTTATGTGATAGACCAACACAAAATGGCGTAAAAATTGTGAAGTGGAAGGAAAAGGATAAAATGTTTTTCAAAATCACAATAAATCACAAATAAATGTGAAAAGTGTGTTGTGCATTTGTATTCAGCCCCCCTGAGTCAATACTTTGTAGAACCACTTTTCCCTTCAATTACAGCTGCAAGTCTTTTTGGGGATGTCTCTACCAGCTTTTCACATCTAGAGAGTGAAAATTTTGCCCATTCTTCTTTGCCAAATAGCTCAAGCTCTGTCAGATTGGATGGAGAACGTCTGAACAGCAATTTTGAAGTCCGATTCTGAATTGGATTTTGGTCTGGTCTTTGACTGGACCATTCTAACACATGAATATGTTTTTTTATCTAAATCAATCCATTGTAGCTATGGCTGTGTGTTTAGGGTCATTGTCCTGCTGGAAGGTGAACCCCCAGCCCAGTCTCATGTCCTTTGCAGACAGGTTCTCTTAAGATTGCCCTGTATTTGGCTCCAACCACCTTCCTATGAACTCTGACCATCTTCTCTGTAACTGCCGAAGAAAAGCATCCCCACAACATGATGCTGCCACCACCATGTTTCACGGTGGGATGGTGTGTTCAGGGTGATGCACAGTGTTAGTTTTAGAAGAATTTAGAGTAATGGAAGATCTGGTCTTATCGTTCCAAAATTAACATGACATTTACACCAAAATATGGTTTTCTTGGACCAAATTTCTTCTTTCAAAGATAATTCCCTATTAATAGCCATAGAGTGAACCTACCTTCTTTCATTCTCGGGGGATCAGAGGGATTATCCCAGCCCCATCCCCCCCTTCTTTTTTCTTACCTTCCACACCTCTTCTCCCCCCCTTTTACCCTTCTTCCTTTTCTTTATTAGTATTCCATTAGGAGACTTTCCCTATTTATTTATTATTTTTTACGTATAATAAACCTTGTACACGGAATTTTTTTACTATTTAATTGGGCAACAGTTGTGCTTTAAGATTGCTGTAACTTAGAAATGCTACACTAGCTTTATTTATTTATTGGATCAAGTGATACAGGCTTATTTTTGGCTGCATATAGATCTGGTAAACGCGATGTATTCTTTATATATCTCTATATGGCAACTTTGTATACTCCTTGACTTGGATTGCTTATATTAAAGTATTAACTTTATTCAGGTACCTGAATACTTTAAATAAAAAAAATGCACAAAAACAAAAAAAACTAAAAAAGTCTAGTCCTGGGCTGTTCACTCTTGGAAACGAATATCCCAAAGACTTGAATATGACCTACCCATACAGCAGAAGCGATGTCCTATTCAAGTCTAAAGGGCGTTCGATTTTTACCAGCCAGGCTGCAGATAGCAAATGAGGCCGCAGCCATCAGAAGAGGTAACTATGAACCTGCGGTGGGAGGACACAGTTTACTGCACAGAGAGGGCTTGGGAGGGAGCCTAGAAAGATTTTAATTCATTGAAATGCGGAGGAAATGCATGGAAGGCAAGTACGGTACATACTGCCTGCAGTACTTTCTGTAATGTGATCCAGTTATCAATCTTACTATGAACAAAATCTCTTTAAAGTAACCTTTTCAGCATGACCGTGAGTGATGTCATTGCCCCAGAACAATAATAGATCCTGGGAGCTACGCTTTTCAAAAAGGTATATTTAACAGGCAGCTCAGAGGCGTTATGTTGCTTCGTAACCACCTGTCAAACACGACAGGTTGTATAATTCTCACCATGCTGCAACCATGGGGATTTGTACTGACATGGTCGCTTGCTATATTGATTTGCAGCTGGGCATAACAATGTGGCTCAACCGACTATTTTTACTTCTAGTCTGTTAGGTCTGTAAAACTATAACCGAATAATATTTAGTTGAGTAAAGCATTGTGCATCTAAAATATATTTGTTTTAAATAAAATACGGTTTTCACCTTTTTCGTTCTTTCTTCCTGTCCACATGCACTCCAACAATAATTGCACTGCAGTTCTGCCTGATGGAGACAACAGTGGACCATGCCTGAGTAATGTGTACTGAAAGTGGTTGTAAACCCTTACAGACCACTTTAACCTACAGGTAAGCCAAGATTAAGGCTTACCTGTAGGTGCAAGAAATATCTCCTTAACCTACATGGTTAAGGAGATATTTTCCTAAAAACAGGCACTGATGTCTATGGCGTAGACAACTGTGCAGGCGCACTGAGCGTGCGTTAGTGAAGGCGATCATGCCGTCACTGACGACTCTCACACGCATGTGCCGGAGTGATGTCATCGCTACCCCGGCCAGTCACAGCGCTGGAGCAGTGATACCCGGAAGTCCCTCCGGGTATCATGATGGTGGCAACGGAGGTGGTGAGCAAGGGTCACTTCGGGGGCTTCGATCTCAGGTAAGTAATTCATTAGTATGCTATGCATACTAGCTCATTATGCCTTTGTCCTGCAGGGTGTTTTTTTTTTTAGAGAGGGTTTACTTCCTCTTGAAGGGGCCACTATAGTCTATACTAAAAATCCATGTGACAATGCAGGATCACACATGACTGACAGGGACAGATATTGTCATCCTTTAACATGAAGTGCCTGAACATGGCCCTTATAGCACAATCACCAGGGATTAAACGAAAGCTTTAGCAGTGTCAGAATGAAAACATGAAGGAAAGTAACCATCAAAAACTCCTTTCATGTTCCTAGGGCAGCCTATAGGAGCGTTTCTCAATCAGGGTTCTATGGAACCCACAACTTCCTCCTGAGGTTGATAGGGGTTCCTTCAGCAATCAGGAATAGTGAATTGGCAATTTTCCATTAAATACCACCAATTTGCTACACAAACTACAAGTGTTAGAGTACATCACAGTTTTGTAATGTCTGCCTTTCAGTTTCATCTCAAGATATAAACAAAGATAATTTTGTAAGGGGTTGGTAACAAAATTTTGCTCTGGGTGTCAAATATTCTAGGTAAGCCACATTACTTATGGCGGAGCTTTTGCGTGCTAATGTCACACTGCCGCATTGAATGTACGTGGCGGGCAAACTTGTACGTGAAGACAGATTTTACTCTTTACTGCGATTTACTGGATTATTACTTTAATAAATTACTACACTATGAGAAGCCTGTCTGGCTCTGGTTTGTGAGCTCTTCTTTCATGTAGCTGGGGCATCTGGTTCCCTGCCGTGGATTGTGGAATCAGTCAGTGGGTTGTTGACTTAAAGAGACTTGTACCTGTTGAAAATTGAAGCCTGCCTTGGTTATAAGAAAAAGCACTTGCAGAGTGTTGGTGAAGGTTGTGTACACCGTGGGAGTCAGGGAATTACTCATTTATCCTAGTAGCCGTGGTGGAAATTCTACATACACATTTTTATAAACTGATGTATTTTTTAAACATTGAGGCTGCCTTCACACTGAGATGCTATAGAGCTAAAAATAGTGCCTACAAAGCGCCTCTCCTGTCACTCCAGTGTGAAAGCCCGAGGGCTTTTACACTGGAGCGGTGCACTGGCAGGACGCTAAAAAAAGTCCTGCAAGCAGCATCTTTAAGGTGCTGTAGGAGCGGTGTATACGTTGCTCCTAAAGCACCCCTGCCCATTGAAATCAATGGGCAGCCCTGCTGAAGCTAAAAATAGCAGCGCTTTACAGCCAACGCCGGCACGCCCCAGTTTGAAAGTGCTCTTAGATATTAATTTCTGGACTTTATATCATTTATCACACCAACAACTAATCTCCATCAGCTCATTCCCCACAGCTACAACCTTTTGTACCACTTGACATACCCTATTAGATTGTAAGCTCTGCTGAACAGGGCTCTATTAATCCTCTTGTGTTTTATTGTATTGTAACTGTATTGTCTCCCTTTTACATTGTAAATCACTGTGTAAACTGTTGGCACTATATAAATCCTGTATAATAATAATATCTGATGAATTTAACTGTTTTTAATTTATATATATTTTTTTTTATTTCACTTTATTTATTTGATCATCTTTAACATCACTAAGGATGTTTATTAATTGATTTGTTATATTGTGTTAAAGTGGAGCTTCCGCTTTAAGCACTCCTTCTCCTTGCCCCTTACACGCCAACGGCATGTCATTTTTTTGGGGGGGGGGGGGGGGACAGGTACCCAGCTCCCATATCCACTCTCGCCACCTAGGTGGCACCTCCTCTACCCCCCCCCCCTGCAATCTTCTGGGACATGTTCCAGGTGCCAGAAGATTGCCTGGGCACTGAGAAGGCACAGCATGGCTCACACCTGCACCTGGTTGTGAAGCCACAAGCTGTCACAGCTGGGTGCCGGTGCCGCAGAGAGGAGCAAGGCTTCAGGTGGCCGCATCACTGGACTGTGGGGCAGATGAATTTCTGTTAATTAAAAGTCCACAGCTACACTTTTTGTAGTTGTCGACTTTTAATCAACGTAAAAATGACTGCAACTCCGCTTTATTGTGGTTGTAACCCCTCACATATACCCGGTGAAGTGAACAGCCTCAGATGATACACAGAGATTAAACAAATCCTCAGAGGGTTTACTTGATTGTCTGCAGCTCTCTCTTCCCTACACCCCTTCAAAAGGGCAGAATCCTGTTAAAATTATTCTCCATCTGTTAGTATCACAGAGGAGGGGGCGGAGAGGCTGCAGTTACAGTGTGTGAGAGCTGATTGGAGGAAAGGAACACACACCCCTTCACACAGAAGAACTGTGTTCTGAATTGACAAGCTGTGTGCTAAACTCTCCTCCCCGACACAAATTTTATCTAATGTGCCGAGAAAACTTCTCAGAAGTGACCCATGCTGATAGCAGAGGAACGAAGCACCAGAGAGAAACGACACTTAGAGCTTTGGAAGGAGATAAGTAAACACTACAGATATGTGTTCTTTGCTAAGATTTTATGACTGAGGTTTACAACCACTTTAAGTAAGTGTTCCCAGAGAACCTGTAAATTCTTTCAAGGGCTCCTCAGGAGTAACAAGGTTGAGAAAGGCTGGACTTGAAAACAAATGGAGGAGCAGAAAGGCTGCTACTGGCAACATAGACATTTACTTTTCAGACACATGCAGGCACTGTTCCGTTAGGTACTGGAAAGAGCAAAGGTTCAGCAACAAACAGAAACCACAATTGGAGCTGACAACAGTAAGTAAACTCTGATAGGTGATATGAATTACTGCACCAAGCAGGTTTTCATTGTATTTGACACTTTCATTTTGAATGAGCCAAATGAAGACAATTGTTGCTGGTTATATTCAAAGTATATCTGCCCCATCCTCCATAAATAGTTGTAAAATAAATGTCATGACTCACCTTGAGCTGGGTGTAGAAGCCCCCCAGGCTGCAGCAGACTCGACACTCCAGCATCTTGTCATCATTGTTATGAGCATATCTCAGGGCCTTCTCAAAGCATTCCAAAGCCTTCTGGAACACGCTGAGGCCCAGATAGGCATTCCCCAGGCTCAGCGACACCTGTCCATTCAGGTGCAGGCTGACAGATGTCCCCTGCATGTTCAGACACGTCTTGCAGTAGGAGATTGTCTTCTGAAATTCGCACAGCTTTTCATTGCTGCGGGCTAAGTTCAAGTAGCTTTCCGTCAGGAAGTCTGGGTCCTCCAGCTCCCGAGCTGTGTCTATCTGGATCACTGCAAACTGAGGACAGAAATGAGCTGAAATGTGTAGACATGCAAAACACAGAGCCACTAATATTTCATTCTTGAATTTAATTTTTTTTGCATAATTTAATTTTTTTAAACATTATAATTCCATACCACAAACCATCACTATCATAACATTTGTATTGTTGACAGAGTATTTTAGCATCATTTTTCTTCTACTTCACATACAATAAGCATTTACATATTATTCCTTATTAAAGTGTATGCGTAGCAAATTTCATTTTTTTTTTACATTTTTGCACATGGTAGGCAAGAAAGAGACCCCTTCTTGAGTTTTTCCTTCTACCTAGTGTTCCCTAAGCCTAGGTTCATACTTCTGTTGGTGCGGAACTGTGTGTAAATTGCACACTTTCCTGCACCCACAGCAAAAAACTCACTTAAAGCAGTAGTAAATAGCTTCCATCTTCACCCGGGGCTCCTTCTGGGTTGGCAGGCTACGGTCCTTTAATTTGGACAATCTTCGATGATGTCACTCCCATGCATGCACACAGGAGCCACTGTTCATGGCACAGGACTCTGAAGGAATGGGTACGAGCATGCCGCTCCTTCAGCGCATGTGTCGGTGACGTCACCGCCAGCTTCGCAAGTAAATATCTCCTATACAGTGCACGCTTAAGAGATATTTTCTGTACCTATAGGTAAGCCATATTATAGGCTTACCTATAAGTAAAAATCAGCCGAGGGAGTTTACTTCCACTTTAATGGCAACAATTCTTAATGCCACCCCAGCGCACTGGAAACTGCACCACATTTTCCCATTCTGAGAACCGCATTTGACTATGTGGTTTTCCTGTGGCTGCGATTTTTGGAAAAACTCCAAACACTTTTTCACTGTGTTTTCCGTAGGTACAGCAGCCAACTCAAATGAATGGACTACTGTGCCCACGCAAATGCAGCCGCAGGGAAACCTGTACTGTGTAAACCTAGACTAAGACAGATTTCCCTTCATGAACTGTCAGTTACAACAGTTTCATCAGACAAGAAGTGAGAGGAGATCTACAACTAGTACACAGAAATAAATAAAATAAAATAAAAACTATTTCTTTCATCATTTATATTATTTATTTAATTTTAGTTCACAATTTATATGGTAACATGGGAGACTCTGGTATAGTAGAACACAGAAAGCAACCAAACGCTGAAAAGAGTTCAAGTAAAATTCTAGTAATGTAAGGCCAGCAATATTGAGTGCAAAAGCTTCCATCTGTGTATACACCCCTTCCTTCCCTTTTTACTATGTGTGGAGACCCCCCTGGGGTGTTTTTTTTTTTTTTTTTTTTTTTTGCTTTCTTGGCATTTTTTGCTTTCGAGTCATGTGTGGTGAATGGCGACAGGAACTTTAAGAGGGATTTCACTGTAAAAAAAAATATTAAAAGCGAGCAGCGCAATGGGAATGGTCCGGGCTGTTTCTGGGACCCATGTGTGTCCCAGCAGATAGCGCGCTGGGACAGGAAGAGGCATAGACTCCCATATGCCCGGAAGTGGGTGCAAATACCTGTCTTAGACAGGTATGTGCACCCCCCTCCCCCCTGAAAAGGGCCAACTATGACACCGGAGGGGGGGGAGGGTTCCAATGAGCGGAAGTTTCCACTTTAGGGTGGAACCCCGCTTTATGTATCTTTTCACTTTTTTTTTTTACATTGAAAAAACTTCAATAGAAAACTAAAAAAAGAAATCTGTGCATGGCCAGCTTAAAGTGGATGTAAACCCACTCTCATCCTTTCTAAGCTACTGCAATATTGGTTATATAGAAGGATATACATGTCTCCTGCATGTTTATCTGTCAAATGTCTCCCCTCTGTCTGCTATAAGATCCGAAATACTGCAGATTTTGTGGGTGGGTCTGTTTTCCAGGGCTCAGTGGGTGGAGTCGTGATGTCAGTAGAATCCCCGCCCACCTCTACACTCCCCTTATCAACATGCATTTTCTTCTGTGTATTTCTTACACTGAACTTCTGCTATGATCACTAACATCCAGTCAAAACCCACATGACTTCAGCATGCCAAATCATGCTGAGGTGTGGAACAGCCAATCCTTGCAGAGCTGCTAAAGAAAGGAGTGGGGAGGAAATTAAAAAATAATGCAAGTCTTAGCCCTTGTACACACAGTCAGATATTCCGATGGAAAATGTCCGATCGGACGGTGTTGTCCGATAATCTGACCCTGTGGGGGCTCCATTGGACTGTTTCCGTCGGAATATCCGACGGACAAAGTTTGAGAGCTTGGCTATAAAATTTTCTGACAACATGATCCGATCGGACAAAGTGCCACGCATGCTCAGATCAAATTCTGAGACCAAAGCTATTGGCTACTAGCCTGAACGTAGTCCCGTCGTAACGAAATAATGTCATCATGTTACGAACAATCGGATTTTCTGACAACTTTGTCCGACCGTGTATATGCAACACCGGTTTCGGACAAAATCTGACGGATTTTGTTGTCGGAATGTCCGACCGTGTGTACAAGACTTAGGCTAGTGCATGAGATATGTAAATCACCTGTCAATCACAGCAAGGGGGAAGAACGGAAAAAGATTTCACAGTTTGTCCGTTTTATTTCACTGAAAAAAAAAGATATGAGGATTGCTTAGAGCTGGATTAACTCTGTGGCAAGACTGGGCACAGCTGATCTGAAATCTCATATTCTATACTGTGCCAGACAAAATTTTGGGTTTACATCCACTTTAAAGTGAAAATAAAACAGTATCTGAGCATCAATAACTCAAAAAACGCTATTTATATCAATATTCAAAGCAAACTCACCCATCCATCCATCCATGTCTCCATGTTTTATTTTGTTGACCATTTTGAAAAACACCCCCCTACGCATTTTCTAGCCGCTGAGTAAGGGCCAGTGGTTCATGTAGTATTTACTTCCTGGAATCTGTCTGCCTTTAGCTTGAGCATGCAAGCAGGAGAATGTCGTAGCTCCCAACTGTCTCTGATTTGGAACAATGTCCTTCTGTCCCTCTTTCCTCCTCATTTTGGTCTGATCTATATAGTTGTATATAAAATGCACTTTTTATCTTTCAAAGTGTTTCCCAGCGCTAAACCTTTCTTCTAATTTCTAAATTTCTGCATTTGAAGATTTCAAAAGTCAATATAAAGGGAATAATAGTGGCAAAAAAACATGTGGGTTTATAGAATTCTCCTTTCAAAGGGGTGTGTCCTACATACTTTTGCTAAAAGGTGTCCCTCGTTCCCATCTCAAAAAGGTGGGAGTTATGGCATGTGGTAAGCTGAAGAAGAAGAAAATGCCCATGAAGACTTCTGGGATGTAGGACATCATTTTGGCATAGGGCAGAAACCAGGAAGCAGATGAAGACATTTTAAAAAAGATTAAAACAAGTAAATATAATATACCTTCCTATTTGCTAATTGCTAGCAGCATAAAGATCAAAAATAGTTAATGATTTAGAGTTCTACTTTAGGTGAAGTCTCTTCAGTGGAGCCCAGAATAGCCTCTCTACTCTCTTCCCAGTTCATCCAGTCTTCATATAAATATATTTTTGGATATTCTGAACTCTAGACAGCTATAAAATTCAGTATTAAAACTTTGGAGCCTATCCTATCTAGTATGCATCACATCTTTCTGACTGATCCACTTCTTTTCAAGAGGGTATCTGTTCTGATCTCCAGAGTGTTGCATGTCTCCTTAGGGATTGTTTGTATTTGTTGAAGGCTCCGGCGGTAAGTGCATGTAAAAAAGGTAAGTCTCAGTCTTAAATTTATTTGCAGATCCAGCTATCCAGATCAATTTTGTATTTTCATCCAGTGTAACTGAACTGCAGGACATGCCCAAATAATATCAGCATGGCGTTGCCATCATGTTGGGGGGACTTGAGGATTAATCCTTTGTGGAACAATGTTCTGTGCCAAGGGCTGCTAATGTTTCTAATCTGGAAGACCAATATGCTTTTGTACATGTGACAGGCGTTGTATCAATGGCATCAGTTTGAGAAGCTTCTAAGCTCATTTACAGTCCATTGACGGGTGCATTTGACCTGCAGTTGGCCTCATTTCATCTGATTCAAGAGGGTTCTGCATTGCCATGGACTTGTATGGAAATGCAAAACCCACTTGAAATCTACAAAAAACATTTGACACAGGCCTAAACAATACAAAACAACCAAAAACTGCAACATATGGAGCCCATCCCCAACCAATAGTTTTAATTCTGGCAAAGTTTGGCCAGAGTTGGACTTAAAAGCAGACATATACTCAAATATTAAAGTAACTAAACCCACATCAAAAAAATGATCAAATGGTGCATTACATGCTGTTCATACTCAATCATCCATTATGAGATTCGTTTTCTGTATTTTGCAAAAAAAAAAAAAAGGGAGATCCTGCTGTTCTCTATCACCCCCTTCTGTCCATGTCCTCAATTCAGTTAGGGATTTTGCAGCTGTTAAAGCAACTCTGCACATGCTCAGTTTTTAGTGAATTTCTATTCTGAACATTTCTTTCCCATCACATCTGAGCAGCCCATGAGACTATAGAGTCACACATGTGGCTGTATACACACTGGTAAATGAAAGCCCTGCTAAACACAACGGGAGGGAGGATATTACATGTAGATTAATGGAGTCTTCACCTCCCTCTTATTCTAAGACACAGGGTGGAGGGGTGTGACACAGCCGGTGACTGGAAGAAATCTGCCCACACCATGTTAATTTCACAAAATAATAAAGATTTCATTTCAGATATACAGTGGGGAAAATTATTATTTGATTCCCTGCATATTTTATAAATTTGCCAACTTACAAAGAAATGAAGGGTCCATGATTTTTATCATAGGTATATTTTAAATGATAGAGACAGAATATCAACCAAAATAAAATAAATAAATAAATAAAAAAAACACATAAAACAAATTTAAAAAAGGAGAAAAAAAAAGAAATGATTTGGGACTTTGAATGAGGTAATAGGGGCCGCTCACATCCCCTCCTCCATCCTGATTTAATATTTCAAGAAAAAGGAGCAACGGGCGGGACTTTATATGAGGCACACGGGAGCAGAAGCATAAAATTCGGTAAAAAAACAAGTTTTTAATAAATTCAAATAGTGATATATTTACATGTTATTGCACTTAGCCATATATTAGTATTTTCTATTTCATCAAGATATACATTCCAACAAGGACTTAAAGCGGGAGTCCGCCGGGAGTTCCGCCGTTTTTTTTTTTTTTTTTAAAGCCAGCAGCTACAAATACTGCAGCTGCTGACTTTTAAAATAGTGACACTTACCAGCCCAGCGCGCCCGCGATGTCGGCAACCGAAGCCGATCTCTCGATCGTCTCTCGGGTGCTGCCGCTGCCATCTTGGTTATGGGAATCAGGAAGTGGAGCCTTTCGGCTTCATTTCCCGGTTCCCTACTGCGCATGCGCGAGTCGCGCTGCGCAATAAGGATGGACCCGCTGCCTCTGGGATCTGTGTGTTTCCCAGCAGGCAGCGGGGGACTGTCGGAAAGAGGCGTAGATCTACGCCCCTTTCCGCAGAGAGCTATCCCGGAAGTGGGTGCAGATACCTGTACTGTACAGGTACCTGCACCCCCTCCCCCCTGAAAGGTGCCAATTGTAGCGCCGGAGGGGGGGAGGATTTCAATGAGCGGAAGGTCCACTTTAGGGTGGACCTCCGCTTTAATAGCAAATACATGAAGAGCTGAATATTTAATAAACACAAATTATATGTAGATACATGACACATTGAAGTGTCATTTAAGGAAAAAATAAAACAAATGCTATAAATTAAGTTGCAGGACAGTGACTAAAATAAGTATTGGATCCCCAAGTAAAATATGACTTAGTACTTGGTGAAGAAACCCCTGTTGGCAAGCACAGAGGCAAGACATTTCTTCCCATTGATGACCAGGTTTGCACACATCTCAGGTGATATTTTGGTCTACTCTTCTTTATAGATCTGCTCTAAATCCTTAAGGTTTCTTGGCTGTCTCTTGGCAACTCGAAGTTTCAGTTACCGCAATACATTTTCTATGGGATTAAGGTCTGCAGACTGACTAGGCCATTCCATGACCTTAATGTGCTTCTTCTGGAGCCACTCCTTTGTTGCCTTGGTCATATGTTTTGGGTCATTGTCATGCTGGAAGACCCATCCACGACCCATCTTCAGTGTTCTGGCTGAAGGAAGAAGGTTCTCATCCAGGATTTTACAATACATGACCCTGTTCATTGACCCTTCAATGTGGCAAAGTTGGCCTGTACATTTAGCAGAGAAACAGCCCCAAAGCATCATGTTTCCACCTCCGTGCTTGACTGTGGGGATGGTGCTCTTAGGGTCATAGTCAGCATTTTTCTTGCTCCAAACACAGCAAGTCGAGCTAATGCCAAAGAGCTCAATTTTGAACTCATCTGACTACAGCACTTTCTCCCAATCCTTCTCTGAATCATTTAGATGTTCATTGGCATGACCGTACATGTGCCTTCTTGAGGGGGGGGGGACTAGTCCTGTTTGGAGAAAGAAAAATGCTGACTATGACCCCAAGAACACCACCCTTACAGTCAAGCACGGTGCTGGAAACGTTATGCTTTGGGGTAGTTTCACAGCTAAAGGAACAGGCCGACTTTGCAGCATTGAGGGACCAAAGGACGGGGCCATGTATTGTAAAATCTTGGATAGGAACTTTCTTCCCTTCAGCCAGAACACTGAAGATGGGTCATGGATAGGTCTTTCAGCATGCCAATGACCCAAAACATACGGCCAAGGCAGCAACGGAGTGGCTCAAGAAGAAGCACATTAAGGTCATGAAGTGGCCCAGACCTTAATCCTATAGAAAATGTATGGAGGGAGCTGAAACGTTGAGTTGCCAAGTGACAGCCAAGAAACCTTAAGGATTTAGAAAAGATGTGTAAATAGCGATCCAAAGTCCCTCCTGAGATGTTTGCAAACCTGGTCACTAACTACAAGAAATGTCTTACCTCTGTGCTTTCCAATAAGGGTTTCTCCACCAATTACTAAGTCATGTTCTGCTTGGAGATAAAATACCTAAAGTATTTTACTCACATTACTGCAACTTAATTTATAACATGTGGATCATGTGGTTTTTTTTTCTGGAATTTTGGTTGATATTCTGTCTCTATCATATAAACTACACCTATGATAAAAACGATAGACCCTTCATTTCTTTGTAAGTGGGCAAACTTACAAAATCTGCAGGGGATCAAATAATTATTTCTCCACTGTATATTTGTTTGACAATTTATTGCTATTGTTTTTCCTCTGTATTCCAAAGGCTTGTTTTTTATTCTGAACATGTGACCAGCAGCAGAGGACTAGAAGCTCTTCCTGCTTATGTTTCCCTGCAGACAGGCTGGGAAAGAGCTGGGTCATGTGACAGCTGCAAATTAGGAAAGAAGCTACTTAGAGTTTTTTTTTTATTATTAAAATAATTACAGTGCCATCATTCACATAAATATAAGGAACCGTGTAAATTAACAGTGTGTGTTTCGTATCACTTTATCATGACATTTTGTTAATTGTTTTGTTGGCGTGAATAAAAGCATAATATAGAGGCTCAAATACCTTTCCTGGAGAAAAGCCTAGGCATTTACTTTAAAAAGAAGGATTGGAGTTCAGAATGGCTGACAATCACAGGAGAGATCATGTCACCAAAGGCTTAAGCTTTTTGTCAATTAAGTAGCACTGGAGGGAACGATGAACAAAATTGTCTCCAGGAATAGTAAGAATTTCAGCAATTCTATTACACTTGACAGATCTCAAAATCACTGTTAACATGGCCTACTTTTGCAGTCTTTCACAGTTGCCTGTCAGGTCGCTAGTCTTTGACAATCTTTTTTTCTGTACAATATATTTTATTAAATTGTTGAGAAAGAATAACAAAGGTTAAATAATTACACAGCATAGTCTGGTAAACCATTATAATAAAAGTAAAATACAAAAGGAATGAGATGTCAGGGTATTGGAAGATAATAGTAATAAATGATACAGTAATAAACGGTAACAACCTTAGCGGCAAATTTTTTTTTATTGGTGTACAAATTGCATAAAAAATACAATAAACAAACCTCAAAATTCAAGAATCAAGGCCATTGTTGGGCATAAATTACATGAATATCGTTCAAACCTAATAGGTAGGTTGTACTACTGAGTAAAACTAGACAACGTGAATATACTGTATATGCTGGTTGACCAGAAAGGATGAATGGAGCATATATTGAATATCAGGTATAAAAAAAACAATAATGGTATTAATTGCCCAAACCTGGTAGCAACCTTCGATTAGGTGCATAAGAGAATAAGCAATACAAATCAAACAAAAGAAAAAGCAAAGACATAAAAAAAGGAGAAAGCCCAGGGTAATTTTCCTTCTTCTAGTTGGTAAGTGGTCAGTCTGGACAGAATGGAGAGGAACAAAAATCAAAATTTAGGCTAGTTAGACTAGATAATGTAAAAGGGAAAGGAGAGAGAAGAAAGATGCAAAAAGAAATGACATAGGGAAAGAATGGAGGGGTCAGAATGATGTGGAGAAGGGCTAAACCCGTGTGGTCAAATATTAGAAGTAAATTATGCTTATATCACCTGTTTGTCTTTGACAATCTTTTGTAGCATGCCGGTGTTCTGTCAAAAACTGTCCAGTCATCGGATAGTGTCCGTCCCGTACTGCGCAGGTGCAGCGTTTGTGCAGTACGGAGGAGAAGTAGACTCCGAAAGTCTCAGAAGAAGAACGGTGCCTGCGCACTGAGTTCAGGTTGAAGCCCCACCATCCAAGTGGACATAGCATAGCACATAGTAACAGGGCTCCTCGTGGGCTTGCTTCGCTGGCCACGCTTCGGGCACGGCCTCGCTTTGCTCGGATATTTTTTATTCTAACTCTATGTCCACTTGGGTGGTGGGGCTTGAACCTGGACTCACTGTGCAGGCGCCATTCATTTTTGGAGATTTTCGGAATCTCCTTGTCCTCCGTACTGCGCAAGTGCAGTACAGGGCGGACACTATCCGATGGGGGACACTACTTGACACATCACCGGCAGTCCTTACTATTACCTCATTTCATTTTGCAAGTCTTTACCTGGGTCTGAAAACATGAAAATATCCTCCTACGACAATTATCTCTGCCTGCTTCTGGAATAAATGACTGCATTCTCCAACAACTTTCTGTGAGCCCAGGATGTCATGGTTACACCCCCCCCCCCCCCCCCCGCCCCAAAGGGGGCATCACATCAGCCTGGGCTCACTTTCCTGCATCACTAGACAGCACTTCACACCTAATGTGTGGGTGTCCTTCAGAACTGCAGAAAGGACCACCCACCGCTGCAGTCCATGATGTGGCCAGACTGGCCATTAGACAGCTGCAATTGCAGATTAAGGACGAGGAGACTATCAGCTCAAAGGAACGGAGATTCAATTGCAGATATTAATAAATAGGCCCTGCTATAGATCCTACAGCTGCAATTACAGTAGGCTTACCCAGTTAGGTGCTCCAGCTGTCCTGCAGGAAGCCAGTCTTTTCCAGCCAACAATGCATTTCACCACCAGACTGGAAATTCTCTGGGTATGGTGCCCTGCATCCATCACTAAAACCAACTCCCTGCTCCTGCCACCTTGGCACAAGTCATAATAAACTAACAGACTGCCCTCCATTCACATAGTATCTTCTATGGCCATATCCTGCTCGCTGATGCATGGCAATATACACTTGACCATGCCATTGCAAAGCTTGTGCACTGTGACTTTTCAGAGAACCAGGGTTCTCAAAAGAAATTATAGCTGATGTTTAATCTGTTTATATTATTCCTTTCCTGGTTCCTCGGTTTCTCCTTTACCCCTCAGCAACATGCTAAAAGCAATTTTTAAATAAGACCATTCCATTTTTATTATATTTCTAGACCAAGCTATGCTTCTCTATGCAATGCAGGCAGATTATAGCTGGTGGGAGGGGCTGGCAGGGTGCTGTACAAATCATCACAGCACCCTGCCTCAGTACTCCTCTCACAAGCCCTGATGCAAGCAGTGGGCTGGGTTTTGGGAGGATTTATGCAAATACCACAATGCTTTGATAGGTGGATGTCACTATGACATTCCTAGACAGGTTGCATGCAGACTGTCCTCCTGTGATGCAGAGACTCCATGGTTGAAAGAACTAAACTCAAAAGAATGAGGGAGACAGTGTCAGGAACAGTCAAGCTGGAGAGGAAAGGGCTAGATGATGCTGGATGTCCTCCAGCCAGTGTGTGCAGTGAAAATCAAAGTAGGCAATTTCAGTACAGGAGAGGAGCCTGTACAACTGTGCAAGATCCAAGGTTGGATCTTGTACAGAAAACTCACAGACCATTTAAAGAGGAAGTTCACTGTAAAAAAAAATATTAAAAGCCAGCAGCTACAAATACTACAGCTGCTGACTTTTAATAAATGGACACTCACCTGTCCCAGGATCCAGCGATGTCGGCAGCCGAGGCCGATCTATCGCTTGGCTGCTGCCGCCGCCATTCTAGGTGAGGGAATCAGGAAGTGAAGCGTTGCGGCTTCACTTCCCGGTTCCCTACTGCGCATGCGCGAGTCGCGCAGCACAGTAGGAATGGTCCACACTGTTTCTGGGACCCGTGTGTGACCCAGCAGACAGTGCGCCGGGACAGGAAGAGGCATAGACTACCGTGGGAGTCTATGCCCGGAAGTGGGTGCAAATACTTGTCTTAGACAGGTATCTGCACCCCCCTCCCCCCTGAAAGGTGCCAACTGTGATACCGGAGGTGGGGAGGGTTCAGATGAGCGTAAGTTCCACTTTAGGGTGGAACCCCGCTTTAAGTTCCACATCTCCATTATTGTTCTTAGAGATTTATTTAGTTACTGGTATACTGTATGGCTTGAATAAATTAACAAGTAGTTCCAGCTTACAAACTAATACAGAGAGGTAATAATCCTAAACTACAAATACGGAAAATTTCCCAAAATCAGGAGGTCCACTTAGTGTACTTTCATCTAAGTAATCCACTCATACCATAATCCAGAAAGCATCCCACGGGGTCACTGGGTTTGAGTCTGATTGGTGGATATGAGAAGCATGTTCCTAGAGAATTTTATTTATATCTGAGGCTTTCTGCCTGTGAGAGGCAACAAAGAACCCGCAGATGGCATGTAGGCAGGGGCGGACTGACAACATCCAGGGCCCCCATACCAAATTAAGCAAGGGCCCCCTGTCAGGCCCTGCCCCTGGCCCCGCTCCTTCATTTTGCATAAAGTACAACTTCTGCCTTTTAACAGAGTCTAATGGGACCTTCTGCCTGTTTAACAGAGTCTAATGGGACCTGGAGGGGGGTCTTTTTCTGACAGTGTGCATTGGACAGCCTGTTAGAAAGTGTCCCCTCCAGGCCCCATTAGAGACTACAACAGAGTCTAATGGGACCTGGAGGGGGGGGGGGGGGGGGGGGGTCACTTTCTAACAGTGTGCATTAGAAAGTCTCTGTTAGAGAGAGACCCCCCCCCTCCAGGACCCATTGGTGACTTCAAAAGTGTCTAATGGGACCTGGGGGGGGGGGGGGTCTCTCTAACAGAGGCCCTTTCAGTGTCCATTGTAGAATCTGTCAGTGTCCCCCCTTCCGGTCCAATTATAGACCGAAAAGTAGTATAAGACCTGAAGGGGAGCCTCTTCCTAACAGAGTGTACAGTGAACATCTTTATTCACTCTGGTCCTCACGGGACCCCTTCCTTGTGATATGACCCTCACCCCTGCCCTGTCCCAACCTCTCACAAATAAAGAAATAAAATTGGCACTGTGTAGCGCTCCTCTTACCTTAACTATGGGTACTGTAGCTGTGGCTGGCTCCTGCGTCCTCTGTGGCTGGCTGGCTGGCACCAATTGGTAGCTGGCCGGC
This sequence comes from Lithobates pipiens, assembly GCF_037356315.1. Classification (NCBI taxonomy): domain Eukaryota; kingdom Metazoa; phylum Chordata; class Amphibia; order Anura; family Ranidae; genus Lithobates; species Lithobates pipiens. The sequence continues at coordinate 216,272,800 of NW_027507686.1, read as the reverse complement.
ACCCTGCTGTGGCTGGCTGGCTCCCTGGTGTCGTGGGTCACCATGGGTGGCTGGCTGGCATCCTGCTGTGGATGGTCATAGTGACCGGTTGGCTCCTGTGTGTGGCTGGCTGGCTCCCTACAGTGGGTGGGTCACCGTGACTTGCTGGCTCCTGTGGGTGGCTGGCTGACACCCTGTTTTGGCTGGCTGACACCCTGTTGTGGCTGGCTGGCTCCCTGGTGTGGGTGGGTCACTGTGGGTGGCTGGCTGGCATCCTGCTGTGGATAGGCACAGTGGCCTGTTGGCTCCTGAGGGTGTCTGGCTGGCTCCCTGCAGTGGGTGGGTCCTGTGGGTGGCTGGCTGACACCCTGTTGTGGCAGGCTGGTTTCCTGGTGTGGGTGGGTCACCGTGGGTGGCTGGCTGGCACCCTATTGTCTGCCAGTAGGTGGGGGGCTGGCATGGTGCACCCTGCTGTGGGTAGCTGGCCTGGCTCCCTGCCGTTTGGTTGGCAGGCACTGTGCATCCTGCTGCAGGTGGCTGGCCTGGCTCCCTGCAGTGGGTCAGTGGATGGCTGGCATGGTTCACCCTGCTGTGGGTAGCTGGCTTGGCTCCTTGCTGTTTGGTTGGCAGGCACTGTGCAGCCTGCTGCAGGTGGCTGGCCTGGCTCCCTGCAGTAGATGGCTGGCATGGTGCACCCTGCTGTGGCTGACAGAGGTGGGGGGGGGGGGGGCTGACAGAGAGGGTTGGGGCTGGGCTAACAGTGAGGGGTGGACTGACAGTGGTGGGGGGGGGGGCTGACAGAGAGGGAGGTGGGCTGACAGAGGTGGGTGGGGCTGACAGGGAGGGCTGGGCTGACAGAAAGGGGGCCATCAGAATCTCCTGATCTGGGTTGGGGCAGTCTAATGATTGCTGTGCCCAAGGCAAATCAGAGTGCCAAGATCACAGGACAGGATTCCTCTTGCAGCAGATCAGACTGTCTGCTGCTGACATAAATCAAATGACAGGACTTAGGACTACAGAGTGGAGTCTCCCTCCCCCTCCCCATGCTCAGCAATCAGCAGCAGCTCCCTTATAAAAAGAACAGCCATCAACCATCCTAATTCCTCCTTGGAGCACAGCCTGCACTACAGGGAACCCCCCTACTCCCCCCTTCTCCTGTCAGATGACAAGCACTGCAGACTCATCTGCAGTCATCTCTCTGCCTACAGCAGCTCTGCTCCCTCCCCCGCGGTCTAGCAAGGGAACAGCCAGCAGCTCAGCAATCATCAGACCTTCCTTGCTTCTGGGCTCTCACGCTCTCTGCTCCACTTCTCCTTTCTCGCACCAGATGCAGAGGCACCATGTGACACAGGGGCTTTTAAAAGGTAGCACCTCTGCACAGCATTCTGAATCAATCTGCCCCCCCTCTCAGCCAGGACTAGGGATGAGCCGAACACCCCCCCCCCGGGTCGGTTTGCACCAGAACCTTCGAACGGCCCTAAAATTTGTACGAACTTTAGAACCCTATTAAAGTCTATGGGACTTGAACGTTCGAAATCAAAAGTGCTAATTTTAAAGGCTAATATGCAAGATATGCAACAGACAACACCAGCAATAAGGGGTATCTTCAAGTGTATATTGTGCTGGAGGGACACAACACCCACGTTAACTCCTGCAGATGCCTGTATTAGAGAACACCAGCAATAAAGAGTAGATACAGGTGTATACTGTGCTGGAGGCACACACCACCACTTTAACTTTAAGATGCCTGAGAAAAGAACACACTGTCCCTGCCTATCTAGCTCTTTCCCTGCACATACTACACAAGGCCTCCGCGCTGGCAGCCTTATATAGTGTGGGGTGTGTAATAAACCCCTTGAGCTATAATTGGCCACATGCATCCTGCCTGTGGCCAATTATAACTCTCCTCGCTGCCGGCGCTGTGATTGGCACAATCATGAGCCAGCAATGCACTGCGATAGAGTAGTGCATTGTGGGCCGTTCGTGCAACATGAATTTGGTGCGAACGGTCCACAAAGTTCTGAATTTGCCGAACAGACGAACGGCCGATGGTCGAGTCGAACACCGAGCTCATCCCTAGCCGGGACTAACTAAACATCAGCTGCTGTATCCCTCCTCTTCAAAAAAGAGTCATCAGCCAAGTAGCAGACAGGATTCACAGCAGGTACAATATTATTTAAAAAAAATAGTGTAAAGTTTATGCCAATATCTCAGTGGAATTTTTGGGGGTGTTTGAAGATTTTTTTTGGGGGGGGCTTCAGCACACCCAAGCACCCACCGCTCATGGGGGCCCCCCTGACTATGGGCCCTTGGTTGGTGCCCGAGTGACCTAATGGTCAGGCCGCCCCTGCATGTAGGTGAGCTCTGCTTCTGCATCACAAACAAAGGATATCAGATCACCAATAAAAATGACTGGTGAAGATTGGTGTCCTACAGCAATGCCTGGATAACTCTAGTAATACCACTAGAATAATAATTTCAAACAAAGTTTCCCTGTAAAGGAAAAAATTATACCAAGACCCCCTTCACACTGGCTGTTTGATCAGGTCTGTTTTTCAGGCGGACCTGGTCGGACCATCCATTCACCACCTATGGAACGGTGGATGTCAGCGGTAAAATCTCTGCTGACACCCTCTGCTATCCGAACTGATCCTGTCATATGGTGGTCCTATTTTCCAATCCGTCTGGCGGATCGGATGAAAACGGACAGACGATCCGTTTTCATCCAATTTACTCTGTCCTCTACACTCTGCGAGTGGAGACGGACCTGTTATCTGCCTGCTCAGCAGAGCAATCCCCAGCTGAACAAGCGGAGTCCGTCAAACGGATCCACCCATTGTGAAAGAGGCTTAAGGGTAGGTTCATACATGTTAATGTGGTTCTAAAGGGTGAAGATTTTTGTTTTATATGCATAAAAAGACCTTCAGTGTACAGCTTCCTCAAATACTTACCCAAGCCCTATCTCGATCCAGCAATGTGCATGAGAGACACGACAAGTAGAGGCGCAAAAGATCAGAAAATAATATACTCCAGAGGGCTGTCTGTATAAAGTTATATTGGACGATAATATGAATGAGAACTTTTAGTTCTCAAGTCCCGTGAAAGTGTCTTTCGTTCTTTGAGTGGGACTTTGGAATGCAGGGCTGCCACCACAGGGAGCTGAAACCAGGCCCCTAGACTGTTGCAGGAAAAGAGAAGAAGAAGGGGGCGCCTCTGGGTGTAGATTTTTAAAAGGCAATTTATTCACAGGTTTGTTTTACCTGTGAATAAATTGCCTTTTAAAAATCTACACCCAGAGGCGCCCCCTTCTTCTTCTCTTAATGTGCATGAGAGAGTCTGCTCTCTCGATACTCATTCGCTGATACACAGCAGCAGGAGCAATTGGCTCTCACAACTGTCAATCACAGCCAGTGAGGAGGGAGTGTGGATCTGGGCCAAGCCCCATTCTGCGTGTCTTATGGACAAAGAGTGGGGTTTGAGAGCAAGCACGCAAGAGTACCCCCATAGCAAGTGGCTTGCTATGGGGCACTCAGAGAAGAAGCCAGGAGCGTCAGCAGGGGAGCCTAAAAAGGAGGATCGGAGCTGCTCTAGTCAAAACCATTGCACAGAAAGGGTAAGAACTGTATAACATGGTTTTTTTAAAACAATTCTTCCTTTAATATCACTTTAATTCTCAGAGATTATTTGATCGGTTAGCAAGACTAGTTGTTGTTGATGTGACAGCGTTTGAGTCTCCATTGCTTGTGGAGGGTTTGTTATTGGAGGACGGTCTGAAATTATTTTCTGTTTTGCTATTACAGTGTATGTGCTACATTCACTTTTTTGCTAAAACAATTTAATAAAAAAAAAATAATAATAATTATAATATATATATATACACACACACACACACACACACATAGATATTTATATTTTAATTAAATAAAAAGAGTGAATGCAGAATGCAGCACATACAATAATTTATAACTTTAATTCTCTCTGGCTAAACAGCTGCTGTCAGGCATTCAGGAGGTGATCTTACCACTTCCGGAATGTCTCTTTTTTTTTTTTTTTTTTTGCCAAAAGGCAATTTTTATTGGGACTAATGCATTGCAACCATTAGCCAAGTGCTTGGCTTGTGGTTGCAGCATCTCTATTGACTTAAACGGGCAAGGGCAACCTACCATTGGTTGCAAGCACTGACCGAATGCTGGTTTTTCCAAGATATGGTGAACAGACAGTGGTATACATGTACCAAAATTTGTCCGATTTCTGCTGAACTGGCCAACTTTTGGCAAGTGTGTATTGGGCTTAAGGGAGAGTTAGAACCTCTTTTTTTGCCATTGGTGTCCAATTGCTCAGATTTCCTTTCATATCCTGTCCCATACCTAAAAAAAGTAAGTAAGGGGAAATCCCTCCAAAGTGAGTGAATTCTGGTGTGTTACCAGAGTCACCATAACTAGTACCCCCTTTGGAAGATTTCTCCTCTGTTAATGTTCTGATGTCAACCCAAAATTTGGGATTTTCTTTTACTTTCACTTACAAAGGAAAACTAAACAATTAGAGGGGGTGAATCTCCCTAATTGAGGCACGGACAGCAATAAAATCTTGACATGTGTTCCAATTCATCTCCCCTCTATCCAAAAACGTTTTGACTTTAGTTACACTATAAAGGGTAAGTTGACCTTCACAGAAAAAATCTGTAAATTGAATTTACACAGGACACCCTCCTCATCCCCCCCCCCCCGCTAATCTGGATCGCGGCAATCTCCCATTCTGAGTCCCAGTATATCCGTGTCAGAAGCCTGGGGCTTAGAAATCCCCACAGCTGAAAATCCAAAACGTACCCTTGTCAGGAGGGACGTTCTGGAGCATTCTAATTGATTGGTTGGCGTGCCCATGTGATGGCACCAATCAGAAGCCACGGATCCCCGTCCTGTCAGCTGAGAAGAAGACACGTGGATGCCAAGGGGATTTCTAAGCCCTGGACTCCTGATGTGAATACACTGTGCTCAAAACAGGAGATTGCTGCCACCCAGGTCCGCGGAACGGGAGGGTGTATGAGGAGGGGGTCCTGTGTAAGTTAACCTTATAGAATTTTCTGTAAAGGTGAACTTCCCCTTTAAACTATGTCTACTCATACTACTGGTATGCTGACTACTCCTACTCATACACCACATTTATTTCATATCCTATAGACTGCGCAATCCATATGCTCCAAGGTAACCACTCCATCGCCATCCAATGCTGGCTAATACCTCAGTTCTTGCCCGGGGGGGTCATTTCCCTAGCATTAAATGCTGCTTAATCTACCCATGTATGTTACCTTATAGCTGCACCATCATCAGCAATTATTTACTATAACCCAAATGCATAATATCCCTAGGTATTTATACATATTGAAAAAATGTGTACCGCATAGTTGCATAGTCTGGTTGAAAAGGGACACAAAAGTCCATTCAGTTCAATCAATAGAAGGGAAAAAAAATGATATACATTCCTATATACACAATCCTATACTCACAGTTCATCCAGAAGAAGGCAATAAAGACCAGAAAAGCCTGATCCAATTTGCTCAATATAGCCATCTTCTCAAAAATGTATTTTCAGTTTAGATGCACTTTAAATTGTAAAGTCCTAAATAGTTAATGCTCGCTATATAAAATAATGAGCATTTAAAGAGACTGAGTGGGGTCCTGGACTGTAAATCTTACCTGTCATTTGGAACCTAAAAATCCCACACTGCTCTGATTTCAGGTCATGTCAGGTCACAAGACCTACAGTAGAGCTGTATTATGGGTGCTGACGTCAGCAGAGCCTTTATTTACTTCACTGAACTCTTGGGTGAGCCCAACCATGCACTGCTACCAGTCATTGGCATATTTTTACTGTGTGGGACTTTTAGTTCAGGTCAGCTTTATTAAATTATATATTTAAAATATACACTGATCAGCCATAACATTTTGACCTCCCACGATAAACCCGTCGAGGCATGGACTCCACTAGACCTCAGAAGATATGCTGTGGTATCTGGCACCAAGCAAACAGTAGCAGATCCTTGCAAGTCCTGCAACCTCCACTTGATCAGACTTGTTTTTCCAGCACATCCAATAGATGCTCGATTGGTTTGAGATCTAGGGAATTTGGAGGCCAAGTCAGCTTCTCGAACTTATTGTGTTCCTCAAACCATTCTTGAATTCATCAGATGAGACCACCTTCTTCCACTGCTCCGTGGTCCAGTTCTGATATCCACATGCCCACCCTTGTAGATGCTTTAGGCCATTGATGCAGGTCAACATGGGCACCCTGACTGGTCTGTGGCTATGCAGCCTCAGTGCAATGCACTGTGCATTCTGACCCAGCTAACTTTTTTCATTAATTGAGCTACAGCAGCTCTTCTATTGGATCTGATTACACGGTCCAGCTTTTACCCTCCATGTGCGTCAATAAGCTCTGGCCACCATGATGCTGCTGTTGTTGGTTTTCCTTCCTTGGACCACGTTTGGTGGTCCTGACCACTGTAGGCCAGGAACATCCCACAAGAGCTTCAGTTTTGTAATTGCTATGACCAGTCTAGCCCTCACACTTTGTCCCTTCTAAAAGTAAAGCAAATCCATACAATTGCCCATTTTCTCTGCTTTCAACACGTCAGGGACAACAGATTTACTTTACTTAATATATCCAACCCACTTTCAGATGCAATTGTGACAAGATACTCAACAATATTCACTTTACCTGTGGTCATTCTCTTTATAGTGTACCTGTGGGCAGGAAAATTTACACCCTTTCACTTTTCAAGGCTCCCTGTTAGATTCAGGTGTGGTGGGCAGCCTCTCTAATCAAGGTGGAAACAAGGAGGACAGGAAGGAACATGCCACAGTGAAACCAGAATCTGCACCTTTTTGTACTGCCCAATATGACTGCTTTAAGTCTCCAATTATCCCCTAAAGTCTATGGACAACTTTAATTTTGCTAGTTTGCAAAAGTAAATTTCCACCAGTAAAAACAACTATACATTTTCTGTGTGGTGCATTAAGTTAAGGAAGTCTAATGAATTCCTTTAATTGTGAGTTGATAGAATTCTATATAAGTATTTGGCCCTTTAAGAGCTTCCTTGCATACTTTGAATGCACTCAGCTAAAAAAAATGCATTTCAGCCCTGCACTAGGGGCAGCTATTTTCGTTGCTCTGCTCACTTTACAGAAGAGTAATGTATACAATAGGCATTCAAATTCATGGCCTCTATGCAGGGTTAAATATATTTTTTGTTTTGGATCCTTTTATTGGAAGTTGACTGAGTTTATAATGGATCTATATACCACTTAAAAACAGAGTTAGTGTACAGCAGGGGTCAGCAACCTTTTCCAACTTAAAGGGGTTGTAAAGGCAGAAGTTTTTTTTATCTTAATGCATTTAATGCATTAAGATAAAAAAAAAACCCTGTGTGTAGCCACCTCCCCAGCACCCCCCTAATTACTTAGCTGAGCCCTATCTCTCTTCAGCGATGCCCACGAGTGTCTAGGCCTTCTGGGACACTTCTCCTGATTGGCTAAGACACAGCAGCGGTGCCATTGGCTCCTGCAGCTGTCAGTCAGCCAGCCAATCGGGAGAGAGAGGGGGTGGGGCCAGGTTGGGGCTCCATGCCTGAATGGATACACGGAGCTCTGTCTCGGCTCGGTTGCCACTAGAGAACTGCTGGCTGAGGTGGCATTCGATAGGAGGTAGGGGCCAGGAACAGCCAAAAGGGACCCGAGAAGAGGAGGAGCCGGGCTGCTTTGTGCAAAACCAACTGCACAGAGTAGGCAAGTATATATATATATATATATATATATATATATATATATATATATATTTTTTTTTAACGAGCCTTTACAATCACTTTAAGAGCCAGATTCAATGTATGTGAATGCATGGAGGGCCACATTCACATGCTAATAAATGAAGATAACATTACACAGCCCTTGCACCACTGGCCCTCTTTACATTACACAGCCCCAATACCACTGAATCCCCTTACAATACACAGCCTCCCTGCACATTACTCAAACAATTGCGGCGATTGTGTGACATGTGTGATTTGAACACAGTTTACATATGAGGTCATGAGCCTTGCTGATACCATTGCGTAAATCTTTGAGTCATTTTTACAAGTGCTTTTTTATCTTCTCAAATGTGAGTGTTCCCAATTTTTAATACTCTTTGTTATATGGATTTACACTATGTGGAACTTTGTTTCATTTTTAGTTGCATCTTGGAAAAGATTTGGCTAACCTCCATCTGAGATCATTTATCTACTGGGAACCATCTGAAGGACGGTGTGACTACCATTCACTCGTGCCAGTGGCTGCAGATGTGGATGTTCCGATCTACTGGTGTGTTTACACCACCAGCCTTGACCACTCATCAGGCATATGTCCTTTTGTGTCCGATAGTGCTGGTAATCCTTCTCAATGTTGGTGATGGCTATCTCCCATATCTACTCTTCTCACTTGTCTACCTATTGATGTCATAAGGAGGTCACCCATTCAACTTATTTTATACAAATACCCTGGGGTCTTCGTGTTTATCACTTTTTTATATTCATCACGTTGTGGACTTTATTGAGTTTTATTGAGTTTAATCACTTTCATTTATCCATGTTTTTTTTTTACCAACGTGTCATTGTATGTAAATAAATTTTTTAATTTTCACATTACTTCATACGGTTTCATCATCTAGTGACCGTTCTCGTTAGCGCTGCACATTTATTTGTTACTATTCACTTGCAATTGTCTATGCTGGCTGCTGTTTAATGTCTGAAGCGACAGCAGTATTTTCTATTTTTACATTTGCGGTCCCGACTTACCTATGTGTTCGCTTCTGCACGCGAGCAAGAGGGATGGGTGCTTTAAAATATATATATATATATATATATATATATATATATATTTTTTAACACTGTCCCTTTGAAAATAAAAATTCTGATCACTTTTATTGCTGTCAGAAGCATCCCTAGTGACAGTAATAGGCAGTGACAAGAACTCTTTATGGAGGGATCTGGGGTCTACAAGACCCAAAATCCCTCCTTTGCAATTAAAAGCATTCAAAAAACGCAACATGGCTACCTTGGAAGCTACATACAAATTTCTCCTATGCTGGCACTGGGCGCCGGCCCGGATAGCGTGCTCGAACCTATCCTACAGCGACTGGTACTTCAGGTGTGGCCGAGGGGGATGTAGTACACATTTGGTGGTCCTGTCCACACCTCATAGGGTTCTGGTCTCCTACATTCTTTGTTCCATATACCCATACACAGGGAAGCCAAAGCCACTCTGCTGCATTGTCCTATCCAGGGCCTGTTCTCACACCAGCAAAAACCGGCTTATTTGTTCATAGCTGCCAAAAGGGGTAATAGCCAGAGCTTGGAAGAGGCCCACTGTTACATTTGCTATGGTGAAAAGTACTCTAAACGACCTTATGATCAATGAGAAAATGTTGAGTATTCTCAATGATACTCTAAATTTCTCAAAGTATGGTCAACTTGGTGGTCCTATGCCAATGATGGCGCACCTTGGCACTCCAAATGTTTTGGAACTACATTTCCCATGATGCTCAACTACACTGTAGAGTGCAGGAGCATCATGGGAAATGTAGTTCCAAAACATCTGGGATGCCAAGGTTCGCCATCACTGTCCTATCTCCCTACCCTGCATCCAAGCAGCAAATTATTTCCCCCACCCGCAGGACTTTTTACCTCCCTACCCCCTTCTTATGACTTTCTCCTTTGTCTCCTCCCTTTTCTCTCTTTCCTTCACTGCTGAGTTTGTGTTTCCAGTCGCCTTTGGAATGCTTTTAGGAATCCAGGGCCTATTTTTGATAGTAAAATGGCTTGATTCTAAAACTTTTTCTTCTGTATTTTTCCACAGATTGCTTAACCCAACCTGTGCCTGGGGTGTTAAATAGATCAGAACAAGCATGTTCACCACTGCTACAACCTGGGCCTCTGTTGGATAGCCCTTAGGCTCTGGTGACCCATACTGACCTTGGTTTATCCCATTAGGTCACTCAGTGGACAATTTATACTCATTAATTCCTTTGAGCTGGCTTTTCTAGCCTGTACCTTTTTGTTATGGTTCTTATGCTGTACCCCTGCGTGCGCGATTATGCCTTCTCTTCTCTACAATAAAAATGATTGGACCAGAAAAGCATTCAAAACACCAAACTATATATATATTTTTTTAATTTGGCACCTTTATGTTTTCTGTAAACTGAAAGTGATGTCACGGCATAGTTTCCTGGTCACTAGATCTGAGACCTGATCGAAGGTGATTCCGGCTTTGTTCGGGGTGCCGGATGGTCGCTTGGCCCTCCCCGCGGGACGGGAGAGCCCGGGCAAGCCGTGGAAGGTGGCGGGGGGGACTTAGCCATATCAGTTGTTATCCAGGCACAACCCCTCCGAGGCCGCATATTTGTGCATGATCGGCGTGAAGGGTTTAAAATACCCGCGGGCTGGGTGCATGTGAATTCATCAGTGAACTGACGGGCTTGGACATTTAGCGGCAGTGGGCCAAGTGCGGCCCGAGGGCCTTGGGTTGTCGACCCCTGGTGTACAGTATCTTTGGTCAAAATATAAAACCAAATATACAATTCCACATTTAATTTCACTTATTTCTAGCCTTTTCCTATTAATCTTAACATCCTGTAAATTGTATACTTCGTGAATATCCCCACACATTTACTTCCTTACCACTTCAATACAGGGCACTTAAACACCTTCCTGCCCAGACCAATTTTGAGCTTTCAGCGCTGTCACACTTTGAATGACAATTGCGCGGTCATGCTACACTGTACCCAAATAAAATTTTTATAATTTTTTTCCCACAAATAGAGCTTTCTTTTGGTGGTATTTGATCACCTCTACGGTTTTTATTTTTTGCGCTACAAATAAAAAAATACCGAAAATTTTGAAAAAAAAATGTTTTTTTTTTGTTTCAGTTTCAAAACTTTGTAAATAAGTAAGTTTTCTCCTTCACTGATGGGCACTGATGGGGCTACACTGATGGGCACTGATAGGCACCAATGATGTGGCACCAATGAAGTGGCACTGATGAGGTGGCATTGATGGACACTGATATGTGGCACTGATAGGCGGCACGGATGGGCGACACGGATGGGCAACACGGATGGGCACTGATAGGTGGCATAAATTGGCACTGATAGCTGGCACGGATGGGCATGGATAGGCGGCACAGATGGGCATGGATAGGTGGCACAGATGGGCATGGATAGGTGGCACAGATGGGCATGGGTGGGCACTCATAGGCGGCACAGGTGGGCACTCATAGGCGGCATTGGTGTTATACTGTACAGCAGACAGTCCGCTGAAAGCGTGCGTGATGACGTGTACAGCACGTACGACGGGACTAGAAAAACGACGTCCTATACACTGCAATGCAACCTTCAGCCGTGTAAATCCTTTCTGAGCATGCGCCATACTTAGTCCGTCCAACTTGCCTACACACGTGCGGACTGTCCGCTGAAACCAAGTTTGGACGGACAAAACCAAGTTTGAACGGACTGTCTTACGGAAATTCCGTAAGACTTTGTTTGTCAGATTGTCCGCTGAAAAAGTCTGCTGAAGCCCACACACGAGCGGATTGTCCGCTGAAACACGGTTCAGCGGACTAAGTTGGACAGACAATCCGCCCGTGTGTACGCGGCCTGTGCCCTCTTTTAGGGAGAGTCACCCTCTCTATTTGTCCTGTTAACTTATCACTGAGAGTCAAAGAAAATTCCAAAAATCGGGTTGCCTCTAGAACAGGAATGGAGATGAAATACTTTAACAGAGACACTAGTTCTGTAAACCTTGGTGACAACCAGATTCCCTCACTTTGGAGGATTTTTACCCACTACCTGTTTTGGCTATGGGACAGAAGATAAAGAAAAATCTCCCCAAGGGGACTGCTATGGGTTAAATAAATCCTCAATCAATTAAAAAAAAAAAAACATTTTGCCTTTAGTTCTACTTTAAAAGATATGTTCACCTTTAAATAAATAAATGCACCCCTTTTTGGAGGTATAAAAAAAAAATCTACATTTATTATTTTTTCTATTACAGTAGGAGTCTTTAAAGCATTGCACCCACGATCAGCAGATCACAGGTATAATCTCAGGAAACACTGTCAGTGTATCCATCGTAGGATGACAGGAAGAAATCAATGAACTACCAAGAGTGCTCATCAGCATCCTGGTAGTTTATTGAGAACGGCCATCTGTTGGCCACAATGGATGATGGTAGTTGTAGTCCTCCAATCCACAGAACTCCAAATGAATGATGCAGCGGGGAGGGAGGAGCCCTGCACGACTACTTTTTTTCAAATTGTGACAGTGGGTATGGGGAGAAGATCCCTGGTCTGCTGTCACAATTGGGACTTTGGGGGGGGGGGGGGGGCTGTTCATTTAGTATGTATGTTATGAAAGAGTAACAGGATATGCCACTCCAATAGGAAGCCAGCAACATGAGTGTGTATGGGTGTGGAGCACCTATTTTTTATTTCACAAGCCTATGGATTGTTACCAGTGTTTACTAATTTTCATACAAAAGTATACATCCATTCGTAATTTGGGGGTTTATAGCTCCTCTCTTGTCAGGGGTCTAGTTAATGTGTATACCAGCGTTCCTTCGGGGGTTGCTAGGGGTTCCTCGAGCAATGAGCGATTTCTGCCTCTCAGATATTTTTTCACTGACACCATTGATTTTTGATTTTTAGCCATCTGTGAGTGGGTAATTCTTCCTGACAACAAGTGTAAGGGGCATTCTTCCCACTGACCATCACACTAATGTATCCTGAGTTGGAAATATTGCAACTTTTAGCAGGGGTTCCCCAAGACCAAAAAGTTAATTCAAGGGTTCCTCGGTGTTGAAAAGGTTGGGAATAGACTGGTTTATACCACGAGCCTGGTGGTAGTTTCTTTTTCTTTTGTTTGATATCCCAGTATTTACAGTTAAAGCCAGTTCTAGGCTTGGCAGCAAACTTTTTTTTTTTTTTTTTTTAAAGATAGAATAGGTAATGACTAGGTAATGATTAAAAGCCTGTGAGTTTTTTTTACCATCTGTTTCCCATTAGGGATATTTTCTTTCACCAAAAGAAACAAGAAATCCCGTCTTAACAGTAGGCACCAGAACAAGTTCACAAGTGTCCACATGAAAACATTTCCCTTCCGATTCTGTTTTTTATGATCATAAGGTTAGCTTTATCCTCATTTTCTGTCTCTGTGAGAATGGTTAGCAGGACAAATAAAGAGAAGGAATCTCCCCAGCACTGACAGTGATGAAACCGAACAAAATTGTTACCATTCCCCACACCATCCAACTAGAAAGAGAAGTTTTGGCTTTAGCTACACTTTAATTTGCAGCAAAGGGTAGTCTTCGACCCTAGCTTTTGAACCTCTTTCAAGGTTTAATTTAGTGCAAGGTTTTTTTTTTTTGTAACTACTTCAAGACACCCATGAACTTCCTTAGGTTATACCAGGGGTGATGCCGATACCTGCAGGCATCATCCCAGTATCAAAATTTGCAGCCAGTGATTTCCTGTTCAGCAGAAGTAATACAAATGCCTGAATAGCCATGCAGATGGGTGAAGGGGGTCCTCGGGCTCAGAAGCGATGTGACCGACGGCGTCACTACACAGAGAGAGGAGAGGGGAACTGGTGTTGTTCCTCCCCTCTCTGTGACCCTGGAAACAGGGCATGACAAGGATTTCCTTACTTCTGGTTCTTTGCGTACCTGGCCGTTAGCAGCCAGGAAAGCAGCCGGTCAGACCTATACTGCCACAAGGGATGTTGCTCATCCCCTGTGATAGCAAGAGAGTTCATACAAAATAGACAGTGTTTAATAAAAAAATATATATATATATCGGTGGTGTGATCTTTTATATTTTACTTAAAGTTGGGTATTCTATGGGGATTGTGTGCAGAAAAAAAAAACATTAAAAAGTGTATTTCTTCCAAAATTCTCTAATTCTGTAGGTTAGGAATTTATTCCGTATACAAGTATAAAATACTAAAAACTTGCATGAAAAATGTTCAGAGTGCTAGAGCGGGTGGGAGCTGATGAAGGCAGCGGGGCCGTGTCTTCTAAACTAGTTCCGATTTGCCAGACCGCATGTGGACGGCACCTCAGTTTGACAGCCCTGGATCACTCCCACCCAGAGACACACAGCTGATGTCTCCATGAGGCTTATGAAGGCTCCACAGCCCGCACCTGAAGAGGCCTCGCTCCCTTGACAGCCTCAATTTAGAGACTTTTTTTAGAGACTAATTTTAGGGGTTCATCCCCTGAACTTTCAATCCACTCACCATTCACATGGCTGTACCTTCATGTATTAGCATGCAGATGCATGCCTTTTCATTTAAATTTTAGACTTTAATCTTTTTCATCAGATGGTTTAGCGCTGAACATTATACCAATATTGTGTAGGTATATAGCCAGTAATAGTGCGTTGCAATCAACTTTCTATTGGCTCCTCCGCTGCCTCCTCCCGACACGTTGCGTCACATGACTTTATCAAGGGACATGTGACGCAACGCGTCGGGAGAAGCCAGTGATGTCATCCGGGGTGTCTCCGTACAACACAGCAGACGCTGTGTGTGGATTGTTTAGAGCGGCTGATTGTTCAAAAGCGCTGGTATTGGTCATCTACATGTGAGTGGATCGCTGTGTGTTTGTTGAACCTTGTAAGATGATCATTGCACAATGATTGCTCTCTTTGTTTTTCATGATATTTACGCAAACTGATGAATTTATTGAAGAACTAGAGAATTTTGTGTAAAAAGGAGAAACTTAAAGGAGGATTGAGCCTGAATACCTGAAGTATTGTGGATATGGTCCATAATTAATAAGATGTATCCCTGTGGAAGTATATTGAGAACCTTTTCCTAATGTATATAGTGCAATACTAGGGACCAGTGAGAACCTGTTTAAAATCAATTATTTTTCTGCTTGTGAAGGTGTATGTGGTAGTCCTTAATTTTATTATTAATGGACACAAGGTTGCCATAGTATCTAATTGGTGATTTTAATTGAAGCATGATCAGTATCTAGCACTTAATATTTATATTTGATATACTGCACTTTATTTTTCTCTATGTGTGCAATAGTAAGTAATACACTTCTTTCACATATAATGCACTTTATTGTTCACTTTAATTTACGTGTGCACTTTAAATAGTGCGCTGCAATCAACTTTCTATTACTAACTACATATGATGATTTAGGGTGTCAGAACACTATGAAAATGGTTATAGCGTGATCATTTGGGTTTTTTCTATTTTTTATTTTCTATTATCATTTATTACCACATCAGCGCTTGGGTAAACACCTTTCTAATATTGTGTATGTGTTTCCTCCTAATGTCATAATTATGTAGGGCATCTGATAAAAAATATATATATCTATCATGTTTAGGGGTTCTAAGTAATTTTCTATAAAAAAAAAAAATAAAAAAAAGTAGATTTTTACATGTATTTGAGAAGTCAGAACTGGCCCAGTATTGAAGTGGTTAAATATAAAGAAAGGTTACCCTCGCGCCACAGTAATTATAGAAAAAAGAAAAATACACAAACAAAAAAGATTATGGTTGCAGCAAAGCACCGACAGGGGTTCAAACCCTCCCCTGAGTGAGTAAAAGACAAATGTATGAAAGTGGTGTTGCGCTCCTTAAATAAATATAGCAGTAAATATGTGAAGTACACAATGTGCAAAATTAAAAGTGAATATTCATACAAACTATAAACGCATGAAAAAAAGGTGCATTCAATAAAGTGCATACAAGTGCTCGGGTAGATACATAATATATCCAAAGTGCACAGATTGCAGTGATAATAGAATCTGCAACGTGATTAAAAAACACTCAATAATCTAATATCAAAGGTGCAACAAGGAAAAAATACATATATGACAATAAAATCAAAAAAATAAATAAATTATATAAAGTATATTTCACAGTCCGCATTAGATCATGCACTGCAAAAAAATATTAATCCACTCTATGTGCAAATATCTGGTAATCCCGTGAGTGAAAAAAAATATATATAACAATAAAATTATAGACAGATTAATGTATTGTATAAAGTATATTCCACAGTCCGTATCGGATCATGCACTGAAAAAAGTCCACTCTGTGTGCAAGTATCTACTAATCCCGTGAGTGACTCTTTATCCCTTAGGTGATAGCGTGCAAGGTGTCCACACACTGGTAGCAATGGCTACCTTACCTTACTGCTGTAAGGGAACAGCATATATCCTTTTGAGCAGGTGGTAGATGTAAACAACAATGGATGCCCCCCTCTCTCGGTCCTCTGCTCTTTGATGCTTCAGCGACCATCATCGGGGCCTCGATGATGGTCGCTGAAGCATCAAAGAGCAGAGGACCGAGAGAGGGGGGCATCCATTGTTGTTTACATCTACCACCTGCTCAAAAGGATATATGCTGTTCCCTTACAGCAGTAAGGTAAGGTAGCCATTGCTACCAGTGTGTGGACACCTTGCACGCTATCACCTAAGGGATAAAGAGTCACTCACGGGATTAGTAGATACTTGCACACAGAGTGGACTTTTTTCAGTGCATGATCCGATACGGACTGTGGAATATACTTTATACAATACATTAATCTGTCTATAATTTTATTGTTATATATATTTTTTTTCACTCACGGGATTACCAGATATTTGCACATAGAGTGGATTAATATTTTTTTGCAGTGCATGATCTAATGCGGACTGTGAAATATACTTTATATAATTTATTTATTTTTTTGATTTTATTGTCATATATGTATTTTTTCCTTGTTGCACCTTTGATATTAGATTATTGAGTGTTTTTTAATCACGTTGCAGATTCTATTATCACTGCAATCTGTGCACTTTGGATATATTATGTATCTACCCGAGCACTTGTATGCACTTTATTGAATGCACCTTTTTTTCATGCGTTTATAGTTTGTATGAATATTCACTTTTAATTTTGCACATTGTGTACTTCACATATTTACTGCTATATTTATTTAAGGAGCGCAACACCACTTTCATACATTTGTCATTGAAGTGGTTAAGCTTTAAAGCTGAAGTTTCTTTTACACAGTTAAATTGTTCCAAACTGGACCAATTTAAGTATGTGCCATAATCTGGGTCCCCCCGGGGAAGCTAGAAATCACTATACAAAAAGTGAGCCGCTGCCGCCATCTATAACTGGCCTATACAGCAAGGAGCACTGAAGGACAGCAAATGACAAAAAACAGCCAAGGACAAATTTTAGGTCTACTTACCGACCAGCTACGACCAACCAAATGAACCTGTCGAACAATATGCGTTAAAAACATGAGTTTGGTCTGCACGCATTTGCAAATACATGTGTGAGCTACAGGCCCCGGCAAGGCACCCTGTTACCTGTACTTCCTACCTCTAACTTAGGCTCCACAGTGGAAGCACATGCATTCTGATGGTGATCGATGAAGGGCAGATGGGCTGGAGGGAGCCCACCGCTCCTTAAAAAGGTACAGGGACACACTGAACACCCAGCACATAGCACCATGGCTGCAAAGGTGTCAGTGTGTTACCTGACCTATATATCAAGCATACAAAAAGTGAGCCACTGCCCCCATCTATAACTGACCTATAGAGCAAGGAGCATTGGAGGGTAGAAATCACTGTAGAAGACACAGCTAGCTTCTGGGTAAAGCTTTCTGACTAGAGGAGGAGAGGCGGAACAGTGACATCCCAATCTCCACTTCATCCAATCAGAGGATGCTTTGCACTCATTAAGAAAATGCAGTGTTCTGTTAATGGTGCCCACAGCGAGAAAGTGCCCCCCCAACATGTTAAAAGTGGTTGTAAACCCTTTACAAAAACGTTATGTTACAGGAGAGCCTGTAATAAGGCTTACCTATAGCTACTCAGGATATCTGCTAAACCTGTACTGTTTATGAAATATCCCCACTGGGGCAAACTGAAGCAATGGCACGTATGTGCCGTTGCTTCAGTCTGTATGGCGCCACTGGCA
The DNA here is from genome assembly GCF_037356315.1 of Lithobates pipiens. Classification (NCBI taxonomy): domain Eukaryota; kingdom Metazoa; phylum Chordata; class Amphibia; order Anura; family Ranidae; genus Lithobates; species Lithobates pipiens. The sequence goes on along the minus strand of NW_027507686.1, from coordinate 216,254,804 downwards.
GCTCCTGTGCGCATGCGTGAGAGTGATGTCATTACGGCTCCAGCCAATCACAGCGCCAGGGCCGCGATACCCGGAAGTAACCCCCAGGAGAGATGTTGCTGGCCAGAGGGGGAGACAAGGATGGCTGCGGGGGCTTCGATCTAAGGCAAGTAATTCATAATGAGCTAGTATGCTATGCATACTAGCTCATTATGCCTTTGTCTTGCAGGTTTTTTCTTTATTTTTTACCACAGTTTACAAACTAACTATGCAGCAGGGTAGCTGCCCCGGAACGGGATCTGGAAGCTAGCGGCAATCCTTATAGCTACAACGGCTACTACAGTGAATTACAACTTCCACAGAGATTGGCCAGATATGGCACATGCTGGACCACTATATCTTTTGGAAAAAAAAACAAAAAAAAAAACAAAAAACACACACAATCTAAACTTCAGTTTCAAAAGGACCTACAATAAGCATATTTCATAAAATACTATACTGCAGTAGAGAAGTGTCCAGAAATATGTCAGGCTCCTGTGATAATGATCGAACTATTGCATAACTCCTGTGTAGCTTAGGGCTAAGACAGATAAACACAGTTGTTCCATGAACACACTGCAAAAAAGTATTGTCAGTATTTATTAAAAAAAAACAAATCTCTCTAGAAAAATTTTCAAACAATTTAGTACTCAAAAAAAAGAAAAAGAAAAAAGATGGTCGGTCAGGATACTCAAACAGCGATTTGTCATTAGTTACAGATTTTTAAAAACCTGTATGTCCAGTCAGCTACCCAAATTTGCTCTCCAAACACCCTCTTCCCCTCTAGCACAGATTCCGGCTTTTTCTTTTTTAATGTGTAAAATTATTGCTGGGGAAGCTGCTACAACTTTAGTTCCTATTGACGTAGGCAAGCCCCCCAAAACTACAGCTCCCAGGAGTCCTTTCTTCACACAGTGTGTGGGTAGGCTCTTAGATGTTGAGGCAGAAACACTATTTTGCTAGAAAATAAATGAATAAATGGATATTGAGAGGGTGTAGAAAAGGTTAGGCAGCCCTGACAGTGCTTTATTGGGATCAGGGTGCGCCAAAAGGCACTGTGTTGTAAGTTCAAACAGGAAGTCAGTACACTGGACTTATGGTATATTAGTCTGTATTTTCTGTAGTTTTTAGAGATAAAAATAGGGAATGTGCATGTATGTGTTGCAGAGATGTGCCAAGGTACATACATACCATCTCTGCCATTAGTGCCAGGTGCTTGCACACTAACGTCACACTAGAAGTACGGCCCATTCAGGTCTATAAGACATTAGTGCAAAAGATTGGGCAACCCCGCATTAGAGTTTTACCAGCTGAGCTGCAGACAACAGGGGAGACTGCAGCTTTTGGAGGAGGTGGAAGTGGAAGGTCACAAGTTTGAGGGGACTGCGGGAATTTTTCATGAAATTGTCATTTAAGATCATTGTACTTAAAAATATTTAGCGTGCACACCTTCTGTAGCAATTTCGAGAGGGTTGCAATGGGAAGGAGTCAGATCACTGTAGAACAACCCGTTTTTTGTTTTGTTTTTTGTAGCAGGAAGAATGAGACTCAAGGTGAGCAGATACTATGGTGGAAAGATTTCAGCACTTAGGAGATATAAAAAGTCTCCAACTGTAGCCAAAATATCACTTATGGGTATAAACCAACCCTTAAATTATTAAGGAGCAAATTAGTAATTTAGGTAATCAACAGTCTGTTTCTTTTTCTATTTATTCTGTATTGCCAGAAGGTGAGAGATTATTGGTTGCTATGGGCTACTGTACATCATTGAACATTCTTAATAAAAATAGGCTCAGTACTAGGCCTTATTTAAGTGACAACCTGTATTTTTCCTACAGCAACAAAGATTCAGACTTTATTTAGTTGCCACTTTACAATGAGAGAACAATTCTGGTCACTATAAGGCCACAAAGGTAGTTTATCTTATGATACTTTGATTATAAAATCACCCATGATGAGAAAATAAGTCAGTGATTACCTTTAGCATGTCTTTATACCTTCCCATCTCTGAATGTGCAGTAATAAGGCAACCAAGAACTCGAAACTTGCCTGCCGCATCTGTGGTCTTTTCCAACACTTTAGTCCAAACCTGCAAAGCTTTCTCTGTCTGGTTAGACTGGTAAAGCTGAAGTCCTTTCTGGATCTGCTGTTTGGTTTGGTCCTGACCCATTTCCACGCCCAGAAGTTTCATAAAATCCAGCGTAAACACAACCACAAGAATCCAAAAGGGAACAAAAAAAAAAAAAAAAGACTACAGTAAACCAAAGGCCATAGTTTCCAAGGCACTGGAGTTTCCAGAACTGACAGATTAGATAAACAGGTGACAAATCCACCCGAAGGACACAGTCTTCCTAAAGGGAACTTGTAATTCTGACCTGCAATTGAACACGCATAAGAACCCTGGTGGGAAAACAGAGGAACCCAGTTTGGAAGTGGAAATGCACACGCCTAGGTTGTGAGATTCATCCAGCTTGGGTCCCAGCCCCCCCCACCCGCTGCTGGGCACAGCTGTCCCTGCCAATCTGCGGCTCGTCTCTTCAAAGGAATGCCAGCACTAGTGACTCAAGGTCAGAAACGGAGCCTCACCAAAAGCCCACCCTCTACCCATTAACAGAAACATGCAGTAAGATCCAAATTTAAAAGGCCCCTTGTCTCCCAACGCCACAACTGTGGTGTGTTTCATTTTTCCTGGCTCTACCCCTCCCAAGGAGAGAGAAGCTGTATAAAAATATCTCCAAGACAGACAAATGATGAACTGGAGAGCCAGAAAGAATTTTGAGGGCTAAGATGACAGAAGATCATTCTCCGTTCTTCCCAGCCTATTAACTGGGCTTCATAACAACCTGCTACATTTTTTTGGATCCAGGCTACTGTGGGGGGACAATTATACGGAGCAAATGGTGCACTTATGAGTAATAGTACTGAGACTTTACAAACAGCTGCCGCCTTCTATGCAGACAGTATTTTCTGTCATTCTGGGAGGAAGAAAATAAAAACATTTTTCGAATCCTCCAGCCAGATAGAGATGTTCATTATGTAAAAAAAAAAAAAAAAAATTCAATGCAGGTACCTTGTCCAATGTTCCCAGGTTTGCCTCTGATCCACATCTATTTCAAAAAATGTAATTTATCAGATTCGTTACTAGGCTCCAAACCACTAATTTAAAGAAACTCTTCATTGTAACCCAGAGGCTGTACAGTAGGTCCCATAAAGCCCTTACACCTACTAGTCCTTTGGCTTTATTTGCAAAGGAGTTTCTATACTACAGCCTCTGTTACATTGGTTGGTTTTAGGCTTGAACAAAGTCCCTTTGCTTTTATCTATTCTTACTTTCCTTTTGGGGCTCATTCAGTCACGTCCTCCGTGCAGTGCCCCTTTTTTGCTGCACGTGCATCCACCTTAGAGCTGCGTGCAGGCAGCCCATACAAGTAGATGCAAATTGGCTGCATGAACACAGCCGCAAAATATAAGCGGACAGCATCGGGTGCACAGATCCGAATGCACACAATCCAATTCTGTCCTGTGCATGCCCAGGGTTTTCATCTCTGGAATATTTTAATGTACACCAATTGCTATACGTTTTTTGTGCAAGTCAAAAATCTTGTTTCTACATTTGTAAGAAGATTTGAAAATATTTAATAAAAAGGAAAACCTTTGGCTTTGTATATTAAGGGCAAAGCAACTGGATGGCTTTGGAATGAATCCCCCCTTTCACTCCCACTCTACTCTGTTTAGTGCTGGTAGCAGAAGGAAATACCCTGTATTTTTGCATTCTGCAACATGGAGGAACATGTGACAACTCTAGACCAGAGAGTCCATAGCCCTGTATAAGCTGTGAGCCAGTGACTCATAGCTTTCAAAGAGTTGCATTTACTGCTGGACACTTAATAGAATGGCAGGAGAGTGATGGGAAGGCGAGTAGAAGTGTCTGAGGAGGTCTGCATTAAAGTGAACCGGTTGCTTTGCCCTATTTGGGCATAGCACAGATTCGCTATACAGAAAACCTTTAAGAAGATATGTCACCCTTTTGTTGAAAATGCTAGTCTCCTGGCTCTCATGCTGATCCAAAAGTGTCAAAGATTTTTTGGACACAAACCCAAAACAACTATAAAGATCAACAGTTCTGACTTCACATTTGCTGCACACTTGATCCAGAACAAAGTATAGAAGCTACAGACAGCCAGGTAACTATTTTCAAAAGGAAGAAATTGCCCTGTATGCAAGCTTGGGATTTGGGGGGAGGATCTTGACTTGACTGACTGGATATAGTCTCCTCGGATGTATAAGAGTATTATAAATGTAGCCCTTGTGGAGGTGGGAAATAAGGTACTTTGAGATGGTATCTGGTGCCAGCCCGCCTATCTAAAATGTATCTAGGGACCTTCTCCTCGTGTTTTAGGCAGTGTGGTCAACCTGGTACGATGTTCCATACTTGGTGGACTTGTACTAAAGTATGGCAGTTTTGGATAAGAGTCCATACTCTGATTTATTCAATGACATTGGTAAATATAGTGAAAAACCCCAGAGTAGATCTTCCTAAAGAGCCCATCGCTGATGTTCCCAAACACTCTCAGACCCCAATATATTTTGTTTCTTGCGGAAAAAATCGTCATAGTGGCTGCCTGGAAGAATCCCGTAGTAGACATAGCTGTTATGAAAACAAAGCTGCCGTGGATCATGCTTAATAAAAATGTGGTCAGCATTCTGAAAAACCAGTCTTCGAGGTTTGACTGTGTTTGGAACCCTTGGATTAAATACCTCCAACTTCCAGCTGACTGCAGCATTCGGGAGTGGGTGTTCGGACAGACCCGGTGTTTTTTTTTTCCTGTTACATTCTTTGATTCTACATAGCTACTCTGATAGTGCTAATAAATTAAGCATTTTATGTACCCCAGACCTACATTGGCTCACCGGAGGGTTGTGGAGAAGTTGAGATACTATTCGTTTTTTGAGTACCCTATGTAGAGCTGTTATATGCTCTGACAAGAGTGACTTGCTCAAGCTAAAATGCTGTATTTTTTATTTTCCTTGCATGTCCCCCTCAGATTTACAGCGACTGCACTTCCAGGTGCACGTTCAGTGCAATTTCAAGTGCAAAATGAATTTGCCTTTCATAAATAACCCCCAATGAGTTTGGAAATTGTAGAGAAATGTTAATACATTACAATTTAATTACACCCATTAGATTTTAGATGACTAAAATGAGTTTTAGTCAACTTAATGGAGTTTAAGTCGACTAAATAGAGTTTAAGTTGACTAAAACAATTGCAGAAGACTAAAATGGGACTAAAACTAAAATGCCATTTTAGTCCTAAGACTAAAACTAAATCAAAATGTGCTGCCAAAATTAACACTGGTCAGCAGTTCAATCCCTGTACCTTTTTCAGAATATCAGTCTGTCCCTGATGTTGGCTTCTTTGTTACCCTTCTTGATACCAGGCCATCCTCCAAAAGTCTTTGCCTCACTGTGTGTGCAGATGTACTCACATCTGCCTGCTATCATTCCTGAGCAAGCTCTGCACTGGTGGGCACTGATAAGGCAGCACCGATGAGGTGGCACTCACTGACTTATTAGGTGGCATTGAGGCATCACTGATGGCACTGGCAGGCATTTTTCATTGGCACCTGCCTGGGCACTGATTGGCATTTCCCTGGTGGTCTAGGGTGGCATCCCTGGTGGTCCTGGCAGCATCCTGGTGGTCCTGAGGGAGGGGGTCTGCACGCAGTCAGCCGTCAGGAGAGCAGCCGATCGACTCTTCTCTACTCACGTCTGTCAGACGCGAGTGAGGAAAAGCAGATCAATGGCTCTTCCTGTTTACATTGTGATCAGCCATGATTGGACACGGCTGATCACGTGGTAAAGAGTCTCTGTCAGATCGGAGTTGTGGTGTGTCAGACTAACACGACGTAACAACAATCGGCGTTATGTGGGCGCCCCCGGGGTGGGGGGGGGGGGGGCAGTGGCTTGTTATCCTGACTATGTCATATGACAACTGGTCAGGATAACACAACCATTTTGCCAATGTCATTTTGGAATATGGCGGGTGGCAAGTGGTTAAAGAATACGTTCACCTTTGTTCACGATACATGTAAAGTCAGCAGCCCCAGCACCCCCCTGATCCCCCCTTTTTGACAGTGAGGGAAAGAAATCTTCTCCCCCAGCTCACTGCCACAATTATAAAAAAAAAGAAAAAACACAGCCATGCAGGGCTCTGCCTGCATGGCAGAATCATCATTCATGAGTTCTGTGACTGAAAACTACAAATACTGACACAGGCTTTGCAGCTGTAGTTCTCAATGAACTGCCGGGGTGCTATTCACAGAAGCTTCCTATAAATGTTATGAACAGGCAGCTTCTACAGACTGCAAGAACCCTGCATTGACCCCATGATCTGATTGCAGGTGCACTGCTTTGTAGGCTCATACCTAGTAAAAAATAATTAATGCAATTATTTTTACCTGCAAAAAAGATGTGCATTTATTTATTTTTTACAAAGGTGAACTCATTATAGGGTGACAATACTCTGGGGTTGATTTACTGAAGCTGGCGAGTGCAAAATCTGGTGCAGCTGTGCATGGTAGCCAGTCAGCTTCCAACTTTAGCTTATGCAATTACGCTTTGACAAAAAAACAAAAACAAAAAATCCTAAAAGTCAATTGGTTTCTATGTAGAGCTGCATCAGATTTTGCACACTCCAGCTTTAGTAAATCAACCCCTCTGTCCTCGTCTCCTAACTGTACCCCTGCATTGTCACCCTATCACATAGACTTCTGATCTCTACAACAGCCTGTTTAAATGCACATTATGCAGGCATAGTTCACGGTTGTCCAGCCATCACTGGAATGTATGCATGAAGACAGGAAGAGGGGCCTGCAGTAGAACAGCAGCCACAAGTACAGTTTGGGGGGGGGGGGGGAATGCAAGTATTTCCAAACAATGGCAATTTTCTGAAACTCCGTGTGTTAGCAAAGTAATGGAATTCAGTTAGGATTTACATCTACTTTAAATGTAAACTCTATTGCCTCCAGCAAGTGTTGCAAATCATCCCTCAATAAAGACTTCCACTGTGCCTTTTCAACTCGTTTTTGTATATAACAATAAACTAGTGGGACTTCTGCATGCATCATGTATATTTATGGGTGCTCCAGCAGTGCAGGACTACATCAAGCATAAAGATCTGTGTTGGTCTAAGCTGCACAGTGGTGTTCAGAATTTTCCAGACTTGGCAAAACTGCCAGTGACAGCACTCAATGACCTAACGATTTGTATTGTCAGAGTATTATCCCACAGGAACAAAGCTAGCCATAAACAGGCTGAACCCATTGTTCAATGCAACTGCTGGGATCAGTCTCCAATGCCCTGTGGTATTACTATGTGTAGAAGAGCAAAGGGTTTTTTTAAAGATTAGAGGAGCATTTCTCATATTTTTCCAACCACGGCATCCTGTAAAAGTATGCAAAATCTTAAGGAACCGCAGTCTAAAATGTAAATGTTACCTAGAATCTAGACGGAAAGGTAATACCCTACTAGACTTTAGTTATTCCCCTACACTGCTGGATGCTTTTAAACGAAGTTGATCTGTCCCTTTTGCCTACTGGCCATCTATGGTGACTTTCATTTACCTATATGCAAAAAAAAAAAAAAAAAAAAAGGATTCTATGTTTAACGAATGATCCCTGGGCAGCCTTGCATCACTCCCACCACGCCTTTCACTACGCCCACTAACACTGACCCTCACATTCATTCCTAACAGCTCTCCTGCCCTTCTTCTAACCCATCTGCCAGCCGAGTAGAGACCATAGCCCATTCTCTACAGCAGGGCAGTGTCTTGGTGAATGTTTACTGCTAGCAGCATAAAGTGTGTACAGCATTAGGTACTGAGTGATGCCCACAGGGCGTTGCCCCCGCTGAGATAGGCTGGATTACAGTGTTAAGGATAGAGATCAGCGCAATCGTCTTAACGGAAAACTATATTCAGGCTCTTTGCACACTACTGTGATGAGATTTTGACTATTCGCAGTGTGATTATGCAGTGCAGCTGCGATTGTGTTTTGGATGTAGTTTGCATCTTCTATGGAGCCTAATCGTGCTGTACATCGCATCCAAGTAGCATAAGACCCTTTAACAAAGTTGCATTGCAGCTGTGCTGCTTTGATGTGAAGATACCATGGGAAGCAATGTTATTTCCTTTCCAAGTCACATCAGTGTGAACCAGTCCTCAAATGTAACATTTCTTCACAATCTAACGCAAGGTTAAAAGGCACAATTGCTACAAGGGCTATCTAATAATTATCAAATTTTTCTCAGTTAATGGATAAAACAGTGAGAGGTTAGGGCCTCTCTTCTGTTTTCATTGCCTTTAGCCCTCTTAATGAGATTCTCTCTCAAGGGAGAATCTAAAAATTTTACTTGCCACCAGAACATGAATGAAGGGGATTTCTATAAATGGGGTCAACCACAACAAATTAAAAGTCGAAATCTTGAAGCCTCCAGGACGCTTCAGTTGTACCTGGATAAACAGAATTATTGAGGCCAACAGGCATTTGTTAAGATATTCCAGAATCCAAGATTGCTGTTGCGCTGGGGTAACAGACCAGTCTTGTGCTGGAAGGGATCAGGTAAGTAGGTCTATACTCTCCCTTTCCATAGAAAAGTTGGGCTTTATGGTGGAACTACACTCTCTGCATCAATATATTTTTAATCCTTATGCGGTTAGCATTAGCAAATGGAAAGGAAATATTATAATTTTATGGTTTTAAATGGAGACATTGGATGGAGTTTTCTTTGAACCTTAAAAATGTATTAATTAGCTGGGGCGTCCAGTGGAGGGGACCCTGAGCTATAGGAGGTGGCTTAGTGCCTTTATTTTTGTTGCAACCAGAATTTCCATAGCCAGGTCATGGAAATCTTCAATGGTCCCTTTCCACCTGCTGAAGTCAAAGTTATCTCTTGGATGATGGTGAATTAATGCCTATAGGCAATTTTGAATGATGAAATAGCCGTTTGACAAAATCTGGGACCCCTGGATTAAATACCTGTCAGAAACATAGAACAGATTTATCTCAGTACTTTTTTTCTTCTCTAGCAGGTGGTGCACTACTTTTCATTCTTTCTTGTCTTCTTTCCATCTATGGTCTTTCACTTTTCTCTCACCTCTTTAAGTGAAGTCTTCATGAGTACAGGAGATATCATTTCATGGTTACATCAAGTGGGGGGCATTCTGCCTTCTATATAGTACCCCATATTCTTGGACTATGGAGTGAGGGCCAGGTTACTCTAGCATTAAAAGGGCTTTATTTGAGCATCTCCTCCCTCATTATGTTTGGCTTTGGAGAGGCAAGATGGCAGAGAATATGATATAGTGTGGATTTTTTCCACAGCACTTGATGCTTATTTAAATGGTTATACTGTATTTTTTGTTTTTATTTTTGGTATTCATTTTACTTAATACTCCTGAAATGTGGATGATGCGCATGGAATAGCAACAAAATAGTATGCGTCTCTTCTGAAAAGTATAATACTTAACCCTGGTTTGCACCCAGAGACCGTTGCATTATACAATGGCTTTGCACACCTTGAAAATATTCTGAATAAAAGTAATTGACAATAAAAAAAAATGTATTAAATATTTTTGGTTTGTGTAGTTTTAATAAAGGGGGTTCAGAGGTCCCACAGAAAAGAGCTAGACAGGAATGTTAAATCACAATGAAACAGATAGCATCGTTAGCCCATAACAGAAAGAAGCTCATTGGATTTCTGGCAGGACGATCAATTATTGTTTAGTACAAATAAGAAAACGGACATGTACTGCGTGTTCTTTTTATTTAGAAATTTACCTTCTGAAACACATACCTAATAGTTTGATCTTTCATTGCGACATAAAAATATATATACATGTCGTACTCACCCTAAAAACCTTTTCTTCTCCATTAAGGGTCACAGGAATTGACACCTTCAGTATACAATGTAGTCTAAAGGAGGATTGGAGACAGGCAAAAAATAAAAAATAAAATAATAATGTAGACTAAACTCAGGCTAGCTCATCCTCTACTCAGCATGCTTAATTTTGAAGACAGTAACAAGGACATGAACAGAAACACAAAGGAGTGGGACCTGAGTCTTAGATAACTCGAAGAAAAAGGATTTTACAGCAATTGAGGGATACATGAAAACGAATACTGTTGGGATATCCAACTGCAGTCTGACTGAGGGGTGGGTAACAAAGCAATAGCTAACAGGCCCACAAAAAACAGGAGAATGCCTGCAGCATAGGAGCCACCCGAAGGCCCAAGAACCGAATATGAACAAGATATGGATGAGGCCCATTCAAATAAGGGCACCTGCTAACCAGGGTGACAGAATCAAGATGATGCTCAAGGCTTAGAAAGTTCAACAAGAGAAATAATGATGAGCAGGAAAGACACCAAACCTGAACTAGTACAATGTTGATTATTAAAGCGGGAGTCCGCCGGGAGTTCCGCCGTTTTTTGTTTTTTTTTTAAAGCCAGCAGCTACAAATACTGCAGCTGCTGACTTTTAAAATAAGGACACTTACTCGCCCAGCGCGCCCGCGATGTCGGCACCTGAAGCCGATCTCTCGATCGTCTCTCGGGTGCTGCCGCCGCTATCTTGGATATCGGAATCAGGAAGTGGAGCCTTTTCGGCTTCATTTCCCAGTTCCCTACTGCGCATGTGCGAGTCGCGCTACGCAATAAGGATGGTCCCCGCTGTCTCTGGGATCCGTATGTTTTCCAGCAGGCAGCGGGGGACTTTCAGAAAGGGGAGTAGATTCTGGGGAAAGGGGCGTTCCTTTCTGCAGAATCTACGCCGGAAGTGGGTGCAGATACCTGTACTGTACAGGTACCTGCACCCCCCTCCCCCTGAAAGGTGCCAATTGTGGCGCCGGAGGGGGGGAGGATTCCAATGAGCGGAAGGTCCACTTTAGGGTGGACCTCCGCTTTAAAGAAAACCCACTGAAAAGCAGCCAAAACCATAACTAATTACATGAAGGGGAAGAGCAGGCCCATAACATGATATGGTAAAAAAAAAAAAAAAAGAAAGGAGGACAACCCCAAGTCGGAAGAGATCCCAGGAAGGCCCCCAGTATCAAATATGTCCAGGTGAGAAAGGCCAGCCAGTCTACATGCAAAAGTCCAGGGCCATTCTTTGACTAAAGAGGTTGTCTGGCCCAAGAAGCAATCTTGTTAGGCAACACTTACTGTGGAAACATATGTATCCACAAAAGTACCACAGAATCTAAATAGACGTTAAACAAAGTCCTGAAAACTACCCCTAACAGGAGGTAGAATTGAAGAGAATGCCTATGGAGAGATAGAGCCACAAGATAGAGCTGAGGATGAAGCTAATGCATCCTCCCTAGCACATAAGTGCCGCGGGGACTCTCCAAGAAGATCCTGCTAAATAACAATCTAGCATTACCTCAACTCCAGCTATAGGCCTACAATAGCTTCTGATCCCTCAGATTCAGCACCAGTTGGCATGGTGCAAGGGACCGGCGTCTTAACAGTACTACAAAGAGTGTTCAACTGATAAAGAACAAAATCAAGAAAAGTCATCTGATGAACCATCCTCAAGAGGCTGCACATGAAGGCCATTTCATGTCCCAGAGGACAGAGGACAGAGGATTTCTGTAAGGAAAAATGGTGGCACAGCTCCAGCCCCTGATGACAAAGTCAGAGATGATGTAGACCCTATAAAATATACAGGGTCACCAGATCCCAGGTGTCTGATGCCTTAAAGGATGCCACACAGATGCCCCCAAAAACATTAAAGTATTGGGCTGGGGTGACCCACAGCACTGGAACTGCTCCTCCGTGTCTATGTGCAGATATGTAATGCCTGTGATGCAAGTGTCCAAAAGTGTGAGGCCAAGACTTGGGTATTCACACACTCAGCAAAAGAGCACACAGGAGGGTGCAAATGCCTGGTGCATAACAGAAGGTCTATTGAATAAAACATACAGCCAAATGTATACCACTGTTGTATGTCACTAAATCTCAACCAAATGCGGGAATAGCATGGCCAACAACTCCACAACACTGCACTTGCAATCTGATGTGTTTCGAGCCAAACCCAGGCAGCTAGGGTTGGTAAGGGTCAGATGGTCAAAGGTGACAAGGTCACGGTTGATGGGTAGTAGGAACAACCCGAGTTCATGTAGGTGCATTACAAAGATAACACGACAGAGGCATGGTGCTTTCTCCACATTGAATGACAAGAGAGGGCATTACCACTCCACCTAGCAGATGTCAGCACTTAGTCCCCCAGTGTTAAACCTTTCATTGATAAAACAGCAACAGATAAGTTGAAAGGCACCCAATGGTGCAAATAGTAAGGTAGCCTCTGGTGCTTCAGCTCAAACAGCCTTAACAGATAATTTAACTATGAACTTTCAGTGATAAGGCATACGCTGAGGGAATACCTTTGCTCTGAACTTGAAAAATGCCCTTTGACAAATTTCTGCCAGTAAACGTAGGTCTGGAAAGCACAACAAGGAGGAACCTGGAGCCCAAAAGGTCACTTTCCAGGCTAGCTGCATACATCCAGTCCAGCAGGTCTGGGTATGGCACTCCAAAGTCAGTCTTAGACAGGCCAATCCGGATAGTTGCTTTTTAGAGACCAGCTCAAGCAGTGATGTACTGAGGATTTGTGACAAAAGTTGATAGAAGAATAATCCAAAAAGAAAATATATAACTGAAGAAAAAGCTAGCAAAGACTGGTTAGACTTCTTGGCAGAGCTGAAGAAATGTCATCTGTTCTCCTTGTTCATTTAAAAAGATAACACGAGGCATGCTGGACAATGGGCAGGATATACTGTGGAATGGCTGCAACTTTGCTGGTGACCAATCCTGTTTGCAGCAATATAACTCAACAGTATCTGATTTCATGGGTCCCTCAATGGACAAGAAAAATGGAAGTAAAGATTGTTTGCACGACAATTTGTTTCCCTCAGAAATCAACTTAAGCTACAATTATAGTTGCAAGTTTCACCAGTTTAACCTCTGAATCTTATTCCTCTTGGGAAAATGTCTAGTTCTATCAGGTCAAATGGGAGCATCTAGTAAAAAAACAATTCTTAAAACTCAGCACAGATTCTTAAAGTTTGAGCTTTAACTAGGACATTGAGGTTGTTGATTTTCAACCTCTCCATTGTAGTTTTGGTTACACTTGTAGCGTCATTATCCTGCCGAAAGGTGAACCTCTGTCTCAGTCTTAAGTTTGACAGATGTAGATTTTGCTCTAGAACTACCAAGTATTTTTGGCTGTATACATCTTACCCTCAAACCTGACCATTGTCTCAGTCCTTGCAGATTAAAGGAATTCACACACATACTACCACCATACTCCACAATGGGGGTGGCATTCATTTCCCAGAGCATTTTGCAAAGTTGAATTTTGGCCTCATTAGAACTTTTTCCACAGGTTTGCTGTGTTGCCTACTTAAATGTTTGCAAATATTCAAATGGGATGTTATGTTTTTTTTTTTTTTTTAGCAAGCAGTAGTAAGCAATACCAGCATTTTTCTATTATAATATAATATTGGGAATTATGCAATTCGAGCAGGCAAAACCTACTCACTTCCTTATCAGAAAGGCCCATTTCTATTAGCAAACCTTTAACAGGGCTAGAACTATTAGTCCGCACATTTAAGCTGGATGCACACTATACAATTTTTTTGTAATTTATTCCTTCAGATTTACCAAAACCATATAATAATGGAGGTCAAACCTTAAGCGTTTTGATTTATATGCAATCAAGGCAGGCCCTTGGTACTACATGGTTTTGGAAAATCTAAAGGAAATCAAACAAAAAAAGTTGTATAGTTTGTATGGGGTCTTAAATGGGAAATTTACTAAACTTTCCTGAGAGAAAGGGATGCTGACCTGGATTACCATCATTTTTGAATTGGCATTATGCTCTGGAACAAATATACGTATACCACAATTCAGATACCCTTCACTGCATACCTGTTCCAGGTCAGTGACCCAAAGTATTAGCATGACAGCCAGGCATTACAAAATGAAAAGGTAGCTTTCATGTTTCTCTCAGGCTTTCCTCCAACCACCTCAATACCAGACACTTTCACTCCCATCCTGTACAGGCCAATTTTCAGCGCTATCCTTCAACACTGTACCTGAATTGGATTATCTTTTTAAACAGAAAAGAGATTTCTTTTAGTGGTACTTAATCACCACTGTGTTTTTTTTATTTAGTTTTTTTTTATTTAGCAAGAAACAAGACGTTTTTCTTTGTTTCTATTATAAAATTATGCAAATATGTATTTCTTCATAAATTCATGGCAAAATTCTGCTACATTGCTTTGGTAAAAATAACTCAATAACCCTAAATATTAGTCTGCAAGAGTCCAGAAACACCCTTCGATTGCTTATAACAGTGATAACTGCAATAAGCATTTTTTTTTAGGAATGGCATCCATTCATCCAGTGTGTACTGTTGTGAAGCGGCGATTCGCCGCAGCCATCACATGGTACAGATGCACTGTGATTGGCCCGTCTGTACCATATGATAAGTGACCAATCACAGAGATAAACAAAATAGTACACAATGAATGGCTATTGCATACAACACTCATGTGATCTGCTAGGATTGGCCTTGGTGATCACATGGTACAGGCAGTAGCCCGGTACACCAATTTCATCGCATAAGGCAGATCATGGGATGATAAACATATGACGTCCACCCAGTCTGGCAGCGCTCATGCTCAGCCGTCACTGTACTATAAGCCGGATCGGAAGCGGTTAAATTGCATGGCTAGGGGGCATTCATACATTAGCTGTACTTACTGCTATAGTTTATATCTTAGATACATTTTTGTACAAGTTTGATACAGCAGTGTAAAGGGTTAAAGCGTTAGTTTTATCGCTGCATACACACAGGGCAAGGGCAGAAGCAAGAGCAATATTTGTCCAGAGAATTTTTTTACCAGGACAGAAAGCAACTGGAAATCAAATGTTTTAGAGCCTTTACCAAACAAGTTAGGGGAAAAAAAGGAACACCTGTTCTAGTGAGAGTAGCGCAAGGGAGGCTTTGCCTCAGTTCAAAGAGATTTAGTGACAGGGATTTCTACTTTAAACCCAAGTTTTTACAATGAAATAAAATGTAAGTGATAGAAAAAAGGAAGACGTGGCTTGCAGTATACCATAATGTTAAACACAGTATAGAGGAACATTTAACAAGATGCAGTTCTATCCACAAAGTGTGAGAAACTAGGTAAATCTGGATGATTATGTACACATCAAATAATAAAAAATGTTATCTGCTCAGGTATTAGAATACCTGTTTAGTCTAACAGAGAATTACTTGCCTTATTAGAGGAACGGTCTGACGAAGCTGCTCCTCTTCACCAGTTTGCTGCTGCTCCTTTGCTGATATCATGCTAAGTGTGAAGGAGAGAGGCCACTGCTAGACAGCGAGGAATAAGGCAAGTATTCCGCTCTTAAAGTGGAAATCCACCCAAAAGGGGAAGTTCCGCTTGTTTGCACCCCCTCCTTCCACTTTTGGGGGAGGGGGCAGGTATATGGTTTTGACAGCCCCCTTCCTTCTCCTGCAGTCGTCTGGAACACATTACAGGTCCCAGAAGTCTACGGGACTATAAACAAGGTGCATCGTGGCTTGTGCAGTAGGAAACCAACTGTAAAGCTGGAAGGCTTCACTTCTTGCTTTCATTACTTGCTATGCCGGAGCCTGCACCTGAAGCCGATGGAACAATCGGTCCGGTTGAGGATACAGCAAGTCACCAGCTACAGTATTTTTGATGTTGACTTCATTTTTTGGGAGGAGCATGGAGCTCCTCTTTAATCCCCCCAAACAAGCACTAGAGCAGGGGTCTCAAACTGGCAGCCCTCCAGCTGTTGCAAAACTACAAGTCCCGTGAGGCATTGCAAGGCTGACAGTTACCAGCATGACTCCCACAGGCAGAGGCATGATGGGATTTGTAGTTTCGCAGCAGCTGGAGGGCCGCCAGTATGAGACCCCTGCACTAGAGCCTTGCTATTAGAGGAAAGGGGGGTAGCTACCAAAAGGGCCCGTCTTCACAGGATTTGGGCTTGTTTCGATGCTATCAGTTTAGGAGGCTTCGGAGATCATTCAGAATGGACAGGTGCAGCTCACTTGCAGTTGTAGACCTGTCCTGCATATGGCCTGCTTCAAGCGGGATTTGAATGCTTTGAAACTTGTATAGTGGTACAAAACCCACCTAAAGCAACCAAACATCTGTCTATAGAGACCCAAATGGAATTTTAAAAGCTGGCCAGAGGTTGGCTTTAACAGTAACCAGGGTGGATGTTTTTTATTGCCTCATGAATATCAGGTCACTTGGGGTTTTATCGTCATGTTGTGAAATAAAACGGACCACACTGTCTTCTCAAACAGTTTAATAGCAAACAAACAAAGGAAGGTACCACACTTTTTGTATACAAAATGACTTCTAGTCAGAACTGTGTATGTTGGTGTAATGTTTGTGCACAATTAAAACATCAGTAAATATCGGGAGAAAGGGGAGGGGTGTTGAAATTAAATTTTACAAAGGGTTAATTCATTTAACACAGACACACTTGTTTCAAACTTAAACAGAAATTCATTTTAATCCACAAACTCAGCGATCAGCTATGCAGTAGTGGTTACCTTTTTTTTTTTTTTTATCTTCTTAAACCATTAAAGAAAATTCATATTTTCTACATTTTACAACACAATTTCACACAGAAACAAAAAAACAAAAACAACTAAATTTTTGCTTTGCAAATCAGAAAAAAACAAAACAAAACTTAATTCAAGACAATTAAGAAAAGCATCTGTGAGGAAGGGATAGTGGAGATTTCATGAGTCCTGTTACGGCAGCACAGAAGGACATCTTGGTCATATAGTGGCAACATTTTTTTTTTTCGACTTCACATTGTGAAATAAATCACTTTACATTGTTTTCTAGTAGAAAAAAGGCAAAAAACTGTACAAAATCCTAGTGTTAACTACAATCAGTTTGTACCAATAAAAAAGCCCACAGGTTTGTCTCCAAAAGATTTTTTTTTTCTTTTTTTTTCCGTTTTTTGCAACTTTATATAGAATTATTCACAAAAAGCAGGCAGATATTATTAGGAAGGCAGAGGTAACATTATGACAATGCATAAAATCACCACAGAACTTTGTTGTTTTTTAAAAGTAGTCAGAAGAAAGCCTTTTTTTTTGGCATTTATTTCGATCCAGAGATTATACTTCTCAGGTGTTTTTGATTCTGTAGTAAGCACTTCACCAATGAGATAGGTTGTGAGGAAGAGAAGGAGTTATGACCTTCTGTGTCGGCTTATGCATTGTGAGCAGCCCTGCGCAGAGTTGTGCGTTAGACTGGACTGGTGCCAATTCCTGCCTCATAGAATAAAATAAAGTAAACGAGAGGAGCTTGAATTGAAGCTCAAGGGCACAAAACCAAAAATTGGGTTATACCCTGTGGACATAGAAGCACCGAAGGAATTCTGGTTTACCAAAGCACTGCTCCTCGTGAGATGGGACGACTATTCGTTTCCCAGAATGCTTTGAGGATAGTGACAACACCCGACTCAGGACTGTAGCAGAAACTGGAGTGGCCATTGGAAACACACATGGCTACATTTATAAAGTGTCTGAAAGTGATGCGAGGTTTCTACACCAGAGTTCCCAGCTCTGCCCACCCCCCCAACATCCATTTTTCTTTTAGCCTTCAGAGAATTTTGCAAGAAAAGTGAAATTTCACCTGCTGAGGCAGCAAAATAAAAAATTGTGCTGTGGGTAAGAGTTGGGAACTCTAATGGGGTTACCTCCCCTTAAGAAACACAGGAAGCCAGTGGGGTGGGTTATGTCC
The DNA here is from genome assembly GCF_037356315.1 of Lithobates pipiens. Classification (NCBI taxonomy): domain Eukaryota; kingdom Metazoa; phylum Chordata; class Amphibia; order Anura; family Ranidae; genus Lithobates; species Lithobates pipiens. The sequence continues at coordinate 216,236,913 of NW_027507686.1, read as the reverse complement.
ACCAATGTCCACGCAAAACTGAAATAAGGGTTTTGTATGGACTGACTCTTAATACCAGTGTGGCTTAAGCAGATCACTTTACAAGAGTTTTTTTCTTTTTTTATATCCCCTTTACTTTTCTTTAGAGGATGTTGGACTACGTATGAAAAATGGAGCACTGAATTAGTTGTCGCCCATAACTAAATAAGGTTCTTCCTGCTGAAGGCAACAGACTATTTCTCCTCCAATTTTTGCATACGAGACCTTTAGTCAGCCCTCACTAAATATACAACAGCCTGTAAGTCAAGCTCTTCTAAGGTAACCATCATACTGGGGCTTCTGGTAAGACCTCTGAAGGTCACCAGTTAATCATTATGGTGCCAACCAAAACATGCTGTGCTGTTATACAGCACAGCTACCCTGCATGTCGGGGCAGGAATCTCCAGTACAGCCTGAACACACAAGCCCAGATAACTTATAACTGCACATCTAGTCAACACACACACACAAAAAATTAAAAAGGACAACGCTAAACAGTTTAGTTTAAAATGATGTTTACAGCCCCGCTTTGTACTTTTTAACCTCTAAAACACAAAATCTATTGGCTCAGTAACTGTCCCTAAGAGGGGCATACTGCATGTATTAAACTGAGCATAGATGAGTAACAGAAATGTACAGGACAAGGCAAAGTAGTTCTTTTTTGGCACAGTTTAAAGAGAAAAACAAAAGCGGTCACATTTTGCTATATAGAGTAAGTAGAACATCCCCAAAGGGGAAAATAAAAAATAGTAGGCAGATAGAAGCATAAGTTCTGGTATGCTTGCAGGTGCTGTGAAGGGGGCACATAATACAAAGTTACCACACTCCATATTTAAAAAAAAAAAAAAGCTTTTTTTTTGTATCTGTAAACAGCAAAATGTGACTCTTTTGGAGAGATTCCAATTAGGTACAAGGTTTGGTTAAAAAATAAAATAACACAAAGAAGCCCCCTAAGCTCAAGTAGAGAGGACATACAGATTGAATTTTGGTTGGTACAAACAAACAAAAAAATAAAAGACGAATATTAAACAGTGTGCCAGTTAGGCCTGCTCAAAAGATTATTAGGTACAAAGTATCATCCCAAAATTAAGTGGTTATTTTATGAATTTCTAGAAAAATAGATTTATATATATTTTTTTTTAATAATCAAATGCAAGATTTTGTTTTTTGTTTTTTTGTTTTTTTAAATATTGTGTCCCTCTTCGCAGTCTTTGAAGCAAAGCCAATTTGGCAACACGCAAGAAAAAACATAAAAAAAAGAGAAAAAAAAGAAAGAAAGAAAAAAAAAAAAAAAACACAACATGGTAAAATATACACATTAGCATCAAAAAAAAAGGTCAACACAAGTTCAGAGGTGAGAGTTCAAGCATCAAAGAAGCTGAAGAAACAAGGATTTGGACGATGTACTTGAACGCCACACCGACATGCTTTAGAGGCACAATGATGGACAAATGGCAGGAAGGGATCTAGAAAACAAAAACAAACCAGAGAAACAGGGAGAAGCACTGAGTTACACAACGCAATACATCAAATCACAGAGAAAAACAAAAAAAACAAACAAAAAAAACAAAAAAGACACAGCTAGGCACAATGGCCTAGCTCAATACAGACATGCAGAGACACCGAGGACCAAGGTTACTAGCATGGTGGATCTCGGCATCTTGAAGGGAAACAACATGATGTGACACGCATGTACACACGACTGTGATAGGATTTGGGAAGGGACACAACACCCAACAGACATAAATTAGAGACTAGAATCACCATGCAAAAGGGATCCCAACAGAAAAAAAGTTAGCCCAGCAACCCACATGGACACAAATGGGACAGGAGCGGTGGTGTGAAGACCGACGAAAACCCAAACCACTCCATGTAAACACTGGGGTTTTGTTTTTTATGATTACATTTACTAGCACCTCCGAAACAATGGTGACATCTAGGCTCTATGAATGGCACAAACAGTTTCTGAAAGCTAACTGAGATGACTTTAAATTGTAACCCCATTTTATAGACCTCTTTGCAGGAAGTCCCACAAAGTTCATCGTTGACTAAGTCAAGGATAAAAATTCCCATTTTCAAAGAGTATTTGCTAATGTATAGCAAAAAGCAAATGTTATGTTGCAACTTCTGAAACGGTCAGATATTGTTTCGTTGCTCCAGCTGCAGGTTTCTTTTGCTTCCAACCAAGCAGTTTCTGAAAAAAGGTGCAGGATATTCCCTAACAAGCATCACCGAGACAGAATTGTGCCTTTCCCTACCAGTTTATGATTGGCTGACTCGAGAAAAGGTTACAGATAAGTGAGAGGTAACTAGATCACTCAATCACACATACAGTGAGCAAAGGCTCTTTAGTGGAAGCTTTCCAGGCAATAGACTGCACTCTTCAAAAGATAACTTGCCAGAAAGCAAGAGAAATTTGCAAATGCCTTAAAAGACCATTTGACTCTGCTCTTCAGACTTCTTCTACATAACAGGCTTCCATCATTAATCTAGCTTTCCACATTCAAGCTTAGCGTTGACTGGAGCAAAAATAAAAAATAAAATCCTACTGAATCTCTTAAGTTAACAAGTGTCACTAGTTTGTTGCAAGACAATCTAAAACCTATGTGCATATTTCAGAGGTGTAAGGGAACTAATTTTCCCCACAATCTTAGGGACTTCAATGCCAATGGAGTCAGTACTGCAAATGGGAACGTGAGATAACTACACTGTTCTTGGTTCTAGAAAATTGATAAAGTTGGTGAAAACCAATACTAGTGCAAACCTCAAACACTGACAACAGTTATTGAAAAACTCCATGCCATCCTATTTTGTTCTTTATTTTCTACCTCTACTATTCATTAATATGGCTATAAGTTACAGCCATTTTCCCACGTTGCTAAGACAATTAAAAGGACACCTAGACCTCAAGCCAAAAGGAATGTGAACATTGAGTAAACCACCCAGAAACTTTAATGTGACTGCTTACGATTGGGTCACCAACAAATGGATGATATTCAGCTATAAGGGTTAAAAACTGCCAGATCTGCCAGTCTTAAAAAGTCTACACATCAGCACATTTAAATTGGGACAATTTCTGTTAAAGCGGAGTTCCACCCAAAAATGGAACTTTCGCTTTAAGTACTGGTGACCCCCTGGCATATTTTCTGGGGGTGGGGGGGTGCCCAGTTTTGACAGGCACCCAGCTCCCAATTCCTCCGCTGGCGACAGAAGTTCACCTCTCCCCTCTCCCTGAAATCTTTTGGGACACGTCACAGGTCCCAGAAGATTGCCCGGCCATTCACAGCATGGGTCGTGCATGCGCAGTGTGCGTCTGGCTGTGAAGCCACAGCAGAGCGCCCAGTTACATTGCTGACGCAGCAGAGTGGAGGGGGAGATGAGCGAGGCTTCACGCGCCCGCATCGCTGGACTGTGGGACAGGGGAGTGTTTATATACAATTTTTGTAGCTGCTGACTTTTAAATGGGTGGAAGTCCGCTTTAAATACCTCAAAGCAGCACATATGTAAAACATGGGGCTTTATCGGTAAACATTTAGCCTCATTCAGACAGGTACTTAGAGGTGGTGAATAAGCACCTTGTTTATGTGGCTTCAGATGCCAGGTGTCGAATCGAGATGCATCTGACAGACATGTTGCGGGTGAAGGGTCGCAAATGCAGACAGTCTGCTGTGTTCGTGCAGCCCACTGCATCCCCATAGACATCAATGGACTGCCCGCACACATGGTGGCCAAAGCCGCATAAACAAGGCATTCATTCACAGACTATCAGTGTCAGCACCCATTTGAATGAGGCCTTGCCAGCACAGAACAAGCTGCATATACAGAACCATCATTAACTACATCACAGAGGTTAAAATGCCTTTTCAATCTCAAATGCTCATTTGGACTATGAGCAGCTCTTCCACAAATTACTCCAAGAACATAGGCATGCTTCCTCTTGAAAACCGGCAATAAAAACTTTTCTGTCCTTCCGATTAGGGTTGGAAACCGTAATCTCAAGGTTTGACAACTACAAAGTACCACCAGCAGCAATGATTAAACAAGGCGAAGTCGCAGCTATCAGTAGAACCAGTCAAGCTCTGTGCTATGGTGTGAACGGGCCCCTACAACACAGAGTTTAAAATAATGGTTCTGCCCATTTCACATCTATGTAACAAGGAATCCGTTCATGCCTCAGATGCAGGCAGTGTCATTAGTACACACTGAACTGGACTCACAAGCGAGGGATGGACGAGAACCCCATTACGGTACCCACCGCTCCGTTCCTTCCAACCCTTAAAAAAGAAAGCATTTGCTATATAGACAGAAGTTCTGAAAAAGCAGAGTTCAGTAGCCTGCAGGCAAATTGTAAGCTGAGATGTGAATTTCAATACTGACAAATCAGGAGACTTCTTTTCACATTTAAAACCCAGACTCTTCTGCTGGGCAGGATTTTTTTTGTCCATCCCCACACACTGTAAGATGCCTTATAAACATGATGCAGAGTTACTTTGTATAAAACATAAAATAAAATCACCGTCTTTCCAAATTCTACAAAATCTCTTCCCATTGAAATAATTTAGGCAATAAATATTGCTCACTCATCCGAGCTGTATAAAACCTCTATAAAAATATAGAAATGTCATTCTAACAGGCTTGTTTTCCTTCAATCATCTTTTTTTTTCAGTTTGATTATTTTTTTATACACTTGTATAAAAGATCATATCAGGAGCCTGGAAGCCTCAATACGTTTCACATTATACCAAATCAAAAACTTTGAAAACACTTTTTTCTCTGAGTATACAATATTCAAGTTTTAGCAGTTCTTCAGCACGTATGTCAAGATACATGTATGTAGGTATGCACAAAAAGTACATACACACACAGGCACGTGAAATACTCTATTCTACACGCAACACCAGACACCAGTCCGTGAACTCTTGAGAGAACCCTTTTTATGTCAATGCCATGCCCACTTGCCATGAAGAGTGGTAAAGTTACCAGTAAACATTTTTAAGTCTGGTGAGAGACCAGATTGATTGTTCTAGAAGTTTTTTGTTTTTTTTAAAGTACACATATTGTGCTTATGGTTGCCAGAAATGCTATTTAAAAATTGAGCATGTACAGAAAACAGATATTACGTGTACTTTGACAGTCTAAAGTGCTAATAGGTATACATCGTGAATATATCACTTTTCTCTGCCTGTCCCAGCTCTATGGATTCTTCACACACTGCCTTGTGGCCACTTTCTATACCAAATCAGATGGAATTTGTAGCAAAGGGCTTACCGTGATCCACCAAGCAGTTCAGTAAATTAAAGAACATTGCTGGTGGAAGGTGGTAAGCACTTCAAAACTTACGAATACAATATTTATATTTATTGTGTAGCCAAGTGCTGGGCTAGGGCTAATAAGGGACTAATAGTAATTTAAAAAAGATGCAAGACATGAAAAATCCAAGCTCCATTATCAAGATGATATTTCTGATCCATTATTAGAATCTCTACATACATTTTTCTGAATATGACCCATAGCTCTATTATATTTTACTTAAACCAAAATGACACATGGGTTTAGTGAGACTTTAACCACCCAAGAGCCGGTGTTGACAGGCTTTGGGATTGTGCTGATGGAACAGTTTGAGACACTCTCAGAATTCAGTGAACGGTACACTTGACCTGCAATTTTTCATTCCAATAAATGTGTTTGGGAATATGAAACTCCAAACTGATCAATGGGAATGAAAGTACGCTGAATCAATTTATAAAGAGCAGATTACAGAGATTAAGTAATGTCTTAAATTGCCAGCGTGTGGATAGGCCAAGGACAGAAAAGGATGTGGTTTTGTAGGAGATTAAAGCAACCGACCTCTTTTCAGTGGTGAGACTAAATTCCTGAAAGCCAAAATCGGATGCAAGTCACCGACGGCTACTGATCATTGCTCTTCAATAAAAAATAAATTAAAAAAACACCTGTCTGAAGGTCTATTTTAAGCAGCTAAAAGGGCAACCTTATTTGTGCTTTACGTACATTTTTATGAACAGCCAGCAGCTAAAAAAAAAAAAAAAAAGCAGGATAATACAGAAAAACTCCAACAAAAGGAGCCATTGTTGTACCACAAGACAGACCTGGGGAGGGGAGAGGTACATAAGTGAGTGACCCTCAGGGTCAGAGTGCATGCAGTTGAAATGCAGCAGAATGGCAAGTGGAGCATTGAGCAGACAGGCTATATTAATGCCAGAAAAAGCAGGCGCTCGTCTCTCCTTTTTCAAGGCTTCTGGTGCTGGTACTTGTCATACATCTGTACAAACACAGCAAAAGTCCAAACAATAATATAAAAAAAAAAAAAAAAAAAAAAAAATCACTGATATGGCACCTAAACTCCAAAACAAAACACTTGAAACAAGTAGTACGAGCCATTCTTCCATACGAAGCAAAAAAAAAAAAAAAAAAAAATCACAACAAAATGTTGTACCCAGAGTCTTTTAGGAGGGAAAGAGGCTTCTGGCTTTTAGTACATGGAGATGCTTCGGGGCTGCTGAGAGAGACAGCAGAGTCTGTATGTTCTCACTAAGTGCTCTCCTCCAGCCATAAAATCCTGGTTTGGCCTTTCCATCCCACACTTACCAGAACATCCTTCTCGCTCACTTCCCAGGGCAGTACAGTTCAGTATGGTTTGCTGTCATTCTTGGAGCGTTTAAGCTGGACCTTCAGACGTTTCATTCCGATCTGAAAGCCATTCATGGACTGGATAGCAGCCTGAGCGGAAACTGGATTGTCATAACTCACGAAACCTGCCACACACACAAGCATGTTGGTTATTCGAAAAGGCAAAAACACCCAAATGGCATAATTATTAAGACAAAATGTGTAAAGCACAGTAACACATAACTGAAGGAAAGGTTCAATCTAGACACTTAGATCGAAAACATTTTCCTAATGAATACAAAAAAAAAAAAAAAAAGTTTTAGATCAGTCACATATAATATCCTGTGTATTGCTGTAGATTTTGTCTAATTGAAAAGTATGCACAGCTTATGTACGAAAACATAGCTAGGGTATTCAGCTACAGCAAGCAAAAATCCTCATTTGCTTTGAAAGGAAGCAAGCCTGATTGGCTGACACTGTCAAAAGCTTCATTTATGGTCCAGTATCTGTTTGTGCTCATAAATGAGCACAATAACTTTGTATGTATAGCATATAGAGTAAAAAAAAAAACTATTTGAAGATGCACTGAATAAACCTAAACGAGTTTGTAAATCCAACAGTCATTTTCCTGATATGTGCCATGTTATTGCATGAAGAATATCTTGTTTTCTGCGTATTGCTTCCTTTGAATGAAATTTCTGGTGTTTCTGCCAGTCCCTCTGCTTTCCTATTAAAAGCGGACCACACACCATGGTCAGTTCTATAGCTGTGCTGGGAACTCACCGTGCTCTCCTCCAATGACTACGCCATCAAGAACACAGCACCACTCTTTCTGGTCTCTGCCTCACTTCCTGGACCAATGTGATGATGTCACCGACTCGTCAGGGACCACTTAGAAATGATGTGGCTCCAGCCTCAATTTGAGGATTGAATTTGACCTCCAACAACCATTTTACAATCTGCTCCATGTCCTCCGTACCCCATGTGACTCTGGCACATGGGGTACCAGCAGAATGAGTACATGGAGCAGAATGTAGAATGGTTGTTGGTGGTAGAATTCAAATTGAGGCTGGAGCCACATAAATCACACCTAGTTGCTGGTTGCCAAGGTTTCTCTGACTAGGTAGAGTCCAGGAAGAGCAGTGCTGTAGATTGTATGTGATCTTAAAGCGGAGGTCCACCCTAAAATGGACCTCCGCTCATCGGAATCCCCCCCCTCCGGCGCCACAATTGGCACCTTTCAGGGGGGAGGGGGGTGCAGTTACCTGGATAATCCAGGTAACTGCACCCACTTCCGGGATAGCTGTCTGCGGAAAGGGGCGTAGATTACGCCCCTTTCCGCAACTGCCCGCCCCTTTGCGCAAGTGCCCCACTGCCTGCTGGGAAACACACAGTTCCCAGAGGCAGCGGGGACCGTCCGGATTGCGCCGCGCGGCTCGCGCATGCGCAGTAGGGAACCGGGAAATGAAGCCGAAAGGCTCCATTTCCTGATTCCCATACCCAAGATGGCGGCGGCAGGACCCGACAGACGACCTAGCGATCGGCTTCGGGTGCCGACATCGCGGGCGCGCTGGACAGGTAAGTGTCACTATTTTAAAAGTCAGCAGCTGCAGTATTTGTAGCTGCTGGCTTTAAAAAAAAAAAAAAAAAAACGCGGAGTCCCGGTGGACTCCCGCTTTAAGGGGACCAAGGCTCTTAATTTGATGTGCACTGGATTGAGTGTACATGACAATGCGAGTTTATTTTATGCTTTAATAAAGAGATATGTTTTATGGAAGCACAATGATGGTTTTAGGTTTGCTTTGAGCTACTAACTGGGGGGAAGTGGAGGCAGCTGGAGATGACAGCCATTACTCCCAAAGGGGATATAAAGCTGCAAGTTGACCCTAAGGTCCAAAGTCCTGAGATAATAGGCTTTAATTATCACATTTGTAAGGATCCCATGGTATATCATTCCTTAAAAGGGAAGGCCGACATTGACCAAATTTACACTACAATGCCAAAAGTATTGGGACGTCTGCCTTTACATGAACTTTAATGGCATCCCAGTCTTCGTCTGTAGAGTTCAATACTGAATTGGCCCACCCTTTGCCGGTATAACAGATTCAACTCTTCTGGGAAGACGGTCCACAAGGTTTAGACGTGTGTCTATGGGAATGTTTTACCATTCTACAAGAAGCGCATTTGTGAGGTCAGACACTGATGTGGACAAGAAGGCCTGGCTCACTGTCTCCACTCTAATTTATCCCAAAGGTGTTCTATCAGGTTGAAGTCAGGCCAGTCAAGTTCCTTCACCCCAAAACATGCTCATCCACACTATATTGCCAAAAGTGTTGGGCCACCCCTCCAAATCATCAGCTGAAGTCATGTGGCAACTTTTCTGGGTTTTGACTGGAGGTTAGTGATCATAGCAGAAGTTCAGTGTAAGAAATACACAGGAGAAAATGCATGTTGAGGAGTGCGGGGATTCTATTGACATCACGACGCCACCCACTGAGCCCTGGAAAACAGACCCACCTACAAAATCTGCAGTTTTTCGGGTCTTATAGCAGACAGAAGGGAACATTTGACAGATAAGTATACATGCAGGAGGCACGTATATCCTTCTAGATAACCAATATTGCACTAGTTTAGAAAGGATGAGAGTGTGTTTAAGGAAACAGCATTTATTTACATTTTATGAAATTGTATGAAAAAAAAAAAAAAAGGGTACATTTTTTATTTACTAATATTTTTATATATATTTTCCTGCACCCAGGTTATTTAATTTCAGATTTGGCGCGTTTCATGTGGGGGAAGGCATTTTATGTGGAGATTAGACTTTGTGCAGCACTGCACTTTTATTGAATACATTAACTGGTGGTGTGGGGACATGACAAATGCTGTCAACAGCAGTTAATACACAGATTGAAAAAGACTGGTGGGGGGGGGGGGGGGGGGGAGGGGGGGTAAGTGCAGGAGTATTATACAGTTTAAAAGATGAGCTTCAGTCTGGACATTTTTTTTCCCCCCCCAAATACTGTATATGCTTGGCTTTTAATAGGACGATGTTGGCACCCTGAGCCGATTCTTCAATCGGCTTCTGGTGCGGGCGCTGACATCTTAACTAAGGGAAACGATCAGTGAAGCCCTCACAGCTGGTTTCCTACTGTGCATGTCAAGTTGCACTGCCCTTTCTGAATGGTCTCACTCATCTTCTGGGACCCATGCGTGTCCCAGAAAGCAGCTGGGGGGGCGTTTGCATTTAGGTAGGGACCGGACATACTTGGAGATCGCAGTGGTGATCTTACCTGGAAGTGGAAGCAAGTAGCTTGTCGAAACCAGGTACCCACTACCCCCCCCCCCCCCCAAAAAAAAGTGTCGAATGTGGTAGTAGGGGGGAGGGTGTGAACACGCAGAGCTTGCCCTTTTAGGTGGAGCTCTGCTTTAACTCAGGTGAACAGATTGCCAAGAATGGCACATTAATTCTGTGGAGAAATTAATAATTTCTCAAGCTCTTGGTGGATATCAGGGTGTTTGTTGGTGGTATTCATAGTTTATTTTAACAAATGTTGATTTACTAAAACTGGTGCACACAGAACCTGGTCCACTGTGCATAGTAAACCATCAAGCTTTATTGTCAAAGCTCAAGGCTGGGTTCACACTGGTACGTCACGACTGTAATCCTACTTTGCCCTGCGACATTGGTCCTACTTTCATCCGACTTGAATGAACATAAGATTTAACTCAGACTGAGATCGTCTGACTTGTTCTTTAACCAATCAAAACAATCCTAGTGCGACAAATTCCTTTTACTGCTGCAATCACTTTTTCGGATGTCACAAGTCACATGGTTAGGACAAGGATCCGACTTCAAATTATATTTAGGGGGCTGAAGTAGAAGACAAACCAAAGTAGTGCAGGAACCTTTTTCAAAGTCGGATCAGTTAAGACCGCTCTTTATAAGGAACCATTCATTTACAGATGTCATACGGCACGTGCTCCCAAAGTCAGAGCGCGTATGTCATACCAGGGTGAACCCGGCCTAACCTAACTGAACTAGCTGAAGTTAACAGCTGATTGGTTATTATGCACAGCAGCACCAGATTCTGTGCGCTGAAAAAGCCCCCCCTCGGCATACACACACATATATATATATATATATATATATATATATATATATATATATTTATTTATTTGTTCTGTTGGAGGTTTTTCCCTCAAATTTAGTCCTGAAGACAAACAGGGAGTAAAAGGAAAACTTTACAAAAATACATCCTATCAGGAAGCTGTCTGTAATAGAAGATATCCCCCTCCCCTCTTGGAGTGAGTTTCTTATCACTTTTAGTCCTGGTTACAATGGCCATAAGGGACAAATCGAAAGGGTTGCCCCCTCCACTTCCTAATGGGGGTGGCAGCATGAAAAACCTGACAGGTTCTTACCCTTCCCCAAAAATGTTGGCTATAGATGCAGTACAAGGTTGAAGAGATTTTAAACCTGAAAAAGGGTCAAAATAAATGGTGACTGACTATTACTTCATGATCGCTGAAAACTTACCAAAACATTTGCTGAGGTTCGTTTGTTTATCAATGAAAACTTTGGCGGACACAACATTTCCAAATGGCATAAACATCTGCAGGATGTCTTGGTCACCAAACTCTTGGGGCAGGTGGTATATGAAGAGGTTTGCACCCTCTGGACCTAAGTGAAGAGTAAAAAGTAAAACACAGAACACAGAGTTTATTAAAAAAAAAAAAAAAAAAAAAAAATCAAGAGAGTTGGTTAATAACAAGCAGCACAAGAGCACCTGTTGTATTCAAATACTTTTTCCTAACCCAAATGCAGTAGTGCTTTCCCAAAGTCATGCTTAGGTATTGCTCCTTCATGACTTGTTTGGTAGGTACAAGCTTCCAAGATGGCCATGCTTATTCTTCTTCACCAATGGATCACTGATGTGGAAGCAGATGTGTGCATAATGGGCATTTGTGCCATTGATATATACAAACTTTTTTCACTAGAGAAAAGGACGACAACAATGGAGCTTGGGCAAACAAAAGGTTGCATAAAAGGATAAGTTCACCTTTGGGAACATGTTACACATTCCACCCGATTTGAGGGTGGAACATGTAACATTTTCCCAGTGCTGCAGCTGACATTTCCCCCCCCCCCCGTGTGGCAGTACAGGGAGAAGTTCCCCGTACTGGCTGTCACTGTTTGAAAACAGCGTGGCCATGTGGGGCTCCGCCCATATGGCCACATCATTCATACGCACAGCTGCATGTGTCCAAACAAACTACAAGCCCTGACATCCTTAGCGGCTGTTGGCTTCTAGTTCTCAATGAACTAGCACGGAGCCCTGGAGCGCAGTGGTAGTTCATGGAGTCTTCCTATCAGCAAGTATCGCCTTACCAGTATGGGATGTAAGGGCAAGCAAATACATAGACAGTGTGCAGGAGGACCTGCATGGCATCATTGATCTGCTGATCGCTGGTGCAATGCTTTAAAGGCTCCTACTGCAAAAATATACATTTTCTTACCTACAAAAAGATGGGCATTTATTTTTTTGTAGAAAGGTTAACGTATCCTTTAACCATTTGACCCCCAGGCCTTTTCTGGATTTTTTGTCCCCCACATAATATATTTCTTTTAAAGCAGAGGCTTTAGAGAATAAATTGTTTGGTTTTGCAATTTTTTTTACACGATATTTGCGCAACATTTTTTAAACTTTTTTTGGGGAAAAAATAAATAAAATTGGGGACCTATATTGCAAAAAACAATATACGACTCAACTTTCTGGTAAACTATAAAACATGTTACCCCAAGTGAATAGCTACCAAACAGGTCACACTTTACAAATTGCACACGCCCACCGGCGACAAACTACATACATTTTATTATCCATTGGTGATACTTTAAAAGCCTTCACAAGTTACTACTTTAGATTTATAGGTCTGGTAAAACAATTACTGCCCATGATGTGACGTTTGGAGTGACACCTCACATGTGGGACGATCACAGGATTATGTGCACGCAGGACCAATATGCGTTTGCCTTTGTGCATGAACACAGAGGGACGGGGGTACTTTAAAAAGCTTTTTTATTTTTCACTGGTTGCTTTAATTTTATTTATTAGGAAATAGGTTTGTGGAAATTATGTGGCAAGAGGTCCATTGAAGATACAGCACCTCATCCCAAAAAGGAGTTACAACAAAAGCAATAATAGCTTGAAATTATTGCTTTTGTTGTTTACTATTTTTTAAATCACTTTTATTGCTGTCAGAAGGAATGTAAACATCCCTTGATAGCAGTAGGACTATGACACACTCTTTATTAAAAGGTGATATGGAGTCTTTAAGAGCCCAAATCTCTCTTCTGCCCTTAAAAGCATTTAGGCACACCATGATCAGTGTGATCAAATGCTTTTCATTTTTAACAAATGCTCCATCCACACCCAGGTAAACCGAAAGGATGTAAGGTCTTCGCTTCTGGGTTACTATACCAGAGTTGAACAAAGCTAATCCGGTCTTTGTTTGGCTCTATGAGTCAGGTGGTCAATCATGACTCCCACTGGGATTGGAGATCCTGGTAAAGCCTCAGAAGACTGCCCCCTCTCACTGCCAGTTAGCTGCTAGAATTGCTTTTACAAGAGAGCCGGCGTTCTGTCAAAAACTGTCCGGCCATCGGATAGTGTCTGCCCTGTACTGCGCAGATGCATCCATTGCGCAGTATGGAGAAGGAGACTCCGAAAGTCTCCGAAGAAGAACGGCACCTTCGCACTGAGTCCAGGTGCAAGCCCCACCATCCAAGTGGACATACGGTAGCACATAGTAACAGGGCCCCTCACAAGCTTGCTTCGCTCGCCACGCTTCAGGCACGGCCTCGCTTCGCTCGGCTATTTTTTATTCTAACTCTATGTCCACTTGGTTGGTGGGGCTTGAACCTGGACTCAGGCGCTGTTCATTTTTGGAGACCTTTGGCGTCTCCTTGTCCTCCGTACTGCGCAAGTGCAGTACAGGGTGGACACTATCCAACAGGGGGACAGTATTCGACACATCACCAGCTCTAAGAAATAAAATAAAAACAGCACCGGGATGGTGTCTGCAGCTACAAGCATCTCAGAATAACAACTTGAAGTCCAGCGAGGTATGCGTACATCGACAAGTGGTTAAAGCATATAGGACAGCTTTTTAAACTAACATTCCTCAATACACAGTGAAAAGTAGTTTTGGGATGATTTCACTGGCAATATGTTGGGGCTTGTTTACATTGGAACTTTCTCTTGGAGTTTTCACGTGCTTGACTGCAGCTTTGCACCATACAAATGTTGACTGTAAAAGCGTGTGCAGAATCAAGCCAGTAACTTTGTGGTTGTGGTGCAAGTCTTACCAGAGGCAGAGTGGAGCCGTCTTTTGTTTTTGGAGCAGTCCAGCTATAGGCACAACACAGCCTGTGGAATACATCATGCTGGAATCTTTTCTCATATATGTACTCAGCTCCAAAGACATTTCCACCACAGTACTGTGACAAGCCAGCGCTCTCTGAAGTCACTAGCATTATCTCAGTGGAGGCTTTACAGCTCCTGGCCTCCCAAACATCAACACTGTGCAGCAAGAACATGACAAAGGCAGAGCAATGCACTCACTAATGTGCATTCCTTTAGGTTAGCATACAAATAACACAATCTCTCATCACACTTGACAGGTACACACAGTTAAGCAATAGAGCCATAACCTCCTTTCATGCAATTTTCTCAGCACAAATTTAACATTTCTACTTTAGTATATCACATAGCAAATTTGAATAACATAAGCAACAATGGATTAAATTTGCCTTGAAAATGTGAGAAAACACTAGTAAGCAACCATAATAAAACACGATTCCACTTTCAGACAATGAAAGCCAGTCCACAAGCCTCAGAAAACTCAGCGTGATAAAGCCTGACCTTGAAAATCCACTGCTTTTCAATAGATTACACATGTTGGGAATGGAGGAATTCAGTGCCTTTTTAATTAAAACATGTGCACAAAGGGACAGTGTCAATCCTTTATCTATAACTACTACATAATACACCAGCCATATGTTATAGAGTTGTGGAGAGGCAATATATTCTGAAGTTCAGAAGCAGACAAATCCATTGACTGCTTATTACAGGAAATAAAAAGCTCACTGGAATTCTGTCAGGGTCATGAGGTAATATTCTGTACTTGCAGACACAACACGGAGAAATGTGCATGCATTATATGTATGTACTGAATGTTTTTTTCCTTTAAAATATACTTGTACAAACATACTTTAATTTTCAGCACTACTATGCATAGGCAGACGTGAAGACAGCCTCTAATGAGGACTTCAAGCCTATATAGCACAGCTCTGATCAGTAGAGCAACTTAATTACAGGAAAAAAAAAAGGTCATCTCCAATCAGTAAGCCAGTACGATTAGATTAGTAATAGGGGTTTGCAACAATCCATGCTATATAGAAACCCAACCGTTTCCAAAATGTTAAAGCCTAGAATTCAACTACCTGTAACATACAGATCATTTAACACAGGCAGATAAGAAAATTAGTGTGCAAACAGAACTGCAGGATTCTGGCCAAAATGAGAATCGCGATTCTCTTGGTGTAACATCTTTCACATTATCAGTCTGACACACCGCAACTCCGATCGTGGTATGAAGCCTGACAGAGGCTTCTTACCACGCAATCACAGCTGATTATCGTGTGAACCAGGAAGTGCTGGTAAACGGCTTTCAGTGGCTCTCCCTGTCAGATGGGGGGTGGGTCTGAGCGGATAATTAGCACACTGATTATCAGCACAGCCCCCATAAAAAGGTGCCCATCACCTGCCAGCCTGTCCCCCTCTATAAATGCCTGCCAGTGCCCAAAAAATGCCAGTGACCAAAAAAGTGCCAGTGCTGCCCGTCAGTTTTTGTTCCAAAATTGTCGGTCTTTTTTCGTTTATAGCGCAAATATTAAAAACCGCTGAGGTGATCAAATACCACCAATGAAAGCTCCATTTGTGGGAAGAAAACGATAAAACTTTGGGTTTGGGTACAGTGTTGCATTAACGTACAATTGACATTCAAAGTGTGACAGCGCTGAAAGCTAAAAATTGTCCTGGGCAGGAAAGGGGGAAAATTCCTGGTATTGTGGTTAAAACAGAAAGTAGAAAAAAAATAGGGTTTTTTCCCCAAAATGTTTGCTTACATGGCAAAAAAAAAAAAAGTGGTGAATAAAAACCACCAAAAGAAAATTTAATTTGGGTACAGTGTAGCATGACCGCTCAATTCTCATTCAAATTGCGAAAAGCTGAGAATTAGTCTGGGAAAGAAGGGCGTAAAAGTGCCCAGAATTGAAGTGGTTAAGACCCCTTTAACACAGAGGCAGTTTTCAGGCAATATGGTGCTAGAAACAGCACCTGTAAAGTGCCTGAAAACTGCCTCCCATTCTCTGCAATGGGTGCTTTCACAACCGGGCGGTGTGCTTGTGAAACTTTAGAAAAAGTCCTGCAAGCAACACCTTTGGGGTGGTTTGGGAGCGCTTTAAACACTCCTGCCCATTGCAATGAATGGCCCGCGATTCAGAAGCGTAGCAAAACTGGAGTTTTCAACAACTTTTCTTGGGGTTAAACACACCCCAATAGCAGCCAAAAAAGCATCGTAAAATGCTTCTAAACAGCGGTAAAGCGCTGCTAAAACGAGCAGCGCTATAGAGCTAGCACTGTCCCAGTGAGAAAGTGGTCTGAGTGGTTAAAATTCCCTCATTTACAGACTGAAGTTCATCCCTTTGATCTAAAAGAACGAAGTGTTACAATATTTCTCCAAAAAAAAAAAAAAAAAAAAACACACACACACAGCGGTCAGCTGTGAGCAGAGCAGAGGAAAATGCTTTAAGATCGTGGGGGGGGGGTATCATGATCTGATTCTTTAACTATTAATCATGCAGCTCTATATGGAAACAGAAGGTGACTGAGATGGACAAGGCATACGGAGCAAATGGAAGCATCTCAAGAAAAGGTATAAAAGGCAAACTAGAAGCAGTATTGGTTAATCAAGGAAAATGTATAGAATTATGACAAGAATCTGAAATGTTATGGAATAGGAAAGCTAGGGAAGGCAGGCAAGTGACAGAAGAAAAAAAATGTCATTTGTAATGACATGCATAAAAGTATTCTATGCATTATTTCTCTGATCTTGGTGGTCAGGTTTGTTGTTCAAATGAAAGATTTCAGTGTCGGGTTAAACCAGAATTCTAGCTCAAGTATGTATGTGCCATACCTACCGGATCCCCTGGAAATCACTGTAGTAGGCACAGCATCTGCTCTGCTGCTTTATGAAAACAAGAAATCTGTTGCTCGACATGGGCACCATTCAGAGAAAATTTTGCATTTTTCTCAATGAAGTGTTTTCTGATTGGACGAGGTGGAAAGGCAAGGCGGTGATGACATGATCTCCAGTTTGCTCATAGAACACTTTTCATTCATTGAGGAAATGCAATGACCTCATATAATCCCTAAGCAACAGGGCAGCCACTTGGCACAGGACCTGGAAGCTGTACCCACCCATAGTGATTTCCAGCTACCACGGAGATGGGCCAGGTATAGAATTCAGCTTTGAGATTAGGTTTACACTGTAGCAATGTGGGAACCAGTGCAATTACAGCTCTGGTTCATTCTGGGCATTGCATCTTTCCTGCAGGCAGTTCACACTGCCCTCTGCAAACAGCTGTGGGTGTCATTACAATATACTGACACCCCCAGACCGGTTCACAGATGGCAGTGCAAACTCGCACAGTAATCAGATCGCATGAGTGAGAACACCCATGCGATCCGACGGCAGTGCAGGGAGGGATCCAATGCAAGGTTAGCCACGCAACTGACTGGATGTACTCGCATTGCATGTGATTGGCACCGCAGTGTGGGTGTGAATCGCATGCGATGTCTGTGCTTGCACAAGTTGGAGCCCAGTCTTAAGGAATTAGTTAAAGGAGTTACATTTAAAACCCAATTAAACCTTGTTTAAAATTAGCTAAATAAATTCCAGGTTATAAAACAAAAGGTGTCCAATGTCTTACCATTAGTTTTTTTTCCCAAAAGCAGCCACAGCCCGAGTAGAAAGCTACTGAATGCTGCTCTCTGCCAGTAACTGCAGAGCGAGACCTTTGCTTTTAAGTGTAGAATTGGTCTCACTGCAGCTGGGGGCTTACCTATAAGCTCTGCAATAAGCAAAGCACATGCTCGCCCATCTACTGCAGTGCTCTGGTTCTGATTTAGCAGGGGGCATGTTGAATTTCTACAGAGAGATAACTGCTACCCCACAGAAAAGAAGGGCCCCAGCAGGCTGGCAGGAGATGGGCTTTTCTATTTCACTTGTGGCTGATTTTGTTAGAAAGAAAAACAGACTTTGCATGCTTTTTCTTGTTGCCTTGCTTGCCCAGCTTTCCATTTGCCCAATATTTCACAGCAATCTGGTAATCTATACCTGCACCTGGAATGTACTCAACTAGAGATTTCAATTAGGTTTTAATGGTACTGTAAATTATAGATCTGGCTTGATACAAGTATTTTGTGCCTGTTTAACATGTCAAGCCTCTCAGTACCTTTCCAAAATATTGCTGCCAATAGCACTGTCTGGAAAATTCTTTCACCGAAACATACCCAGCCAGTTTCTCCTTTTTGAAGAATAGCTAATTTTGCATAGGAAAACATTCATTAAATTACAATGCATTCTGAAGTTGAAGAGGTTGTGCAACTCTACAAACTGCTACGTCTGACAAACCACTTCTCTCTACAAGACCATTCTAAGGATTTCCAGCCCATATTAGATTGTTCAAAAATACCAAGAAAAGCATCGCTATAAACGCACCTTCTTTCTGACTTCCTGCAGCACTAATGCCTTGCTGTGACAAAAGGCTCTGATTGTAGAGTGAGGGCAGTGCTGCTGCAGCATATTGCTGGATTCCAGAGTAAGCTTGACTTAGAGCTTCCATAGTGCTACCAGTGCCATTGGAGAGACCACCGCCGCCCAGCCCACCATTTAATGCTGCCATTCCTAAAGGAGAAAAATGTATATATGTTATTGAAGAAAATAAAATATGGGGGGGATTGTATTTAGATACAATATTAAAATTTTAAATAAAGTAATTCCCATATACTCCTGATGGGAGTGTGGTGTTCTAAAGCTGAACTTCAGGCAAATTACAATTATTCAAATAACACAAACGTAGCTCTCAATTGAATAAAACATCATTAATGCTGGCTATAGATGGTGTGATTTTCTTGGCTCGATTCTCCCATCAACAGTGAGTGTTCATGGGGAAATCCCTCCCGCAGAGCTACTGCGCTTTCCTAGATGGGAAGGTGCATGGAGGAAGCCGTCCTTGTCAGGAAGAAAAGATTATTGCCAATGGCTATAGCCACTAGGAATAATCGCATGCTAAAATATTGACTCGCTAGTTGTACCCAAATTGATTGATGGATCGACTTGGGCACAAACAGCCTGTGCATAGATGGTTCAAATCTCAGCCCGGCCCTCCTGAATCAGCAGAGATTCAAACTATCTATGGCCTGCTTTATTAACCAAGCATCCCTGGATTACTTTAGTAAAATGTATATTTTGTGAAAAAAAAATTGTGTAAGTATACACATACACACACACACACACACACACACACACACACACACACACACACACACACACACACAAAGGAAACAGCATGTGAACTACTTTACAGTCACCTCAGTAAGGCCCCTTGCACACTGGCTTTCTGATCAGGTCTGCCTGTCAGTTTACTGGACACTCCAATCACTCCTATGGAGAGGTGAATGGCAGCGCTGCCATATCCGCCGACACCCGCTGCTATCCAATCCGGTCTGTGAAAAACAGATGGATGGTGACCCCATTTTCCAGCAGTCTGGGGGATCGGATGAAAACAAACAGGTGGTCAGTTTTCATCCGATCTCCCCTATAGAGGAGAGCGGGTCTCTGACTTACCTGTCATCTGCCTGCTCAGCGGGGATCAGCGGATCAATCACCCGCTGAGCAAGACAGAGTCTGCTGGGCGGATCACCAGTGTGAATGGACCCTAGCTCAGTTGAACAAGTTAAAACAAACTGAAAATCATGTTGCAAAGACAGCCGCCCCCACAGCAAAAAAACATGAAAAACGATTTCTTTCTTGCTCATACCTGGAATCAAAAGTGAAAATTCAAGGTGAAGTATCACTTTTAGTGAACATGCTCTACTCCTTTAGGAAGTTAACCTGTGTGTCCCAGTGTGACAGCAGCATAGAAGCATGTTTTGACTAATGCGTAAAAAAGTTTACAGCTTCACACAAGCTTACCTGCTAAAGAACCAACATTTAGGCCAGCAGTGGCACCTGCCAGAGTCTGTAAGGCTCCAAGAGAAGCCATGGTGTTCATTGATGAGCTGTTTGAACTGGGGGATGACCCTGAGTGGATGGAGGAGGATAAAGAAAAACAACATGAGCACTACTTCAGAAAATACAATTTTCAAAAAGGATACCAAATACCACTACAACTCGCTTGCAATTTTTACCAAGTTATATTTGACCATGACTAGACTAAAAATAATGCAATGATTTTCCTAAACAAAAAAACGAGAAAACAAGATGAGCTTAATATCACTGCAGTTTGAAATAAAAGTACGGTACATTAAAAAGGTGATCTGCAATGCTGCTGAGCCTTCTATGTGATTCATTACACGCCTGCCAAACCGCATAGTGAGATGGGTGCCGTAGAACAGATGAGCAATAAAACTTGCACCCTTTCCCCCTTCTTAGCCTGCTGGTCACACACATCTAAATGAGTGGAAGTGCACGGAGGAGGTCAACTCTTCTACAAGCAGGCTCCCAGACTTTGCACACTATGTTTTATTGCATTCTGAATGTATTTAATGGCTTTAAACTGAAAGTTCAGTAGGGCTTTAGCAACCTGAAGTCTGTCTTTATATTAAGTTATTACTTGTTGATGGATTGCGAGTGCTCCTAGTAAAGCACCTAAGCAGTACAAAAATCTTGCAAGGGAAAGTCCAGCAGCACAGAATCTTTGCCTCCATAGAAACGTGCAATAGGAAGCTGAACCACAAAAAAAAAAAAAAAATGTATGTTTTAAACCCGCAACCCAAGAGGAGTTTTATGGGTAGGTAGGCCCTTCCTTTGACTTTTGTTTTTTGTAAAGTTTCACAAAAAGTTTAATCCCATAAGAAAAACTAGAGGTAAAGTTGAAAAAACAAAAAAACATAGGCCAGTTTAGTTGGAACTAAAAGGAAATAACACTTCCTGTTGCTCATAGCTATGATATTCCAGTCATTTCTATTCAGGGAAGCTTAAAGTGGTAGTAAAGGCTGTATAATTATGTTTTACCTATAGGGAAGCCTATAATAACGCTTACCTATTAGGCACTGTGAAAAGATATTTACTTGTGCAACTGCCGGTGTCATCCCTGGGACATAAGCAGTGACTCCTGTGCGCATGTGTGGGAGTGATAACGTGACTTTGCCATTTAGACAGCCGCAGCTGGCGAAACCGAAGGAAGACCGGGAGAAGATGAAAGTGTCTTCAGCGGTGACAGGGTGCCGCTGAAGGGCTTAGTTTTAAGGCACGTTTCACATAATGTGGAACCTATGTCTCTAACAGGGAAGGACAGTAGTTACTTTGCACAGTAGCAATCTATATATAAAAGAAAATATTTTGCTGAAAAAACCTTTGAAGTGCATCCAATAACCATGCATCTGGTGGGGGAAGACGAAGTTCATGGGTAGCTCACAGAGACCAGCCACCTTTGAAAGACTTTTCTAGCAATACTTTTAAAGGGATATTGCATCCAAACATGAGATTTTGCCAATTGATAGACTCAAATTGCACTTCATCTTAGGAAAATCTCTGTTCCTAACACTATTGCAATGGACTCCACATAGTTTTGTGAAATTTTATATAATGTCAATTAAATGTAAACCCTCATCTAGTGTAGGTTCAACCTAGAAAACACACCACTATTTCACTGACCACATGCACAAGCATTTTTTAAGGAGAGAATAGAGAAAGACACAGAACTGCTGTTGGGTGCTTACACCAATAGAAATTATCCTTCACTCCTCGCTGTCTCAATGATCAAATAAAGTTCCATTCTCAGAATACCACTGCATTATAATGACACCACTTGTAACATCAAGTTGCATATTAATACAGAAAAACTGTTAATACTCATATGTCTTTTATGATTGACCATAGGATTTTATAGAGCTGCCAACAAGAGTAGGACACTAGGCAGTAAAGAACAAAGCACTGCCAGCAATAATAAAAACAAAAAAAAACCTCAGAGGGGTGGGTGCTGTGTCTATCAATGAACTCAAAGAAATGGATTTTACACCGAGTGACAAAAAAAAAAAATCCTGTTTACTTTTACGTTCATTGACAGACACAACCTTTTTATTCTTGATTATAGAGAGCAAAGCCAAAGCAGTGCCTCAATGAGGGGTGGGCAAAAAGAAAAAACTGGGAGCAACCAAGCCAACCATACAACCAACCAACCACCCCTCAGCTTGAGAGGAGAAAATGCACGAATCAGGCAATCCTGGTTTCACAGTGACACCAGTGCTTCTGTGGCATCTGCCAGTGGGTCCCTCGCTCTCGTCACAAAACCCTGACACCTTCTTGTTGAGGAAAGACAACATGTCCAGAGTCCCCTAGAGAACAAAAAAACTGATGAAACATCTGGGTGTAGGAACAACTCTCCCTGATCCAGTGTATGACAACTGAGATAGAACATCTGCCAATTCGACACCTGGAATGTACATGATGGAGAGAGCTGGTACATTAAATTCTGCGCTGAAACCTCCAGTGCTGCCCTGGTGGTTGACGTAGGCCACCACAGTGGTGTTGGCCGATTGGATCCTGACCAGGTATCTTCAGAGAAGGTCCATCCATTGATTCAGACACAGCCTGATCACTCGGAGCTCCAGGTCACCGATGGCCAGTCGAGACTTCTCTGGTAACAGATGACCATGAACGGAGGTTGAGACCAGGACCCCTACCCCTTCAAAAAGGTATACCTCCTGGCCTATAAAAAATGAGACCAAAGCCGCCACCAGAGGAGAGACACCCTCATCAATCGACCCAGACAAATCTGGATGTCCACGAAGAGAGGAGATTTGTCCAACGTAGTCAAGATTTGGCTCTGCAAAACCCTCTCATGGAACTTCACATATGGGACCACCTCAAAAGGCAGATACCATAAGACCCTGGACCTGCATGCAAGACCACAAAGGAAGATCTACAGGACAAGAGCAACTGAACTATAGTCCAAAGTTACCAAAGCTTGCCCATTGGAAGGAATGCCTTGGCCTGTGCAGAGTTGAGGATCAGACCCAAAACACTCCAGCCTCCTGATTGGGGTTAAGTCTGACTTTTTAAGATTCAGGACCCATCTATCCGAAATCCCACAGAGAGTGCATCATGATCTCCACTTTGTGGTTTAGCGCAGAATGAGAGGAAAGAAATTGAAGTAGCGGTGTTGTCATGGAAGTGACTGTCATCAGGGGACTGAGAGGTGGAGGGTGCTGGAGGGCGGTGGTGTGGAAGTCATTGCTGGCTGATGGGAGAGCTGAAGGTGTCGTTCCCTGTGAGATGAATGAACAAAAATACTAACCTTTTTATGATCAGTCTTGGTATGCGCGTTTCATACCCAAGAGGCCGCTGGGGAAGCCGATGATCACTGTAGCAGTTGGCATGAATAACTTAGACCAATAGTTGTTTCATGGTTTTGTGTCAAAGAGGTTGAAAGCAGAGGAGAGCTGCCACGCACCGTGGAGATGTGAAAAACCATTGCAGACCCACTCTGGCTTATGCTAAAGAGGGTCATCTACATTTGTAGAGTTTGGAGCCACTGGGGTTGGGGCACAACCTTTGCACAAATGTGGAGTGTTGGCAGTGAAGAAGCACTTTATTTCTCATAAGAGGACTTCAGCACTGTTTTGAGCACTTGCACTTTACCCAGGAGGATTTTTTGACACCATCATTGGACTTTTCTGACTTTATTATACTGCACATAGATGCATTTATTCACGGATAATTCGAAGCACTGGCACATTATATAAAGGTTTTTTTTGTTTGTTTGTTTTTTTTAAGCGTTTGGTTAATGGGTGAGAATGACATTATTATTCACCATTGTTCAATGTGTATACATTGAGAAAGCGCAGCTGCCTGCTGGGTCATTTCATTTATGTCTGCTGCGCAGGTAATATATTAGCAGCAGGTAATATATTAGCAGCAGTTCACCCAGGTAGCCAAAGTAATCCTCTCTTGCCTCATCAACACTAGGGCCAAGGCCAACACCTTGGTAAAAACCTGAGGAGTGGAGGGGAGGCCAAAGGGAAGCACCACACATTGATAAAGTGTGTCCCTGACCGCAAAGCACAAGCAGCATTGATGCCAAGCACAGATGAGGACATGCAGGTACGCATCTGACGTCTATCGAGAACAAAGTCCAGATGAAGGGAGGCCACCACCGGGCAGATGGATTCCATTTTGTACTTCTGCATCCACATAAAAACTCAGAGCCTTTAGTTCTAAAATTGGGTGAACTCCGTCCTTGTTTCTGACTGTAAAACAGACTGCAGCAAAACCTCTGAGACCACTCTGGCTCTGGGGTAATCACTCCCTGGTGTAGAAAATCGTGTACCATCTCATACACAGCTAGGCAGGAATATTAGATAAAAGGATTTGTCTGGTGGACAAGAATGAAATTCTATTTTGTAGGTTGGTGGACCCATTTGTCTGGGATAAGGGCGGTCCATGAGCCTGGGAACCAGCAAAGATGACCTTAAAAATGGGTGGGGGCAAACCTTCATGCTGATGACTTGTCTGCAGGCTTCTGAGACCAGAAATGCTTGGCACCATTCACAGGGGCCTTGCAGGGCTTAGAGCCCTTGTCGGAAAAGCCAGGGAAGCCAGGCTTCTTGATTTCATCCAGGGTAGCACTGAAGAGAGATCTGGTTAGCGGAGCAACACTTAAGCCAAAGTATCCACCGAAGCACCACTGCCGAGACAAAGCTTTGAGAGTAGTAGGGCTGAATCCAAGCATGCCAGCTCCACATACAATTGTGCTCAAAAGTTTGCATACCCTGGCAGAAATTGTGACGTTTTGGAATGGATACTGAAAATATGACTAATTGTGCCAAAAATATGCCTTAAGGGATAGTGATTATATAAAGCCATTTAATATCACATAGTAGTTTGGCTCCTTTCTATATCATAACGGAAATCACCTAGATGTCCCTGATCAAAAGTTTATATACACTTGTCACCTTATGTATAGACACACAAGGTGACACAGTAAAAATGGCAATTAAAGATTAATTTTCAACATCTGTGGCTTAAATTGCAATTAGTGAGTGTGTATAAATATAGTCAATGAGTTTGTTAGCTCTCAAGTAGATGCACTGAGCAGGCTAAATACTAAGGTATGGAGAGTAGAAAAACTCTCAAAAGACCTGCATAACAAGGTAATAGAACTTTATAAAAGATAGAAAAGGATATCAAAAAGATATACAGTCTTGAATATGCCAGTCAGTATTGTGTAATCAGTTATTAAAAAGTGCAAAATTTGAGGGCTCTCTCGATACCAAGCCAGGTTAGGCAGAGTAAGGCTTGGTGAACACCTATTTAAATTTGCTTTTGATCCATTTCTGCAGTGCTTTTTACGGCACGTTTTGCAATTTATTTTTGCCCAATTTATTGTTGGCCAGATTGAAGAAAGCAAAAACACGAATTGTAGTAAAATAGCCTCAATCAATACCACCAGGCATAAATAACATGTTTACATGTTTACCTATAGCAGAGTGGGTTTTCCACCAGCTAGGATGGACCATAGGTGGGGATGTGTTTTTTTTCTGCCTAATGTCCAACTTCTTTAGGTGGCTCTATTAAGTCCTATGGTCAAGAATAGAAGAGCTGTGTCCATCAATGAATTTTAAAAAAAATATTTTTTCACTGTGAGTTGTTTGACAAAATCATGAGCAAAACATTTATTAGGGGCTATTAGCTACCAAGTTTTTTCCTCTCATAATGAATAAAGATCCAGTATGAAGATCCTTTATAGCATTTTATGTTATCCAATATCCATCTAGAACTCAGTATCATTAGTACAGTCCCACAAACCACCCCCCGGAGTCTATCACCATTGTTTGTGTCAACCACTAACCTAATTCATTAGAATTATACTGTTCATTATAGTGGTTTCTTTGGATTATAATTTTTTTAAATCGCATGTTATTTAGGACTCACAAGATGCAGTTTGACTATGGTATGTACTTTTCATATATAATGCTCTACAATCTTCCCACTTTCAACAATGATTCTAGCAATTCTATAATCATCTTTTACATTTCAAATCCATTAGGCATTAATTTTGGTCTGCAAGAAACGTCACCTCCAAAATAGTAGCTTTAAAAGATTGTCCAATCTGGAACACAAGAGAAAAAAAACATGTGCGGCTCACCAGAACTTGTCAGGACGCTGAGAGGACTGCTGGAAGTAGTGAGTGCTGAGCCCATACTGGCTGGGTTCTGTGCAACGCTGGCAGCTGCTGCTAAAGCTGCCAAGTTCTGTATCTGCATGGCACTGAGTCCTGAAACACGCAACACAGGCAAGAGAACGCCACATGCACATTAGCCATTATGCTAAATTGGTTTTGCATTTTTATTTTATATTTGGAAAGAAAAGGAGACGGCACACGTTGATTGTAAGGTAAAATAAAGAGGGTGAAATCCTTAACATATAAAAGGAGAAGAAAAGGAAAGTGAAAGAATATTAAAATAAAAAAGCACACACCTGATGTTGTCTCGGTGGAGTACTCACCTCCCATGGGATGGAGGCCACTCAGGGAGTTGAGGTTGCTGGACGTGGCTGTCTGTTGGAGGAGCTGCAAATAAAGCTAGACATTACACCAAAACAAAACAAGAAGGAGAGTGAGGGCTCAGTCCGGTCTGGGGATAAAGTCTACACACCACAGATATCCACAGGGTGTACAAGAACAAGAGTTGTGAGTGGGAAGGGGTAGGGGCGAGTTATTAGAATGGAATCAGGCAAAAAAAAAAAATATACATTTTTTTTTACATCACAGCAAAAATAGTGTTAGGAAAACACTGATCCACCACACCGTGCATGGGGGGGGGGGGGGGAGAGAGAGAAAAAAAAAAAAGACACCTCTATAGAGCAGATTTATGTAAACTGGTACAAAGAAAATGGCTTTTTCAAATTGGGCTTGATGTGGACTAGCATAACATCTGCAAATCAGCCATTTGCAAGCTGTATTAAACACCCAAGGGCCTTTTCACATGGGCGCTCAGTCTAGATCCAGCCTGAACCACAATGTATGTCTATGGGTGGGCGGATGTAAAGGGACAATCATCTGTTTACATCTGCCTACATCTATGTCCATTCAAGTACATTATATTTTATAAAACGTAACTAGGCTGCACACTCTTCTGTTGAGACGAATCTGTATGGATGTAAACGTATGCTGTCGATTTAGTTTATGTCCGTTTTTAGGCAAGAAACCTCCATTTGCCCTGTGCATTCTTGTAAAATTCAGAGATAAAAGGGATTTATCACAGACTCTTAAAGCAGGGCAGGGAGCTGCAGTTACACACTGTACAAGAGCTGTGAGAGGGGATTGGAGGGAAGGGACCCCCTTCACATAGCACGCAGGAACAGAGTTGAGGATGTCATTCACAGGCTGTGTGCTGAAGCTCCCGCCGCGCTTACGTCGGCAGAATGGCACGGCTGGGCAAATGGGTGTGCCCGAACGTCCCTTTAAATTTGCCGCTGAGCCATTGTGTGTGCTCCGCTGGCACCTCCGTGAGTCGGGTCACAGGTCCCGCAGACTATCGCCGTGGGGATACCTGCAATCGTCTCACGGGGAGGAAGAACGGGGAGATGCTAATGTAAGCAAGCATCTCCCCATTCTGCCTAGTGACACTGTCACTGATCTCTGCTGCCTGTGATCGGGAGCAGAGATCAGTGATGTGTCAGATGTAGCCACACCCCCCCACAGCTAGAAACATGCCTCAGGACACACTTAACCCTTACCCTGCCCCCTAGTGGTTAACCTCTTCACTGCCAGTGTCATTTACACAGGAATCAATATTGTGAATCATTTGTATAGCACCGATTGCTGTATAAATGGTCCCAAAAATGTCTGATGTGTCCGCCATAATAAAAAAATATTAATAAAATCGCTGATCGCCATTACTAGTTAAAAAAAATTAAAACTATCCCTATTTTGTAAACGCTATAACTTTTGAACAAACCAAATGCTTATTGCGACTTTTTTTTACCAAAAATATGTAGAAGAATACGTATCGGCCTAAACGGACTTGTTTTTAAATATATTTTTGGGGGATATTTTTTATAGCAAAATGTAAAAAATAATGTGTTTTTTTTCAAACTTGTCGCTTCTTGTTTATAGCGCAAAAAATAAAAAAAAACGCAGGGGTGATTAAATAACACCATAAGAACGCTCCATTTGTGGAGGAAAAAAGGATGTCAATTTTGTTTGGGAGCCATGTCCCACCACCGTGCAATTGTCAGTTAAAGTGACGCAGTGCCAAATTGCAAAAAGTGCTCTGGTCAGGAAGGGGGTAAAATCTTCCAGGGCTGAAGCAGTTAAAGTGATAATAAAGGGAATATATATCTATTTTCTTTAAACAAACAGGTCATACTTACCCTGCTCTGTGTAGTGGTTTTGCACAGAGCAGACCGATCCTCCTCTTCTCAGGTCCCCTGCAGGTGCTTCTGGTACCTCCCTCCTGCAGAGTGCCCCCCAGAGCAAGCAGCTTGCAATGGGGGCATCCGAGCAACTGCGCTCCTGAGCCTCTGCTTTGTGTTCATTCACACAGAGCTGTGGACCGACCCAAGGCTCCTGTGCACAGCGTTGGAGAAAGATCAGGTTCAGGTATTAGAAAAGGGGGGGGGGGGGGTTCTCCTGCACAGAGAAAGTTTACTTTCATGCATAGAATGCATGGAGGTAAAAAATAAAAATAAAAAAACTTTGAGCCTTTAGAACCATTTAAGCTGAACTGAAGATGGATGTACAAACTGAAACGGCTTTTTCTTAGCAAAAACGTGACTGAACGGATGACACCCATGTGAAAGGACCCCATGAGGCTTGCTTAAAGGGACTTGTGCTTATCCTCTTGTTATCCAACCTAACAGTTTAAATAGCAACTGTGAAAATTAATATTCAAGATGTACCTTCTTACTTTCCAATTCTACATCCTTCCTTTCCCCATTGACTGGAATTATTTTTTTCAGCTGGCTGACCTCCACTAATACAAAGAATAGATTCAGCAAATCTTTAAAAGCGGAATGATGGAATTGTATTCAGGCAATTTTAACCAACAGAAATAAGTTGAGGATTACCTTTACAATAGTAAAAGGCGTTTGCTAAAGAGTTGTGACATGTGAGGGAACGATGAAGAACTTGCGTTAGCCTCCATGCACATATATTGTTAGAATGGATAGCAAGAGGAATTGCATTGGTCACATTCAAGGGGTTGTAAACCCTCAAGGTATTTCACCTTAATGCGCTTTTTTTTACTTACACAAACCCAGTCTTTCCAGCGATGGGGACGAGCACACCAGATCCAGCCGGTGTCTTGGGTCCTGATTGGATAGATTAATAGCATCGCAGCCATTGGCTGACGCTGTTGTCAATCAAATAAAATGACGTCAGAGTTGTGGGGCCCGAGTCCTGCTGTTTGTGTCAATAGACGCAACAGCAGCATACAGGAGCGTGCCCACACGAGTGCCCAGAGGGAGAGTGGCTCTCCAACTGGGCTCTCAAGAAGAGGAGGCGCAAAGGGCCGCCGAGGGACCCCAGAAGAGGAGGATAGGGGCCACTCCTCCAACCAACTGCACAGAGGAAGTATAACATGTTTTGTTGTTTTTTTTTTTTTTTTTTAAACAAACCTTTAGATAGCCTTTAAGCTCTTGCAGAGCTTCAATCTTTTACAGGCAACAAAACTCATTTGGAAATCACCAGAATATTCTGATCAAGAGATTTCTGTGCCAAAAAGGTCAACTGGCCTCAGACGAATTTACATGCCAGACAAATGGATGATTTGAGAGGCTTTAGTGATGTCAATCAAGCCAAATGTTTTTCACCTCTGAATCTGGTGGCTAAAGGGGTTTTCCACATTCAGAAACAAAATGTATTTTTCTACATTGTAGAATAAACTGAAAAGCCACAAATTATGTGGGTAACAGCCAAGCCTCACCTTTGTTCCAGCTTTCATAAATCACCCCTTTGAGCTCACTCATTAATTCAGCACATCGAGCAAAATGCTAACAGTGTACTGTACAAAGCAACCAATCAGAAAACACCATGCACTGCACTCAAGACATTAATACAAGTGAATCCTGATTGGTTTTAGGTTTGTGTATTCTGCCCTTTGAACGGTTTAGCGAACACCACTAACATCATATGGACACCTGCACAAATCAACTGAACACATAGAAATGGCAAATGGCCATTGGATTGCTACTTGTGTGGGTGGGAGAATCTATTCAGTTTACTTTGATCAGCCCACTGGCTGAGTGTGAAAAAATGAATCTATGGCCAGATTTAAGGAGATTGTTATCAAGCCAAATAACTGAATGAAGCACTGGTTAAGCCTCCATCACATAAGAAATAAATGAGGTGCACAAATAGCCACATTCACATGTAAAAAGGTTATTACTGACATGAAAACTAAGCTCTATTGAAGAGTAAAGCATATCAGAGGAAGATGTCTAGATAGGGAGAGCTCTGGCTTTGTCTCAATTAGCACTAGTTTCTCATGTGGTTGATACATTGGGCTGAAACGCTCTGATTACAAAGAACTGCAACAAAAAGAGGGTGGAATACCTGTATGGGGGAGACCTAAAGAAGAGCCCATCTAGTTACATTGCTTTTGTCTAAATCTGCTCAGAATTACTAAGGGGTCTGCATTGGAGCCAGGTGAAAAACACCTAATAAAAAAAAAATATAAATAAATAAAAACAGCATCTTTGTGATTTTTTTTCACTGCATTAATCACTGTGTATTGATAAAAGTAGCAACTCTGGCATAGGCTTGTGACAAAAGGATTTTTCCTTAGACTACAGATATCGCATCTTGGGTAACACCCTGGTGCTATAATTCATGGTCTACTTATTTATTTATTTATTTTTTTTAATCTATTTCAGGCCTCTTCCTCAGGATAAAGTTCTAGATGTCTAGCTCAAATGTAGAACAGGTGTCCATAGATGTTCTGTGGCAGGAAAATGGCACCGCAAAGCCAAACAAAACTCAAGCAATACTTACTGCTAAGTACTGTGGTGCCAGACTGTTCAGTCCTGCAAGATTCCCCCACACAGAAGCTGCATTTATTTGCTGCATCTGTTGCTGGAGCTGTTGTGTCATTCGCTTCTGTTCTTTGTCTTTCTGTGTGTCTGCAAACTTGACGACAATCGGAGAGGAACACCCCTACAAAAACAAAACACCACAGTCAGATCCAGACAACTGTTCCTGGGGGGGGCTCTAAAAACAGCCAGAGAAAATTGAGCAATAACTGAAACCATTGTGATTGTCTTACCTCCATGGTTTGTGCTTGGTGCATGGCTTTGATTGCCGTCTGTGCCATAGATCTAGTTGAAAATGTGATAAATGCACAACCTATGGCAAATAAAAGAAAGAAAAAAAAAACACTAAAACAACTTTGTCCATAACAAGTCATACTTTAACACTGCAATTAAACAAGCAATGCAAAATCTGTAATCCTACTTACCCCTGCTCAACCCATCAGGTCCCCGCAGAATTCTGCATTCTTCTATTTGCCCAAACTGAGAGAACATAACCCGGATATCATTCTCATTAACCTTCTTAGACACCATTCCAATAAACAACTTTCTGTCTTCAACTGCTACAGGAAAAGTACCAGAAAGACAGTCAGGGAGGGCACACAGGCTTGCTGCAAACAATTAGGCAACAGTAACAGTCAGCAGAGAGATACTAGCCTTTCAAAACAAATACAATGAAACAACATGTGATGTAAACAGCTAAAATGAAATCATGTGAAAATCTAAGTTATGTATACATTAATGTAATCAGTTTAAAGTACACGTCAAGCTTTTTTTTTTTTTTCATTTTTAATAGATTAGGGAGCATTAGAACGTTCAGTCTGCTGCTATCCATATCCAATATTAGTAAATATTTTAATTTTTATTATATCTTTTCATGTGACAACACTGAAGAAATTTACTACAATGTAAAGTAGTGAGTGTACAGCTTGTATAACAGTGTAAATTTGCTGTCCCCTCAAAATAACTCAACACACAGCCATTAATGTCTAAACCGCTGGCAACAAAGGTGAATACACCCCTAAGTGAAAATGTCCAAATTGGGCCAATATTTTGCAGAACTGCCTTAACCTAATTGGGCATGGAGTTCACCAGAGTGTCACAGTTTGCCACTGGAGTCCTCTTCCCCTCCTTCATGAGCATATCATGGAGCTGGTGGATGTTGGAGACCTTGCGCACCTCCACCTTCAGCTTGACAATGCCCCACAGATGCTCAATAGGGTTTAGTTCTGGAGACCTGCTTGGCCAGTCTATCACCTTTACCCTCAGCTTGTTTAGCAAGGCAGTAGTCATCTCGAAGGAGTGTTTGGGGTCATTATGTTGAAACACTGCCTTGCGACTCAGTCTCCGAAGGGAGGGGGGGGGGGTCATGTTTTGCTTCAGTATGTCACAGTACATGTCGGCATTCATGGTTCCCTCAATGAACGGTTGCTCCCCAATGCCGGCAGCACTCATGCACCCCCCACCCCATCAACCTCTGCAGCAATACTAGCAGCACTCATATGTCTATTTCCCAAAGACAACCTCTGGATATGATGCTGAGCACGTGCACTCAACTTCTTTGGTCGACCATGGAGAGGCCTGTTCTAAGTGGAACATGTCCTATTAAACTGCTGTATGGTCTTGGCACTGTGCTGCAGCTCAGTTTCAGGGTCTTGGCAATCTTTTTATAGCCTAGGCCAGGGATATGCAATTAGCAAACCTCCAGCTGTTGCAAAACTACAAGTCCCATGAGGCATAGCAAGACTCAGAGCCATAAGCATGACACCCAGAGGCATGATGGGACTTGTAGTTTTGCAACAGCTGGAGGTCCGCTAATTGCATCTCTCTGGCCTAGGCCATCTTTAAGTAGAGCAACAAATCTTTTTTTCAGATCCTCAGAGATTTCTTTGCCATAAGATGCCATGCTGAACTTTCCGTGACCAGTATGAGCGCGATCACGCCAAATTTAACACACCTGATCTCCATTCACACCTGAGACATTGTAGCACTAACAAGTCACGACACCGGGGAGGGGAAAAAGGCCAATTAGGCCCAATTTGGAAATTTTTACTTGGTGTACTCACTTTTGTTGCCAGCGGTTTAGTCATTAATGGCTGGGTTGAGTTATTTTGAGGGGACAGCAAATTTACACTGTTATACAAGCTGTACACTCACTAATTTACATTGTAGAAAAGTGTAATTTCTTCAGTGTTGTCACATGAAAAGATAGAATAAAATATTTACAAAAATGTGAGGGGTGTACTCACTTTTGTGAGATACTGTAATATACTATACACATATATATTAGTAGTGCACTGGATGACCAGAACCCCTTTCATCTTTTATGCAAGGAAGGAATCTAGTAGAGTCCTGGACATCAGTAGTGCTTACAAGTTCTAATCCAGGGGTCTTAAACTGGCAGCCCTCCAGCTGTTTGCAAAACTACAAGTCCCATGAGGCATTGCAAGGCTGACAGTTACCAGCATGACTCCCACAGGCAGAAGCATGATGGGACTTGTAGTTTTGCAACAGCTGGAGGGCCGCCAGTTTGAGACCCCTGCTCTAATCCTTTCCCAATCCAAAATGAAAAATAAAAAAAGTTACACTTGGATGTAAACAATTAAATCAAGAACACAGTTACCGTTTTGAGTATATATGCATGTATAAGTAACAGTTATATTTATGTGATCACAAATATGCTACCTGCTTTGTAGAGCTGCACACTAGCCATTTCACTGCGTAAAGAGCAAACCTGACCTTAAAAGCCCCTGAATAGAGCAAAACAGAGCTAACTCAACAGCCACCTAATGGAACCTGTCAGAATTGGACTATGTAAATTCCATTGTTGCTAATGGCAAATGCCCCAGGCTTGTCATGACCCCCCTTTTTTCTACTTGGCGACCAGGATATGCAAGTGCATGTTAGGTGTCAGGGCTCTCCAAACTACAACCCTCCAGCTGTTGCAGAACTACATGTCCCGTGAGGCTTTGTAACTGACATTCACAGACATGACTAGGCATGATGGAAGTTTTAACTCCTAAACAACTGGAGGGCCATAGTTTGGACACCCCTGTTCTAGGTTAATGACTAGGCAGTGAAAATGTATATAAAAAGTATAGCCCTGGAAATTTGCATTTAAAATTACAGTCGGCAATGATGGCTACCATTTATGTCCCTGAAGATTTCTCCCATGTATGGATACTTGCCACAGTCTCAGATGACCACATGGACAATTTTATACGAAATACAGAAATCAAAATATAAAAAGCATGTAAAAAATATTAGGTTAAAATGTTGAAGCCTAGTCAGAAACTGCTAATAGTTAAACATTAAATCTCCTATGTTTAAATGTATTTTTTTTTTTTAGGTCAGCTTTACAACTTCCCGTTTCACTGTCATGCTTCTTGGACAATAATAGTTCAAAGAGCAGGCAGTGTAATATGCCTTCCTGTCAACCCAATGCAGATGCACACACCATGCACTAAGAAGGGACACCACCTCTCACAATTATTTGCTGAATATAACTATAGACTTTTTTTGTAAAGCGAATAGTGTGTGTGGTATTAGATATCATATTATTATAATATTATTCAACTCCAAAAAGTGCTGCAAATGAAACCAGCATATGGCTTGGAGCTACAAATTTGGGAGCTACTCAAGTTACTGAGACCAGAGCTTGCCATCACCAAGAGGCTTTAAATTCATTTAAACAAGTCCCTAACTTTGCAGAACACTGCCTTTGTGCTTTCAAAATCATAGCTATAACACTTCACAATTGCACATTATAAATAATGGATAAACCTATAGTACGAATAAAGATCACGATTCTCACAGCTCAACATCATCTTTCGCATTATATAAAAAAAAATTTGGCTAACTTTACTGTTAAATTTATTAATTCATTAAAGTGTGTTTTTTCTCCAAGACGGCTGCACAAATATAGTGCGACAAAATATTGCAACAACCGCCATTTTATTCTCTAGGGCCTCTGCTAAAAAAAAAAATGATTATAATGTTTGGGGGTTATAAATTTTCTAGCAAAAAATATTGATTTTAACTTGTAAACAACAAGTGTCAGAAAAAGGTTTAGATTTTAATTGGTCAAACTTTCCTTATTTATAGACTGAAGTTCATTCCCTTTGATCTAAAAGAATGAAGAGTTACAAGACTAAGCGATGTCAAACTTGTTAGGCCTCCTGGAGATATATATCTATAATATTATATATATCGAGATTGTGTGTGTGTATCATATATATATATATATATATATATATATATATATATATATACACACACACACACACACACACACACACATATATATATATACATATATATATAAAATATATATCTCTATATCTATAGTGTGTGTATGTATATATCTACATATACATACCCATATACACACACATTAATCGTGCATTTCTAGGTAATAGTAAAGGCTACACTCACAAAGCAAGAGAATGAGAGAAAAATTGAACATTTATAGCTTTTAGCTTTACAATAACTGCTCATTTAAAAAAAAAAAAAAAAAAATGGTTATTTTTGCTCATGGCTTAAATCTGTACAGGTGGCTTTGTCATCAAAAAAGTGTTAAATGACAAGACAGTAGGAATTACAATGGCGACAGACCATGAGTAATGAGCCTGTGAAGAATGCAGTATTCAGGAAAAGCAGCAAGCACAAGACACATTAGTTACCCCCCTAGGCCTCATGCACACTGGGCGTATTGTACTGCATACTAGCACATTATTGCATAAACCCGCAGCGGATGTTTTAAAATCTCTCTTGAAGACTTTAATACCACTTTAGGCTACATTCACACGATTAAGGCCAGTGCCAATTGTAGCAGCAGGAATCTTCTGATTTTGCTGCAGCTCTAAGCGGCTAGGTGAGGCTGCAAGCCCTGTTCACTATGACAGGTCATCGGTGTCCGCAACTAATCACCGGCTGTGCAGACAGAGCTGCAGCAGTAATCAAGTTTCCTGCCGCTACAATTCGCACTGGACTTAATCACCAGTGTGATTGTAGTTGTAATTAGAGGAGCACAACACAAAGTATCAGAAAACACCCGAGAAGAGCTCAGAACTAAGTAACATACCATTATTCTTCTCACTGTCAGCCGGCTTCATCTGAATTGGATGATGCATCTAAACACAGAAGAGGAAGGAAAAATAGGCTGGTGAGATACTAGAATTCCTGATAGTACATTCACAGATAAACACGCTGAATAATTTTCACTAAGTGCTGAAATACTCACCCCAGGAAGTATCTTCATGTTATGCAAAGCATTTTGTGCTTCTAACGCTGCTTTACGTGTGTAGAAAGTGATAAAGCAACAACCTTAAGAGGAGGGGAAAAAAATAAATAAAAAAAAGTTAGTGCCGGAGGAGACAGATGTTTGTAATAAATCCTGAGTATATGAGCACACCCATGACCCGTACACTCATCAGAACAATTCTACACAAGACCTCAATGATCAAACCAACAAGGAGGAGTGGTCAGGATGTGGGAGAGCACCGTTTCTAAATCCCTTTAGAAAACAAATTTGAGTGGTGGCAGCCAGGGAACATTGGGAAATAAGAATGACCATATAAGAGAGCCTGGCTGCTCTCAAAGCAGAAGATTGTTTCTCTTCAATGGCCACTGGCAGAAGCAGGAAAATCTCTGGTTAAATGCTACTATTTACAGGTTGAAGAGGAAATGAACTCAGGAAGCCGCGCTCTAAAGTAAGAAGGCAGAGTGAACAGACTAGTCACCGGTAATGCCTGCGATCTCACCAAATCTCCCTCTAACTTTCATGAGAACAGCATTCAGAGGCAGCAATGCCTTGGGTC
This sequence comes from Lithobates pipiens, assembly GCF_037356315.1. Taxonomy (NCBI): domain Eukaryota; kingdom Metazoa; phylum Chordata; class Amphibia; order Anura; family Ranidae; genus Lithobates; species Lithobates pipiens. The sequence goes on along the minus strand of NW_027507686.1, from coordinate 216,200,071 downwards.
TCACACTGCAGATATACAACTATAAGCTGGAGGCATAGATAGGAGTGTCCAGGCACACACTCATACCAGGAAGTGGGCTGCTTTTTTTCCCAGGAGGAATTTGAGACAAAATATATGTTTTTGAGGGTAATGCTTAGGCACAATCAATATTTGTAGACTTTCTCTACAACATAGAAAGTTCACTTTTTAGGTTCAGTTATACTTTTGGGTAAAAAAACAGCAAGCTTTTGAGACATCTCAGGGTTACACAAGTGTCAAAACAGCATCTAGTCTCAAAAGTTTGCAATTTTTATTTACTCAATTAAAATACCTTAATACAATAACTTTCTATTTCCTTTTTTCCTGTCAATCATGCGAAGAGAAGGTGTATAAAAGATATCCCACAGAACATAAAAATCTAACACCCCCATTTTCCATGCAGTTTAAGTACACTCGACTGCTCTGAAAATGCTAGATTCCCAGATGCAATCATTTTCTAATAGCTATAAAAAAAAAAGAAGTCTGATTTTTTTTCATGTTTTTAAAGAATCATACTTACCTAGGTGTAAGCCGATGCTGCATCTACCCCCCCCCCCCCACCACCACCAGCTCTAAGACTGAGAACGAGCGATCAAACACCGCTGATCACTCAGTGCGCCTGTCGGTCACTGGCTCTCTGCTTCTCTCCCCTGAGCTCACTGGAGCGCTGGGCTGTGGAGGGAGCGGCTGGCTCAGGCTCTTAGCAGTTTGCTGAAAGGCTGAGCCAGTTGCCAGTCCAGGGTTCTGGGTGGATCCCACCAGTAATGAAGGGTTAAAAGTGATCAGTTTTTTAAAATTGTGTTTTAAGTACCTTTTTAGGAAAGTTTACTAGCACATTTTTTTTTTTATTGAGAATTGACACACAAGTTACAAACCCGAAAATCGGTATAAAAACGTACAACGAGGAAAAAGAATACATTATACATCATGTAAAGAATTTGTACAATCTTCTCCGGTAATATCAAGGTAAGACCAGTGGAAATCCAGGTTCAATAAATCAGTCAGTCAACGTAGCAAGGTAACCACAGTAGCCCCATCGGACCCTCCCAAGGGGGAAGGGGGGGGGGGGAGGAGTGGGGCAGGAAAGGGGAAGACGAAGGGGGGAGGGGAAGAGAGGGGGGACAGAACAAGGGAGAGAAAAAGGGGAGAGGAGGGAGACCATCACAGACGGACCCAGCAGTGTCATCTCTGGTTCCTTATGTATCCTCTCTATCCCCTCCCGTCCAGGGCAGCCATATGCCGTCAAATTTCTTAGGACACTTCCTGCTTATACATGTCATTTTGTATAATGGTAAGGCCTTATTTATGATGTCTTCCCACAAAGCCACCGAAGGGGGGGACACAGAAGTCCAGCGAAGGAGAATGGCCTTCTTGGCATAATAAAGCAAATACGCTACCAGGAGTTTGGAGTAGCGAGACCGCTGGTCCTCCCCCTCAATGCCAAGAAGAGCCAGCTCCGGGGACCGGGGAAGGGACAAGCCAAGTCGCCCATTGATGGTGTCGAACACCGCAGTCCAGAAGCTAGCCACACTAGCACATTTTTTAAACGACACAAAAGTGAGATTAAACCTCTGCAAAGTGAGGGGAGTTGCCCTCTTTGCTGTGACTGGAGTAGATGTACCCACTGGAAAATGTATCCTCACCTCTTGTTCTGGTTACAACTCTAATATTTTAGCAATGGTGCCCAGAACATAGAGGGAGAAACTAACTAGCAGGGACAGACCACAAATATGAAAATAAAAATAAAAAAAATAAAAAATTGTAAGGGTTCTAATACGTGCACCAAAACCAAAATAAATGATTTGGATATACATTTAATTTAAAAGCAGAATTCCTGGACATACAGGCAGACAGAGCTGTGGGATGTCAGTGTAATTTGTACACAACACAAGTAACTGAATATGACTTTGTATCAGCCTCTTGCAATCCACTGCACAACATAGCTCAGACTGGGGGGGGGGGGGGGGGGGGTAATAGGAAAGAGTGCGTTGCAACAGAGATTAGCTCAGTGTACCTGTCCCGATGTCCAATCACAGGCTGGAGGAGGGATAAAACCTGTGCTACTTAGCAGCAGGGGAGAATCAAGTCTCCTGCCCTGCCAGACAGTACTGTGCTGTATGGCAGAACTATGCAAACCTCAGAACTAGATGGACATAGATACAAGTCCTTTGGCTGGTAAACAGCTTGGCTATATGTATTTTATAAGTACAGTTAGCCATTTGCTTAGAGCCCCGCTTTAGGCATCGACATTACTTATTTAGGTATATCCCTCTACAACAGGGGTCTCCAAAGTGTGGCCCTTTGCTTGCCTTTATCCAGCCCTTGGGGTTACAAACCAGTGTGGCCCTTGGCTTGCCTTTATCCAGCCCTTGGGGTTACACCCAGTGTGGCCCTTGGCTTGCCTTTATCCAGCCCTTGGGATACGCCCAGTGTGGCCCTTGGCTTGCCTTTATCCAGCCCTTGGGATATGCCCAGTGTGGCCCTTGGCTTGCCTTTATCCAGCCCTTGGGATAAGCCCAGTGTGGCCCTTGGCTTTCCTTTATCCAGCCCTTGGGATACGCCCAGTGTGGCCCTTTGCTTGCCTTTATTCAGCCCTTGGGGTACTACTCTTCCAACTGACACCAATGATGGGGCACGATTTTCTTCCACTAATGCCAAAGCCTGAAGGACAGTAAACTGGTCCTTGTTAAAGTTTGGAGATGCCTACTATACAACATGTAATGTAAACCACAGCTTTATGACATGAGCACAACCTCACTGCCAACAGGAGGGTCAGAAATAGTCAAGACACCTACTAGACCTCAGCTTACCTTTACTCTGTGGAGGATTCTGGCTTCTGTCTCTCAAAATGTTTATTTCATAGACGGCGCCATACTGTTCAAATAGTTCCCGCAGTTCTTTTTCTGACCAGCTGCGAGGGATCTGTCCCACAAACATTTTGATGGAGTCGGGATCCGGGTGGTCTGGATGGTCCATGGTGCCGTTCATCTTTTTTGATCTGCAACAGAAGACATCGTTGGCTTCAAAAGTCTCACACAGAAAAAAAAAAAACTCCATCTAGCAGGAGCGACAATTTAAATGTTCATGAGTTAACAGTGCACAGAGAGTTAACAAAAGCTCCACATTAGGAGTTAATTTGGTGTTATGTATGGGACAAAATACAGCACACACAAGAATGTGAAAAGTCAGCAACTATCGAGAAAATGGCCGTCTCCGCTACAAGATCAGACAACTGCATGTAATCAGAGCACCAGACACGCATACCTATGACCCCAGAGACAGGTGGAGGTGAATTAGCTGCTTAAAATATAAAAATAAAAAAAAAAGTGAAGTCACACTTGAATCAGATGACAAAAAGTGACAAGGATTCCATGAAAAGGCACAGAAAAAAAAAATATTTAAAGCAGAGATACCTCTTGAATCTAGAGGGAGACGGCTCAAAAATGACACTTACACAGGACTGGAATTCAGAGAGCAATGATCCACCATCATCTCAGGCAGGAAATCAAGTTTAAATGAAGCCATGGTCTGTCTAATTTGCCCCCCTGGAATAAACACAAGCAAGACAGAGCTCAACACCGCCCCGGCAAGCTCAGAGAACAGATGAAGACACTACACAGAGCAGCAGGACAGGGGGAACATAGCACAAAGCCCCAGAGAACACACACTACGAGGCAGAGACGACAAGCAGAGTCCTCAATGAACCCAGCATTGGACAAGACAGACAGAATGGACTGGGAAGAGGCACAAGGGGTGCAATAAAAGTTTGTGTTCACTTTGAAAGGGGGATGTTACCATGTGAAGGGAGGCTCAATATGGGCACAATAAAAATGCTGATGCAGGGTGCTTGTTTTGTGTGTTTTTCCCTGGCGAAGCAGTACTGAGTGCAGCATCAGATAAACAGAATGTCAGATCAATAGAGATAGGGCTGAGTGACAGAGCGGAATGGAATAAAGAACGCCCGCTTGACTCAGCTAGGGTGGTAGAAGCATCACCCGCCACACATAGGACCTGGTCACACAACCCCCACCAATAACGCAGGTCAGGTTTGCAGGACACCTTTATATCGGAGATCAGATTTTTCTCCTAACGGGTCAACCAAAACAGATTTCACAGTCAACAGCCTGTTCAGGTGTTTCTAAACCAGGAATTTACAAGGGTTCCTCAAACTGAAATCCCTGCCTAGGTGTTCTGTTGTGGACATCTTTTGTCTCAATTACAAAAATTCTGCATGTTCTTGCTTTATCTATTAACTTCCAATGTTATCTGAAGGGCCCTGAATAAGGCCCTATGGAAATACAGCCCAGTTTGATTCATGGTTTGCCACAACCATACACAGAATCATAGGACAGGAGGCCGCAGACCTTCAAGCAGAATGTGAAGTTTTTACACAGGAAAAAAAAAAAATTATACACAATATCTGATGATCAACATGCTTCACAGGGATTACCTGATGCACGCAACATACATATTTTTGCACCACTATCGCATGCCATAAGGCACAGATGAAAATGGAGTCTGACTTATTTTTGCTTTATGAAAATAAAAAAAAATGGTTACGGTATATCAATTATGCAAACCTTCACCTCCCTCAACCTCTCTTGCTGCTGCTTGGCTGAAGATAAACCTGTGCTAAACTACTCATTTGATCTATTCATTGTAACATATGATCTATTCATTGTAATATATGTCACATTGAATATATGTTTAGTGTGTAAGTGCCACACCTTTATCATTTATTGCATTGGATCAGTGTATTGTCTCACTTAAAAAGTTCCCTATGTGATTTTTTGGCGACAGGTTCCGTTTAATGAGACATGCAGGGTCTAAAAGACTCTGCATGTCTCCACTGAATGGTATTCAATGCAGACTGAACTGCATTACATTCTCTCGCGGCCATGCTACCTAGGGAAACTGTCAACGGGGACCAGGAAGTGACATCATATACGATGCTTCCAGGTTAGGATGACGTGAAGGAGCGTGGATGTGCATCCACTCTCCTCCCTTCTACCCTACAATGCCTGCAATGCTAGACCCAGGCCTACAAATGGGCAATTGGAGCACATTAGCCACATGTGTGGAAGAAATCAGCGGCGCCGCCTGAATGATTCTGCTTGACAAGTGAGCACTGCTGCTAACCCGTAGAAAACTACCACCTGCCTGGCACCTGAAACTGCATGTGCTGAGTGTCAAGCGTTACAAATTGTGCATCCCTGCAACAATGAACGGTCTGACAAAAGTCCAAGCGATAGGACGCACCTGGGATTTGTCGAGCCCTTGTTATAACCGGATAGTAAACCTTGCTAGAGCAAAGGCTAATATAGCAGAATATAGAGGCTCTGATCTGCAGAGCTGGCCAACAAACTGATATAATGCAAAGCAGAACTATAGTGAGGAAATGGCTGATGAAATCCATATAACAAAGAGCGAACGGCTTCTGACTTGGTGTTACGCGAGTAACAAAAAAAAAATCTATTTTTGAAAAAACTGTTTCCACAGATCTATTTGCATTGATCACCGTTACTTGGGATATAACCAGTTGTACCAGATTGTCTGGGTAACAGTTATGTCCTGGAGGTAGAAAGCAACCCTGGCCTGTTGCCACCACAAAGATCATTACAACACCAGTAAAATCCATGTGTTAGATAAGCAAGGGGTGGAGGGTTAAGATTCCCAGTCCAATACAAAATATATAAAAATGAACTAAAAAAAAGCATTTTTTCCAAATAACTTTCTATGCTGCCTTCATGTTAATGACTTTACCTCTGATAAAAGTCCGGAAATATTTATTCGAGTAGCGATAAACCTCTTTGTACGAATTAGCCTGCATCCTGCACGGACCCCCCATCAGAATGTGTGCTCAATTCTACGGTGCAGGAGAGAACCCAACTGCCTACCCCTGTGGTTAATATTTGCTTTCAGGTCTACCAGAAAGAAATGTGCGGGAACCTCAGGGAGCTCCTTTTTCAATCCTGTGAGCCAGCTATATACAATAAAAAGAAATCCTGGGCAGACATAGAATGTGGATTTTAGCAAAAATTAAACATGAATGCATACAATATATTTTCTGCCATCTGTGCTACATTTGTGGAACTTTTCTTCACTTCCTGTCCTACTGACAAAAGGGAGTAACGCTCTAAAGTAAGGAAAATCCTCTCAGGCTGTTGCAGCAACCAGTGTCTCCACTGAAAGACTTCCCGTCTATTCCTGCTGCAGTGAGGACTCAAAAATTGTATTTTTCCCACATGGTTACAAGGAAAAAAAAAAATAGGGTGAATCAAAACACAGACAGCAGGATAAACCCTTACCTCACTCTTTTCAAAATTAGATAAGAGGAATTTGGAGACTTGCCTACAATCCATATCTTGGATTACAATACAGAACACTGGGTTATAGGCTTGTATCTTCAGATGACCAGACACCCCCAATGGGCATCTCCCTAAAACCCTACCACGCTACGTGAATCATGGACGGGACAGTGGCCTGCACCTTGTACTGTATGCCAAGATATGGAATTTACAGTTAAGTTAAACTTTCTTCCATCTTAATCGTACAATACAGTACACATGTAAAATATTCATAGCAATCAACGAGAAGGGTGGGCAACCATTAGGCCAGTGTTTCTCAAATCCAGTCCTCAGGCCCCCCCAACAGGTCACGTTTTCAGGTTTTCCATTATTTTTCACAGGTGATTTGATCAGTTTCACTGCCTTAGCAATTACCACAGCCGTTTCATCTGAGGGAAATCCTGAAAACATGACCTGTTGGGGGGCCTGAGGACTGGATTTGAGAAACACTGCATTAGGCAAACAGAACTGTGCCAATAGGCTCAACAAGGGTCAAAAACACCCATCTTCAGAGTGCCACTTCAAGAACCTTGTGGCTGAACTTTGAAAAACGGAGGACCAGAGCCCGGCCCTAAACAGCTGGGCCATAGAGGCCGATTGCCAAAATTCCCTGCAAACTACCTCCAATCTGGTGGAAGGGGCGTGTAAAAGTGAATAAGCTGATATGTCCTCAAGAGTGTAAGCTCTAGCAATCAGAATTCTTATCTTGTGTTGGTGGACTTGGCAGCAGGGTTTTCCTCGAGAGGTCTGGGGACAGGTTAAATAGGAAATCCATGCATCTGATTGAAGCTGTAGACCAGTGATGGTGAACCTTGGCACCCCAGATGTTTTGGAACTACATTTCCCATGATTCTCAACTACACTGCAGAGTGCAAGAGCATCATGGGAAATGTAGTTCCAAAACATCTGTGATGCCAAGGTTCGCCATCACTGCTGTAGACTGATGGCTCTAACTACGTCCAGGCAATGAAAAGGAGATTTTCTTTGAATACTTTTGGATTTTTAGGACTGTGTACTCATTGAGTTGGAGGACTGATACCACCCTGGGAAGATAGAATGGTCTTGGGTATAAGACAACCTTGTCTTTGGGAAGTATAAGGAACGGTTCCTTACTTTGGACAGACATGATAGTAAGCAAAAAGGCTACTTTGCAGGAGAGATCATCTAAGGGAATAGCCCTAATGGGTTCAAAGGGTGGTTTTTGCAGGACAGAGAACCAAATTAAGATTCCATAGAAGCGCAGGATGAAGCTACGGGGAGCTTAATGCAGGACACACCTTGAAGAAATGTTTTTACAAGAGAGTGAAGACAAAGGTCTTTGAAAAGGACCAAACTTAGGCAGGAGTGGTGGAAAAAATGTGCAACCTGTGGTGTGATCCAACACCTTGTTATCCATCTAAAACTGAGCTCTAAGTGGTTGGCACCAAATCCAAAAGGTTTACACTGTAGTGAATACAATTCAAATTGTATTCTGTCTTTTTACAGAGATATCCTGACTTACCTGTCCATGATGCTGGACTGTATATAAAGTCCAGGCTTCATCCATCTCATTGGCCATACAGCCAGAGGGGTTTTCAGGGATGGATCAAGGCCCTGGACCTGTATAGCACCTTGCGACTGACCACATGAGTAGCACTAAGTGCTAAGGTGAGCGTCCATGCAATATCCAGTGCCTGGAGCAACATTACAGGCCACCTGGGGTATCGTTCACAAGGTTTATTGAGGTTAAGCCTATCCAGGTTCACCACATCTATATGTAGCATTACAAGAAAGTGATGACTTGATTAAGGAATCCAAAATTCAAAGAAAAATGTAAAAATAGTTGAACCAGTGTTTTCTTCATGTACAATAGGTCCATCACTTTTGGAAACTATCATAAATCTGAAGATTCACAGCGGGGGTAGGGTGACCAGTGGATGTGTCTTCAAAAGCTTGTCAATGGCAGATCACCTGAAGGTATGAGGCTTTAGCCCAGGGTCTTAATAAGTTGCCGTGTCCTGTACTTCACTATTAGGATAAAGTGTTCTGGTTTAAGATCCACATTATACTGTAAGGCCTCATGGACACTGCTCCTGGTAAGCGGATGTTTAGGAGCAGTTGGGCATTTTTTTCAACTGCTCCTGAACTCTCCTGTGTTATCTTATCAGAATAATATGTACACAGGGCAATTTATATCGATTTGTAGGCAGTTGAGTTTAGAGGCCATTTTGGAATGCAAAAAAATTGGTTCAGAAGCTGAGTTTAGAGGCATTTCAAGCGCTAAAAGGCTTCTCTACACGCAGCTAAATGCGGTAACTCACATTTAGCCGCATTCCGTTTAAAGGCTTTTTTCATTTAAAAAAAAACAAAAAAAATAAATAAAAAATACGCTTCTAAAACGTAAACGCCACTAGACATGGCATATAAACATAGTGAAACGGACGTTTTAAACCTGGGTTACTATCTGTCAAGTTAAATGGTTCAGGAGAGGTTGTAAAAACGTCCCGTGTACATAAAGCCTTAATGTGTGAATAAATGAATACTGAAATGTTTTCACTGTTCAATGACCACTCAAAATTTCAGTCTGGATTTTGGTAGCCCAGCCTGTAAAATGTTTTCTTGGTTTACATTAAAGTGGTTGTAAACCCTTACAAACCACTTTGACCTACAGGTAAGCCTAGATTAAGGCTTACCTGTAGGTCTAAGAAATATCTCCTAAACCTATAACGCCGTAGAGAGCGGCGCGCAGGCGCACTGAGCGCGGCATTTCCAAGAATGGAGCTGCCGCGCGTGTCGACTCCCGTGCGCATGCGCGGGAGTGACGTCATCGCGGCTTCGCCGAATGACAGCGACGGAGCTGCGAGACCCCACCAAGAAGATGGATGCGGCGGACTACAGGGGACAGCGGCGACTTCGCTGGCTCCTGTGTCAGGTAAGTGACACATAATGGACTACTATGCGATGCATAGTAGTCCATTATGCTTTGCCTTTGCAGGGAATGAAAGAGGAAGTAAACTCATCAGAGTTTACTTCCTCTTTAATTTTCTTCTTTCAAAGTGGAGCTGCATCTAAGGCCGCTTTCACACTTCTCCATTGCAAAAACACATATGCATTTTTGGCTGCATTTGCGGTGCCTTTTGTGGTTGCCCGACATCAACCTGCGCCTTTGAAAAAAGGACACATTACCCAAAAAAATAAAATCAAAACGCGCAACTGTGGAGATGCATTTTCTATTTATTTCAATGGGAGGTGTGTTTTTGGTGTTTACCCCCCCTCCCCCCCACATGCACCAAAAATGCAGCATGCAGGACTTTTAAAAATGCAACTGACCAGCAATTGACTGCCCTTTCGAACGTGCATTTACTAGCGTTAGTAATCAAGGATTTTCAATTCCTTTCTCCTAATACCCCCCCCCCCCATTTAGCCCTGCTACGAGCAAGCAGCAGGGTTTGGAACATATGGTCGGCGTTCATTTAAAAGCGATATGAGTGTCTAACTAGCCACTGGATCACCTTTGCAAGCAGTGGTAAGGGATGCCCCCCTCCCACGGGCTGTCCCGTCCCACTGGGACACCCAATAATCCAGCTGGTGCTTCTGCTGGCTGATCATAGAGGCGAACCGCTCTGTCTGCCTTTGATAAAGGAAAAAAAAAGATCTCTTCCAGGTTCCCTGACACCATTACTAAAAATAAAATTGGTTTGATCAAATACTTTTCAAAGGCAGGAGAGATCTGGGGTCTTGTAGACCCCAGATATCTCCATAAAGATCTGTCACTGCTTATTGCTGTCACAAAGGGTGTTTACATTGTTTGTGACAGCAATAAAAGTGATCAAAAAGTTAAAGCGATAGTGTAAAAATAAGAAATACAAATAAAGCAATCAGTGCAAAAGATAACTCCTAAATAAACTAAAAACTAATGCAGCTAGCACAAAAGATCACATAATCCAAGTAAAATGCATAAGGTAAGGTGCAGTGCCAGAACAGGTCAATTATGATTGCAATTTTTAAAAGCAGTCACATAAAAGTCCAACAAGAAAAGGGAAAAGGACTAAAGGTCCCAGCAAGCACCAATAGGATTCCACGCGACAATCGCACAATTCAAGGAAGATAATGGTGACAGACCCTCCACCTTCAGAGCAATCGCTTCGCTCACCTTAAGTACTGGACCACTAAATTAACAGATGGTGAAATAGGCAGGTCCCTTCATAGGGTAAATGACCGAGGCAAACACAGGAACGCCGGAAGATTGCCCAGAATATACAAAAGGCGAAGCAAAAAACAACTCACTGTGGATCAGTTATAAAGCAGCTTTATTTTAAAAATGGTTTCTCACAAAACAGCTATTTAAAAATGGCATTTCCATAGCAGATGGCTGAGTGGTGTATAAGGCTGCATTCACACCTGAGCGTTTCAAAGCTGCATGTTTTTACCGCGATTTTGTTCAGGTCACCAATGTAAAAGGCAGAAAAACACCTGTAATCTGCCCCAAAGAAGCTCACATACTTTTTTGAGTTTGGGGTTTTTCAGGGGTTTTGCTTCAGGTGACAAAATGCTCAGATGTGAACAGGTGCAATTGAAACTAAAAGGATTTTGCTCGTTGAGCATTTCAGGAGTTTTACGAGCTGAAAACACTCAGGTGTGAATGCAGCCCAAGATGGAGGTCGGCAGAAGGAGATGTCAGTGCGATCCCGGCCCCTTATCACGTGATCAGCTGTCTGCCAATGACAGCTGATCATGTGATATAACGGATCCGGTAATCGGCTATTATTCCTCCTCGCGCTGATAGCGCGAGGAGAAAAAAAAAAAAGAGCCGATCACCGGCGGCTGTGATCGGGACATCAGTCCCGATCACGGCCAGCCCTGCCAGTGCCCACCTGCCCCCTCATCAATAAAGATGATTATAAATAAATAAGTGCCCCCCGTCAGTGCCCACAGTGCCACCCAGCAGTGCCCACAATCTGCCTCAACAAAGGTGCTGCACCCCAGTGCCACATATCCGTGCCCATCAGTGTCATCTACCAGTGCCGCCCATCAGTCCCATCTATCAGTGGTACCTATCAGTGCCCCTTAGTGCCACCCATCCGTGCCATCTTATCTGTGCCCATCTTTTCCCACCAGTGCCGCCTATCAGTGCCCACCAGTGCCGCCTATCAGCGCACTTCAATGAAGGAGAAAAATGACCCGTTTGCTAAATTTTATAACAAACTATTAAACATGATTTTTTATTTTTTTGCATCTTTTTTTTGTTTGTTTAGCAAAAAATAAAACTCCGAGCTGTAATTAAATACCACCAAAAGAAAGCTCTATTTGTGGGGAAAAAAATGATAAAAATGTAATTTGGGTACAGTGTTGTATGCCCGCGCAATTGTCATTCAAAGTGCATCAGCGCTGAAAGCTGAAAATTTGGTCTGGGACTGAGGGGGGTTTAAGTGCCCAGTAAGCAAGTGGTTAAGATAGCGGGGGGGGATTGCAATTTCGATTTTTAACGATCAATCATGCAGCTCTAAGTCCTGTATTGTGGGGTTTTTTGCATTAACATTAAAAAAGTTGTAAATATATGTTTGGGTGTTTTAAGTAATTTTATTTTTTGCTATAAAAGTTTAATGTCGCCATAAAGCCCCTTTCATTTTTGAAAGCCCTAGACATGGCAAAAAGCACAGCTGCCTAATAAACACCAACCGTTCATATTTTCCATTTTTTTTTTTTATCAGGGCAAGTAGAAACATTTCCACACCCCTGGTAATGCACTTGTGGTGCATTTTTCTGCATTACTTTACGAAGAGGTGTTACACGCATTTGTGGTTTATACACAGGCAAAAATAAATAAAACGGCAGCATGATGTACTTTAAGCGCTAGTAAATCAATAATAATACCTGTCATACTTACCCCTGTTCTGGAGTCCCTCAGAGGCACTGGTGGCTCCTTCTCGCATCGAGTTTCCACATGGGAGAAGCGCTCTCCTTGATGGACACCCATGCGGGTGCGCTCCCGAGTCCAGCATCTGTGTCCATTCACGCAGAAGGCAGGACTCAGCCAGGCGTCATCGGATTTGATTGACATAAGCGGGAGCCAATGGCTGCGCTGCTATCAATCTATCCAATCAGGACACGAGACACCAGCTAGTGCTTGTGTGCTCGTTCCCAGCCAGAGAAAGATCGGGGGTCAGTTAAGTAAAATATGGGGGGGGTCCTGCAGCACCACAGAAGGTTTTTCACTTTAATGCATAGAAGGAAAAAAATAAAAAAATAAAACACATGAGGGTTTACAACCCCTTTAATTGCATCTCAGTTGGACTAAAAATGTGGACGCAAAAAGAAATCTCAGTGAACAATAGATTACTATGGGTGAGGATTTGTTTTCCTATTGGTCCAGTTATCAAAACACATACCACACCAGAGTACCCTGCCATACACAAAAGTCGGCATCACCAAGGTACATATACATGAAATAGCTACTCAGGATTAACAATCTAATCTGTTGCATCATTCAAAGAAAGTACATAAAAACAGATTGTTACCTAATGATGCAATGTAAACAAACATCAACAGTCTGAGCAACTAGAATTGCACATTTAGCAGATAAATCATTGTGTCTGGCTAGTTTATTGACATTTACAAAGCCAAAAAGACTGTTGGCAAAATCGTTACCAGGTAGTTGGCCAAACATATGGAGTCAGAGAAATCACATTTGCTTAACATGTTTTTATTCTGCACCGGTTTCAGATTAATCAGCCTTCATATTTTAAAGCTCAATTGCAGATTGAGCAGCAACACCACTAGAGCACCCCCCCCCAACACATTCCTTTTTGTGTTACTGTTTGGGGTACATACCATTTTTTAAGGCTGTCTGATTCAGTC